>NC_034187.2:78663665-78781165 GCF_002021735.2 Oncorhynchus kisutch
TGGCTAGAACTCAATAACCCTGCTTGCTTTGGTGAAATTCCCTGCTAGGTGTTCAGTTCCGTGCCTGAACAGGTTTGGTCCTTGAGAGAGAAAAACAAGTGGCTACATGGTAGAATCTTTGGGAAGAGAGGAGTGTGTCTGTCTCTGTAGAGAAGACCTTGTGAGTATGTGTAGTAGGCTCCAAAATGGCACCTTATTACCCATCTAGTGCACTACTTTTGACCAGAGTCTATGGGGAAATAGGGTGCCATTTCCTTTCCATCTATTACTCATCTCATGTTGGGTGACATCACGTGGGACAAACAGTTGTTCGAATTGCAAACCAACCTCGGCTCCATGGTAGGAACATGGGAGGGGAACATGTTTTCTTTCTGTACAGCGAACCTGGTGACCGTGCCTTTTCTTCTAGTTTCCTCTTGGTCGGTCTTTTGCGCATGGCGACTGACACGTGGGCATGAGTTTTGAACTTTATTCCAATTGCAAACCATTTCTGGGGACTTCCGAACTCTGCTGCTGTCTGCAATGTCAGTGGAACTGATATCAGGTTCCCATGGCACTGCATGTTTCTGTCAGATGCACGCGACAGACTGATTCATATTCAAGAAGGTAGGCTAAGTAGAGGGAAATGTTACGGCTCGGAGAAACTCATGGGTTAGGGTGCAAATTCTAGAACCTATTTTACACCTAATTGTTTATTTGTTTTGAACAGCTACCATATGTTATTTCGGAATAGGAACACAGCTAAATCTAGGTAACACCGATGGTAATAAATGATGAAAGGTTTGACCTGTTCTGGGATGAATTTTCAAACATTCTGAATTGGGACAGGAAAGGGAATTTTCCTCTTTGAAGCATCCGATTGGTAGAAGTCCAACCGATGTAGGATGAATCATTAACAACACATCTGTCACTTGGTTCAGCTAGATGTTGATACTTTCATATCATAAGCCTCTAATAACATATCTGTTCTCTAAGCCAGCGACCTTGTCAAGGGTAGCTTTGCTTTCAACATTTCAACAGTGTATTCATGTCCTGCAAACTCCATCCAATTAGCACAATGGCTAGAGCTTCAATCCTGTTTAAACACACCACAGGTGTGTGTGTGTGTGTGTGTGTGTGTGGACACATTTTACTATACTTGTGAGAACCAAAAGTACTCACAAGAATAGTAAACTAACAAATTCAGAAGTATGGCCATTTTTGCCAGCTATTTCCGACTTAGGGTTAGATTTAGGGAAAAAGTGAAAATAGGATCTTGAATGGGAATCAACTGTTGGGCCCCAAAAAGTCCTCAAGCATAGTAAGACACAGCTGTGTGTGTGTGCGACCTTACCTGTTGACTGTTGCCGGGCAGGGTTCGCTCCCACATAGCTCAGAGTACCAGTACTTGGCTGTGTTCTGGTTGTAGTCTCTGAACTCAGCTTGGGCCAGCAGGGCACTCAGCTCCTCAGCCTGCTCCGAACACATCCTCGGGTGGCCGCTGTGGAGGTTCTCCTTGACCTGCATGAAGAACACATGTCTGGTGGAGGGAAGAGAGAGGAGGGAATGTTAGACATGAACTGGAACAGGTCATGATTGGAGAGGGGTGGTGCACAGGGCCTGGAACCAAACAGGTCATGATTGGAGAGGGGTGGTGCACAGGGCCTGGAACCAAACAGGTCATGATTGGAGAGGGGTGGTGCACAGGGCCTGGAACCAAACAGGTCATGATTGGAGAGGGGTGGTGCACAGGGCCTGGAACCAAACAGGTCATGATTGGAGAGGGGTGGTGCACAGGGCCTGGAACCAAACAGGTCATGATTGGAGAGGGGTGGTGCACAGGGCCTGGAACCAAACAGGTCATGATTGGAGAGGGGTGGTGCACAGGGCCTGGAACCAAACAGGTCATGATTGGAGAGGGGTGGTGCACAGGGCCTGGAACCAAACAGGTCATGATTGGAGAGGGGTGGTGCACAGGGCCTGGAACCAAACAGGTCATGATTGGAGAGGGGTGGTGCACAGGGCCTGGAACCAAACAGGTCATGATTGGAGAGGGGTGGTGCACAGGGCCTGGAACCAAACAGGTCATGATTGGAGAGGGGTGGTGCACAGGGCCTGGAACCAAACAGGTCATGATTGGAGAGGGGTGGTGCACAGGGCCTGGAACCAAACAGGTCATGATTGGAGAGGGGTGGTGCACAGGGCCTGGAACCAAACAGGTCATGATTGGAGAGGGGTGGTGCACAGGGCCTGGAACCAAACAGGTCATGATTGGAGAGGGGTGGTGCACAGGGCCTGGAACCAAACAGGTCATGATTGGAGAGGGGTGGTGCACAGGGCCTG
The DNA here is from genome assembly GCF_002021735.2 of Oncorhynchus kisutch. Lineage (NCBI taxonomy): Eukaryota > Metazoa > Chordata > Actinopteri > Salmoniformes > Salmonidae > Oncorhynchus > Oncorhynchus kisutch. The sequence goes on from NC_034187.2 coordinate 78,665,988, forward strand.
GAACCAAACAGGTCATGATTGGGGGAGCAGGTGGAAGTTAGAGGTTGGGTTACACACAGAGCAGGTGTGTGTGTGTGTGTGTGGGGGGGGGGGGGGGGGCAGGCCTAGAGCACCTGAAAATCGATGGTTCACTCGTTGACACTGTACAAGCTCACTTTCTCTCACACCAACACACATTACGACTGACAGCTGACCACCAGCTTACCAAAGCCATATACCTCAAAGTAGTACTCTGTTCCGCTTTCTAGTTCACTACGGTCATTGATGCCAGGAATAGAATGAGGAACACAAGCAGAGTTAAAAAGTAACAGCTGTTCCCAGTCAGACAGTGTGTGACGAAGTCTGACTTTTAACCCAGTGACTCAGTCAGCGACTTAAATTATTTATTTAAAAAAATATATATTTATTTAATTAGGCAAGTCAGTTAAGAACAAATTCTTATTTTCAATGACGGCCTAGGAACACTGCCTTGTTCAGGTGCAGAAAGACAGATTTTTACCTTGTCAGCGCAGGGATTCGATCTTGCAACCTTTCGGTTACTAGTCCAACACTCTAACCACTAGGCTACCTTCCGCCCCGAAATGGGGCTTCATAACTCCAATCAGGGTACACTGTGCACGCACACACACACACACAGACAAACACAGACAGACAAACACACACAGACAGACACAGAGCTCTAGCTCTTATCACAGTGTAAGAGGAGTCAGCAGCCAGCCCTGTAAACTTCTGTATGGCTGCCTATTCACAGCAGTGTGCTACAGAGTGATAAGCAGACCGGGTTCTACTGCTGTTGTGTTGTAACAGTGGGGTCTGGGTACGATAGCGCCATTCAGCCTTGGCCTCTCTTCTTCTCCCGCTCTCATTCTTAAAAATAAGTCTGGTTATATACCAAAACAAGGCCACGGCTAAATCGATGTAATGATGACGCAGCGCTGTAAGCTTGTTCTTAGGGAGGTAAGGGCCCTCCTATGTTGTTGCTAAACTTGTTATTGTGCTGAATTCAACATGGAGCGATAGTAGGCTTTGGGAAAGAAACTGGATTTTTCTTTTAAAGAAAGAAAGAAAGAATAACAATAGACATAAACCTGGAATACTGTGAACATTGGGCTGGTACAATCACAGGCACGGAGGCTTCAACATTGTTTTCCCCGAAAGCTCAGAACAACATGTTCCTGAGATGTGGTGAATGATTGAGTTATTAAGTTCTTGCCTACTTTAACTCGGTTATGATGTGATGACACTTCTCTTTCAAGTCACTGTCCAGTGAGGCTGTTAACACAAAACTGAGATACCAATAATATCATATAGGATCCAGTCAGCTGGATCAAACCAGACCAGACTCCCTTGTTTTCCTCACACATAATGTAACCTCATAACTCGTCATACCACTACCGAGCCCATCTGTACAAATGAATAACACAACATCCCTAACACAAAGCTATGTAAACATACAACTCCAACGGTGTATGAATGTGTGAGATTTACTGTCAACTCCGCTTGGTCTCTTCCTACCACCCCTGCGCTGATGGCTGAAAGCATTCATGCAGGAAAAAGCTTGTCGCACTGGTTCTAGTCACACCAACATTCTAATTTAGCTAGCACACAATCCCATCTCATCTTGAATGCGCCAACGGTCTTGTTTTTTTTTTCGCAGATTGCATATTTCAGGTAGAAAACATAATAGGTCCAGAGTCTGGACTCCAGATAGTAACAGTGCTATTTTTGTATCAAGGATGAGTTCACTTTGGAGCCAGTCCAGCGTTCGCACATAAGTAGCACAGATTGCTAGCTAGGCTAACTACTCTGCTGCCTAGGTAGCCAGCTAACGTTAACTAAGTGATCATGTGATGAGTGCTGCTTGCTTGGTGAAGCATACTTTGAATTACTTCTGTTTTTAAATAGTCTGTCGCTGGCATGCTACTCACTGTCAAACCACCATGCCTATTCTCACGTTGTGACTTACGGGCTGAATGATGTTCAATGAGCAGCTCGTCGAGTGCCCTCTTCAGGCAACAATTGAAAACGTATACAAAAATAGGTCTGCTAATTTGTTAATTCTATATACAGTATATAATCTTGGTGCTTTATGTATGGAATAAAGACAGATACTAATATTTATGTGAAAGGCTAATATCACCGATAATATCAGTCAACCGATTTTAGCGGTTGAGCTCTAAACAGCACACAGCCGCCTGTTTCCCTATTGTGCTCGGCCCAACAGCAGGACTCATGTGACCAGCAGGCTGCTTGCTACCTGCCTGGTTGGAAACAAAGGGCTCGGACTACCTGGTGTTTACTATCAGTCACGGCCCTGCCTGCTCTCCTTCCCTCTCCCTCGTCACCCCGGGGTCGCCTGGGGTTTACTATCAGTCACGGCCCTGCCTGGTCTCCTTCCCTCTCCCTCGTCACCCCGGGGTCGCCTGGGGTTTACTATCAGTCACGGCCCTGCCTGGTCTCCTTCCCTCTCCCTCGTCACCCCGGGGTCGCCTGGGGTTTTATCAGTCACGGCCCTGCCTGGTCTCCTTCCCTCTCCCTCGTCACCCCGGGGTCGCCTGGGGTTTTACTATCAGTCACGGCCCTGCCTGCTCTCCCTCGTCACCCCGGGGTCGCCTGGGGTTTACTATCAGTCACGACCCTGCCTGGTCTCCTTCCCTCTCCCTCGTCACCCCGGGGTCGCCTGGGGTTTTACTATCAGTCACGGCCCTGCCTGCTCTCCCTCGTCACCCCGGGGTCGCCTGGGGTTTTACTATCAGTCACGGCCCTGCCGCACCAATGTGTGGTAGGTCCAGAGTCTGGACTCCAGATAGTAACACACTAGCACCATCTGTCCAGGTAGAAGGACACTGCCGCCCACACTAGCACCATCTGTCCAGGTAGAAGGACACTGCCGCCCACACTAGCACCATCTGTCCAGGTAGACGGACACTGCCGCCCACACTACCACCATCTGTCCAGGTAGAAGGACACTGCCGCCCACACTACCACCATCTGTCCAGGTAGAAGGACACTGCCGCCCACACTACCACCATCTGTCCAGGTAGAAGGACACTGCCGCCCAACCTACCACCATCTGTCCAGGTAGAAGGACACTGCCGCCCACACTACCACCATCTGTCCAGGTAGAAGGACACTGCCGCCCACACTACCACCATCTGTCCAGGTAGAAGGACACTGCCGCCCACACTACCACCATCTGTCCAGGTAGAAGGACACTGCCGCCCACACTACCCACCATCTGTCCAGGTAGAGGACACTGCCGCCCACACTACCACAATCTGTCCAGGTAGAAGGACACTGCTGCCCACACTACCACAATCTGTCCAGGTAGAAGGACACTGCTGCCCACACTACCACCATCTGTCCAGGTAGAAGGACACTGCTACCCACACTACCACAATCTGTCCAGGTAGAAGACACTGCTGCCCACACTACCACCATCTGTCCAGGTAGAAGGACACTGCTGCCCATACTACCACAATCTGTCCAGGTAGAAGGACACTGCTGCCCACACTACCCACCATCTGTCCAGGTAGAAGGACACTGCTACCCACACTACCACAATCTGTCCAGGTAGAAGGACACTGCTGCCCACACTACCACCATCTGTCCAGGTAGAAGGACACTGCTGCCCACACTACCACCATCTGTCCAGGTAGAAGGACACTGCTACCCACCATACCACCATCTGTCCAGGTAGAAGGACACTGCTACCCACCATCTGTCCAGGTAGAAGGACACTGCTACCCACCATCTGTCCAGGTAGAAGACACTGCTGCCCACACTACCACCATCTGTCCAGGTAGAAGGACACTGCTGCCCACACTACCACCATCTGTCCAGGTAGAAGGACACTGCTGCCCACACTACCACAATCTGTCCAGGTAGAAGGACACTGCCGCCCACACTACCCACCATCTGTCCAGGTAGAAGGACACTGCTACCCACACTACCACAATCTGTCCAGGTAGAAGGACACTGCTGCCCACACTACCACCATCTGTCCAGGTAGAAGGACACTGCTGCCCACACTACCACAATCTGTCCAGGTAGAAGGACACTGCTGCCCACACTACCACCATCTGTCCAGGTAGAAGGACACTGCTGCCCACACTACCACCATCTGTCCAGGTAGAAGGACACTGCTACCCACCATACCACCATCTGTCCAGGTAGAAGGACACTGCTACCCACCATCTGTCCAGGTAGAAGGACACTGCTACCCACCATCTGTCCAGGTAGAAGACACTGCTGCCCACACTACCACCATCTGTCCAGGTAGAAGGACACTGCTGCCCACACTACCACCATCTGTCCAGGTAGAAGGACACTGCTGCCCACACTACCACCATCTGTCCAGGTAGAAGGACACTGCTGCCCACACTACCACCATCTGTCCAGGTAGAAGGACACTGCTGCCCACACTACCCACCATCTGTCCAGGTAGAAGGACACTGCTGCCCACACTACCACAATCTGTCCAGGTAGAAGGACACTGCTGCCCACACTACCACAATCTGTCCAGGTAGAAGGACACTGCTGCCCACACTACCACAATCTGTCCAGGTAGAAGGACACTGCTGCCCACACTACCACCATCTGTCCAGGTAGAAGACACTGCTGCCCACACTACCCACCATCTGTCCAGGTAGAAGGACACTGCACATAAAACCAGTCAGTACCGTGTCTGACCACCATCAGGCAACGCAACACATCACCTTCGCATAGAGTTGATCAGGCTGTTGATTGTAGGTTGTGGAATGTTCTCCCACTCCTATTCAATGGCTTTGCGAAGTTGCTGGATATTGACGGGAACTGGAAAACGATCCAGAGCATCCCAAACGTGCTCAATGGGTGACATGTCTGGTGAGTATGCAGGCCATGGAAGAGCTGGGACATTTTCAGCTTCCAGGAATTGTGTACAGATCCTTGCAACATTGGACCATGAATTATCATGCTGCAACACAAGGTGATGGCGGTGGATGAACGGCACGACACGGCATGTGTATGTTATCATGCTGCAACACGGGATGATGGTAGGGATGAACGGCACGACACGGCATGTGCGGCACAGCACTTCAGTGCATTCAAATTGCCATCGATATAATGCAATTGTGTTCATTGTCCGTAGCTTATGCCTGCCCATCCATAACCCCACCATGGGGCACTCTGTTTACAACGTTGACATCAGCCAACCACTCGTCCACACAACGCCATACACGTGGTCTGCGGTTGTGAGGCAGGTTGTATGTACTGCTAAATTCTCTAAAACGATGTTAGAGGCTGAGTATTGTAGAAAAATTCACAAATGCAGCTCAGGCAGAATGCTCACTAACAGGGATGTAAAAAAAAATGCACAAAACTTGAGAAATAGGCTTTTGTGCATATGGAACATTTCTGGAATCATTCATGTCAGCTCATGAAACACTTTACATGTTGTGTTTATTTTTTTGTTCAGTATACACTACCAGTAGTCAAAAGTTTAGACACGCCTACTCATTCAAGGGTTTCTTTATTTTCACCAATTTCTACATTGTAGAATAATAGTGAAGACATCAAAACCATTCAATTACACATGGAATCATGTTATAACCCCCCCCCCAAAAAAGTGTGTTAAACAAATCAAAAATACATTTTATGAGATTCTTCAAAGTAGCAACCCTTTGCCTTGATCACAGCTTTGCACACTCATGGCATTCTCTCAACCATCTTCACCTGGAATGCTTTTCCAACAGTCTTGAAGGAGTTCCCACATATGCTGAGCACTTGTTGGCTGCTTTTCCTTCACTCTGCAGTCCAACTCATCCCAAACCATCTCAATTGGGTTGAGGTCAGGTGATTGTGGAGGCCAGGTCATATAATGCAGCACTCTCCTTCTTGGTCAAATAGCCCTTACACAGCCTGGGAGGTGTGTTGGGTCATTGTCCTGTTGAAAAACAAATGATAGTCCTACTAAGCACAAACCCGATGGGATGGTGTATCGCTGCATAGCCATGCTGGTTTTGTGTGCCTTGAATTCTAAATAAATCACAGACAGTGTCACCAGTAAAGCACCATCACACCACCTCCTCCATGCTTCACGGCGGGAACCAAACATGAGGAGATCATCCGTTCACCTACTCACAAAGACACGGTGGTTGGAGCCCAAAAAAAACCTCTAATTTGGACTCATCAGACCAAAGGACAGATTTCCACCAGTCTAATGTCCATTGCTCATGTTTCTTCGCCCAAGCAAGTCTCTTCTTCTTATTGGTGTCCTTTAGTAGTGGTTTCTATGCAGCAATTCAACTATGAAGGCCTGATTCACACAGTCTCTTCTGAACAGTTAATGTTGAGATGCTTCAGACTTCAAGTAACAGACACATTTACTTAGGCTGCAATTTCTGAGGCTGGTAACTCGAATGAACTTATCCTCTGGGTCTTCCTTTCCTGTGGCGGTCCTCATGAGAGCCAGTTTCATCATAGCGCTTGATGGTTTTTGCGACTGCACTTGAAGAAACTTTCAAAGTTCTTAGACATTTTCAGAATTGACTGACGTTCATGTCTTAAAAGTAATGGACTGTCGTTTCTCTTTGCTTATTTGAGCTGTTTTAGCCATAATATTGACTTGGTCCTTTACCAAATATGGCTCTTCTGTATACCAACCCTACCTTGTCACAACACAACTGATTGGTTCAAACGCATTAAGAAGGAAAGAAATTCCTCAAATTAACTTTTAACAAGGCACACCTGTTACTTGAAATGCATTCCAGGTGACTACCAAATGAAGCTGGTTGAGAAAATGCCAAGAGTGTGCAAAGCTGTCAAGGAAAAGGGTGGGTACTTTGAAGAATCTCAAATATAAAATATATTAGGATTTGTTTAACCCTTTTTTGGTTACTACATGATTCCATGTGTTATTTCATAGTTTGTGTCTTCACTACTATTCTACAATGTAGAACATTGTAAAAAATAAACATAAAGGCAACCCCTTGAATGACTGTGTCCAAACTGGAACTGTATATATAATTACATCTTCAACAGGATAGGCCTATTTTTGATCAAATTTGAATGGAATTGAGAGTGTTTGCCTGCACACTGATTTAAAGCAATGATTTGAGTGATAGGCTTCTTTAATTAAAACTCTTTACAATAAATAGAAAAATAAGGTCACCCCCGCATTGTGAACTGCGCTCCATACGGAGATGCGCTGTCTGTCCCGTTGGTGATTGATCATGCAGATAGCATAGAGTCGGCCGTAGAGAAGCCAGATTGAGACATTACATATCAATTAAAAACAGATCCATTTCACATCATGCTGTTCATAGAAATCATTTATTATAACAATTGTAGCAGTTATTTTTTTATCTGGAAAAGAGAGCGGGTTTGGGCTGTAAATCTCTAACCTGGTTGCCACTATTCAACTCTAACACAGACGGACAAAACAGCAGGGGTTCTAGTTACGCCTGCAGGGAATCTGATATTGGAACAGAAAACCCTTAAACCTCCTCCTCTCTGCTGGCCCAGTTTAAATACAACTGGGATGAACACAGCCTCTTTAAGGCTTTCATTACTGTCAAGGAACACCTGCTCTCAGACCACTGGACCGCATGGTACATTTACTGTTCACACACACACACACACACACACACACACACACACACACACACACACACACACACACACACACACACACACACACACACACACACGACAGCGGGGGCTCCAACACAAAGTCATCTGTTCTACTGCTGGAATGCTAAAACAGCATAGCTGGAATAATTCAATTAAAGTGGACCGTAGACTGAGGGGGGAATATGGTTCATTGATCCCTATGTGTGACAGCAGATGGAAGATAAGAGAGGAGGAGAAGGAAGAAGAGAAAGGGGGAGGAGGAAGAGGGCGTTTAGTGCACTTGAGTTATGATTTTTAATGACATATTTTAACTGTGTTTTAGATGTCAAATTTAAAATGACTTCAAATAGGCATTTCACATGCTTTATTTAACCTTTATTTAACCTTTATTTAACTAGGAAGTCAGTTAAGAACTAATTCTTATTTTCAATGACGGCCTAGGAACAGTGGGTTAACTGCCTGTTCAGGGGCAGAACGACAGATTTGTACCTTGTCAGCTCGGGGATTTGAACGTGCAACCTTTCGGTTACTAGTCCAACGCTCTAACCACTAGGGTACCCTGCCGCCCCTCAGTACTTTTTCTTAACTAAATTAAAGAGTTAACAAGTTCTCAAAAGTAGCCAAAAACAAATGATAAAACAATTGTTTCAACTGGACTTCTCCTCTGGGTAGTAACATAGAACACATCAGAACACATCAGAACGTCACAGAGTTCCAAGAAGAACATAAAGTCCGTGTGAAATGAAACCAAAAAACATCTGCCTTGCGACTGCACCGCATCAGCCAATGAGAAGTGTCTGTTTCAGAGCTCACAGGGCCAGGCTCTAAACAATGTGGTTTGTTGGAGTAACAAACAACTCAGCCCAAAGCTGTGGTGCTAGAGGTCACTCCCAATCAACGAACTCTAATAACCCCATTCCACCACTCACTGTCTCTCAATGAAAACTTCACAATTTACACTCTCCAGCACAAGGCTGTTAATCAGCTCGTTTAAGCAACGGAAAGAGGGACAAAACCCGAAATAAATAAGATAAATATTCACACGTCGACTGTATTCCTGAATCCAAAGAGTGGCATTGAGGCGAACAAATAAGTTGTTTTTGTAAGCTAAAACGTCCTGTGGTCATGGGAACATAACGGAGTATTCCATAATAATGGACTGTAGAAGGGCAAAGGTCACACACACACACAGCCCAGAGCCAGCCACAGACATCCTTCCTGGCCGGGAACTAATGCTATGGGTTCAAACTAGATATACGAGGGACTGATACTTGAGTTCAGAGACCTTAAAGGCAGGTTAAAAAAAACGTTTGGGGGAAAAGGACAGGGGCTGACTGAGGAAACCCTCGTCTCCTAAACTAAGGCAAATGGATATAATGCTAACACGAATGGTCTTCAATTCCGTGAAAAACATCCATCAGCCTTGTTGTTGTGACAATATCTAGGTTGTGCAGACATGTAAAGACGCTTGGCAGGGCTCAATAACACACAAGGGCTCTCCCAGAGGGTTTAGAGGGAGGATAGCAAAACACAAGACACGTGACTTCTGCATTTGCACCCAAATTAAACTGCCAAAGCATTCTCAAACTTTCCTCTCGAACTGAATTCACAGATATATTGAACCAAAACAAAAGCAACAATGTCAAAGATTCTAGTGAGTTACAGTTCGTATAAAGGAAATGAGTCAACTGAAATAAATAAATTAGTCCCTAATCTATCGATTTCACATGGCTGGGAATACAGATATGCATCTGGTCACATATACCTTAAAACAGGTAGGGGTGTTGATCCTAAAACCAGTCAGTATCTGGTGTGACCACCATTTGCCTCATGCAGTGTGACATCTCTTTCACAGAGTTAAATCAGGCTGTTGACTGTGGCCTGTGAAATGCTGTCCCACTTCTCTTCAATGGTTGTGTGAAGTTGCTGGATATTGGTGGGAACTGGAACACGCTGTTGTATACGTTGATCCAGAGCTGAGTCTGAGTCCAAGAGGCCATGCAAACCCAAGAATGCATGCATGTTGCTGCCATTCAAAAAAAAAAACAGCCAGAATGCCCTTCCATTTTGAATTTTGAACCAGTCAAATTGCTAGGGTTAGAGGCTTTAAGTCCCTTCTAGAGATTCTATTTCTAAGGAAAAGGAACTAAAAACATCCCTTTTCTCATTCATCGCAGTGGTCTATATTAATGGCTGTGCTGTGCCCTCTGGTTTGCTAACCCCCCCCCCCCCCCGACCAACCGTTGGCCTGATCGGAATGCTAAACATCAAGGAGTGGAAAACATGTTCATTTAGACCAGCATGACGCAGGCAGCACTCCCTCTGGGCTAGTGAGGGATGACGAGGCGGGCAGCACTACCTCTGGGCTAGTGAGGGATGACGAGGCGGGCAGCACTACCTCTGGGCTAGTGAGGGATGACGAGGCGGGCAGCACTACCTCTGGGCTAGTGAGGGATGACGAGGCGGGCAGCACTACCTCTGGGCTAGTGAGGGATGACGAGGCGGGCAGCACTACCTCTGGGCTAGTGAGGGATGACGAGGCGGGCAGCACTACCTCTGGGCTAGTGAGGGATGACGAGGCGGGCAGCACTACCTCTGGGCTAGTGAGGGATGACGAGGCGGGCAGCACTACCTCTGGGCTAGTGAGGGATGACGAGGCGGGCAGCACTACCTCTGGGCTAGTGAGGGATGACGAGGCGGGCAGCACTACCTCTGGGCTAGTGAGGGATGACGAGGCGGGCAGCACTACCTCTGGGCTAGTGAGGGATGACGAGGCGGGCAGCACTACCTCTGGGCTAGTGAGGGATGACGAGGCGGGCAGCACTACCTCTGGGCTAGTGAGGGATGACGAGGCGGGCAGCACTACCTCTGGGCTAGTGAGGGATGACGAGGCGGGCAGCACTACCCCTGGGCTAGTGAGGGATGACGAGGCGGGCAGCACTACCCCTGGGCTAGTGAGGGATGACGAGGCGGGCAGCACTACCCCTGGGCTAGTGAGGGATGACGAGGCGGGCAGCACTACCCCTGGGCTAGTGAGGGATGACGAGGCGGGCAGCACTACCCCTGGGCTAGTGAGGGATGACGAGGCGGGCAGCACTACCCCTGGGCTAGTGAGGGATGACGAGGCGGGCAGCACTACCCCTGGGCTAGTGAGGGATGACGAGGCGGGCAGCACTACCCCTGGGCTAGTGAGGGATGACGAGGCGGGCAGCACTACCCCTGGGCTAGTGAGGGATGACGAGGCGGGCAGCACTACCCCTGGGCTAGTGAGGGATGACGAGGCGGGCAGCACTACCCCTGGGCTAGTGAGGGATGACGAGGCGGGCAGCACTACCCCTGGGCTAGTGAGGGATGACGAGGCGGGCAGCACTACCCCTGGGCTAGTGAGGGATGACGAGGCGGGCAGCACTACCCCTGGGCTAGTGAGGGATGACGAGGCGGGCAGCACTACCCCTGGGCTAGTGAGGGATGACGAGGCGGGCAGCACTACCCCTGGGCTAGTGAGGGATGACGAGGCGGGCAGCACTACCCCTGGGCTAGTGAGGGATGACGAGGCAGGCAGCACTACCCCTGGGCTAGTGAGGGATGACGAGGCAGGCAGCACTACCCCTGGGCTAGTGAGGGATGACGAGGCAGGCAGCACTACCTCTGGGCTAGTGAGGGATGACGAGGCAGGCAGCACTACCTCTGGGCTAGTGAGGGATGACGAGGCAGGCAGCACTACCTCTGGGCTAGTGAGGGATGACGAGGCAGGCAGCACTACCTCTGTGCTAGTGAGGGATAACGAGGCAGGCAGCACTACCTCTGGGCTAGTGAGGGATAACGAGGCAGGCAGCACTACCTCTGGGCTAGTGAGGGATAACGAGGCAGGCAGCACTACCTCTGGGCTAGTGAGGGATAACGAGGCAGGCAGCACTACCTCTGGGCTAGTGAGGGATAACGAGGCAGGCAGCACTACCTCTGGGCTAGTGAGGGATAACGAGGCAGGCAGCACTACCTCTGGGCTAGTGAGGGATAACGAGGCAGGCAGCACTACCTCTGGGCTAGTGAGGGATAACGAGGCAGGCAGCACTACCTCTGGGCTAGTGAGGGATAACGAGGCAGGCAGCACTACCTCTGGGCTAGTGAGGGATAACGAGGCAGGCAGCACTACCTCTGGGCTAGTGAGGGATAACGAGGCAGGCAGCACTACCTCTGGGCTAGTGAGGGATAACGAGGCAGGCAGCACTACCTCTGGGCTAGTGAGGGATAACGAGGCAGGCAGCACTACCTCTGGGCTAGTGAGGGATAACGAGGCAGGCAGCACTACCTCTGGGCTAGTGAGGGATAACGAGGCAGGCAGCACTACCTCTGGGCTAGTGAGGGATAACGAGGCAGGCAGCACTACCTCTGGGCTAGTGAGGGATAACGAGGCAGGCAGCACTACCTCTGGGCTAGTGAGGGATAACGAGGCAGGCAGCACTACCTCTGGGCTAGTGAGGGATAACGAGGCAGGCAGCACTACCTCTGGGCTAGTGAGGGATAACGAGGCAGGCAGCACTACCTCTGGGCTAGTGAGGGATAACGAGGCAGGCAGCACTACCTCTGGGCTAGTGAGGGATAACGAGGCAGGCAGCACTACCTCTGGGCTAGTGAGGGATAACGAGGCAGGCAGCACTACCTCTGGGCTAGTGAGGGATAACGAGGCAGGCAGCACTACCTCTGGGCTAGTGAGGGATAACGAGGCAGGCAGCACTACCTCTGGGCTAGTGAGGGATAACGAGGCAGGCAGCACTACCTCTGGGCTAGTGAGGGATAACGAGGCAGGCAGCACTACCTCTGGGCTAGTGAGGGATAACGAGGCAGGCAGCACTACCTCTGGGCTAGTGAGGGATAACGAGGCAGGCAGCACTACCTCTGGGCTAGTGAGGGATAACGAGGCAGGCAGCACTACCTCTGGGCTAGTGAGGGATAACGAGGCAGGCAGCACTACCTCTGGGCTAGTGAGGGATAACGAGGCAGGCAGCACTACCTCTGGGCTAGTGAGGGATAACGAGGCAGGCAGCACTACCTCTGGGCTAGTGAGGGATAACGAGGCAGGCAGCACTACCTCTGGGCTAGTGAGGGATAACGAGGCAGGCAGCACTACCTCTGGGCTAGTGAGGGATAACGAGGCAGGCAGCACTACCTCTGGGCTAGTGAGGGATAACGAGGCAGGCAGCACTACCTCTGGGCTAGTGAGGGATAACGAGGCAGGCAGCACTACCTCTGGGCTAGTGAGGGATAACGAGGCAGGCAGCACTACCTCTGGGCTAGTGAGGGATAACGAGGCAGGCAGCACTACCTCTGGGCTAGTGAGGGATAACGAGGCAGGCAGCACTACCTCTGGGCTAGTGAGGGATAACGAGGCAGGCAGCACTACCTCTGGGCTAGTGAGGGATAACGAGGCAGGCAGCACTACCTCTGGGCTAGTGAGGGATAACGAGGCAGGCAGCACTACCTCTGGGCTAGTGAGGGATAACGAGGCAGGCAGCACTACCTCTGGGCTAGTGAGGGATAACGAGGCAGGCAGCACTACCTCTGGGCTAGTGAGGGATAACGAGGCAGGCAGCACTACCTCTGGGCTAGTGAGGGATAACGAGGCAGGCAGCACTACCTCTGGGCTAGTGAGGGATAACGAGGCAGGCAGCACTACCTCTGGGCTAGTGAGGGATAACGAGGCAGGCAGCACTACCTCTGGGCTAGTGAGGGATAACGAGGCAGGCAGCACTACCTCTGGGCTAGTGAGGGATAACGAGGCAGGCAGCACTACCTCTGGGCTAGTGAGGGATAACGAGGCAGGCAGCACTACCTCTGGGCTAGTGAGGGATAACGAGGCAGGCAGCACTACCTCTGGGCTAGTGAGGGATAACGAGGCAGGCAGCACTACCTCTGGGCTAGTGAGGGATAACGAGGCAGGCAGCACTACCTCTGGGCTGGTGAGGGATAACGAGGCAGACAGCACACATTCATTGAGGGGGCCAAGGTCCAACCATAGAATTAAAACAACTAGAACAATGATGACATTCTACTTATTCTACTTCTATGGGGCCCCAACTCAATCCCTGCCTTGCTCTCACCCAAACAGACATGACCACTCCCCTCATCTCCTAGCCAATGGATGGATTTATCAGGACATTTCATAAAGAGGGATGTTTGTTGTTTGAGCGAACAGCTTTTAAAACAAATATGAAATCTACTACTCCTCTGAGAATTCAGAAATTACAACCAAATGCAGAAGTAGCTCTATGAAACTGCACAGATCTGGTCTGGTCAGTGAACACACACACAATCATCAAGACTGCCTCAACTCAAACCATGGTCAGAGACAGAGTCAGTCTAGGTGTGAGCAGCAACAAAAATAGATGGGGGGGGGGGGTGGTGAGAGTAGAGAAAACACCTCTCCCACTAGCAGGCAGTCGGCTGCATTAGGCAGTCGGACAGGGTGTTTCAAAAGCTACCCAGGCGGAGCGGTGTAGAGAGATGCTGTGATCTAAGCTACAGGATTAGGATGGGGGGTTTATTTGATGTTCGGAGGACAGAGGAACCACAGAAATCAGACTGAACTGAGCCTGCGCTACAGACCAAAGACCTGAGTGTGTATTTATAGAAAGCTTTTAAAAAATTGTGTGTGAAATTCATTGGAGATCATCTTAAAAGATGTCCTCCAGCGATTTTTGAACTTTGACTGTTGGAAAGCGATATCCAAAGTCTAAATACAATGAAGTACACGCAAACTGCAAACCTCAAGGAGTTGGTCTGATGAGAGTCCGTGATGTCATCCCTAGCTTGAGGAACAATAAGAGAACAAAAGAGGAAAGCCCCCCCCCCCCATAACATACCTGGACCAGCTATTGAGATGTGCCTTTGTTGTAGTCAAGGTAGAAATGCTATGAGAAGTTGGGGCTTGCAGGTACATTTTAAAGTTGGTTTCGTGTTAAATGGTTTAAGGGCTAGAGCGAGCCGAATAAATATTATAATAATAATAATAATAATGAGTTTGTAATAAATCTGGAGTAGCTTGCCTTCAGCAAGCCAACGAATAAGAAGAGTGTAGAGCGCTGCGGATCCCGACAGAGCACTGCTGCAGTCACCATGTGTTATTCTGCGGTTGGGAGCGGGTGGTCAGATCAGACCAGCTTCGGGATGGAAATATTTGTGTCGTCCCGCAGGTTATTTGTAAACGGTCGTCTTTCTGCTTGTTGCGCATTAGACTACCTATTGTATTAAAAAGTCACATCTGTCTCATTCACTGCTTGGGGTTAAGAGGCCTACCTCTGGTCTCAATGAAATCGAGTAGGCTGCCAACGATTGGGGGGAGGGGGGGAGAGCAAGGGGTCAGTCATCGTTCCTAGGCAATGTACTTCCCAAATATGAGGATTAGAATATAGTTAACTACATTGCCTAAAAATAAATATTGATCACTCATATTTGTCTGTCTGGAAATCGTCCCACTCCTAAAAAGGTAAGCTATAAAACGAAGTGAAAGTGAAAGAGCAAGTCTCACCAATTCTGCTCTCTTCAAACTACGTCTAGCCTACTCGCTGATATAGCCCGGTAATACAGAAAGTCCACGTCTAGCCTACTCGCTGATATAGCCCGGTAATACAGAAAGTCCACGTCTAGCCTACTCGCTGATATAGCCCGGTAATACAGAAAGTCCACGTCTAGCCTACTCGCTGATATAGCCCGGTAATACAGAAAGTCCACGTCTAGCCTACTCGCTGACATTAGCCCGGTAATACAGAAAGCTTAATATAAAAATGGCCACGTGAGAATCTCTGGTAATTTAACCTATTTCTTAGGTTATTTATTTTTGCACATTTTGATATTGCCAATAAGGCACCAATGGCTGAGTCTTCACATGAGCCTAAAATAACATTGTGGGATCAGTTCTTGTGGTAGAGAGTGGGAGTCCGACAAAGACAGCTGGTGTGGGCAGGAGTGGGACGAAAAGCTGCAGGTGCGAGAGGGGTGAATAAATCAGTCCTGTGCAGACTTGTACCAGAGTAGGCCTTGTACCAGAGTAGGCCTTGTACCAGAGTAGGCCTTGTACCAGAGTAGGCCTTGTACCAGAGTAGGCCTTGTACCAGAGTAGGCCTTGTACCAGAGTAGGCCTTGTACCAGAGTAGGCCTTGTACCAGAGTAGGCCTTGTACCAGAGTAGGCCTTGTACCAGAGTAGGCCTTGTACCAGAGTAGGCCTTGTACCAGAGTAGGCCAAGCAAGCACGCACGCGCACACACACACACTTCCAATAATGGGATGGCAGCAGGATTTGGTGATGATTCTGTAAATTTAAGCAGTCCAGCTTATGTAAGCAGCTTTTTATTTTGTATTCTGTGGGTGCAGAGTCCACCATATGCTATGTAACAGGGTGAGAGAGAGGCCCGTGTATATGCGTACGTGAGTGAGTGTGTACATACTGGCGTTCTGCGTGCGTCTGTACCCACCAAGGACAATTCACACGCTCTCCGGCATCTGTTACTACCTGCAGGCTTTCCAGTACCAGGGCGTACATACGTGCGTATAGCTGTGAGGGTAAGTGCGTATAGCTGTGAGGGTAAGTGCGTATAGCTGTGAGGGTAAGTGCGTATAGCTGTGAGGGTAAGTGCGTATAGCTGTGAGGGTAAGGGCGTATAGCTGTGAGGGTAAGTGCGTATAGCTGTGAGGGTAAGTGCGTATAGCTGTGAGGGTAAGTGCGTATAGCTGTGAGGGTAAGTGCGTATAGCTGTGAGGGTAAGTGCGTATAGCTGTGAGGGTAAGTGCGTATAGCTGTGAGGGTAAGTGCGTATAGCTGTGAGGGTAAGTGCGTATAGCTGTGAGGGTAAGTGCGTATAGCTGTGAGGGTAAGTGCGTATAGCTGTGAGGGTAAGTGCGTATAGCTGTGAGGGTAAGTGCGTATAGCTGTGAGGGTAAGTGCGTATAGCTGTGAGGGTAAGTGCGTATAGCTGTGAGGGTAAGTGCATATAGCTGTGAGGGTAAGTGCATATAGCTGTGAGGGTAAGTGCGTATAGCTGTGAGGGTAAGTGCGAGCATGCCTATAATGCTGAAAAACCACCGTCACTTGCCAAGAACACTCAGCTCCATTGGTGGATATTAGTTTGTGAACATGTTCCATTGGTATATAGTTGTTTCTGAGAGTCGTCCTTCATCAGTAAACTATTGGCTGGGGTCTCTCTCACTCATACCCTGGCAGTGCAACACTTGTAGCCGTCAGAACAAGCATTCTACCTATATGTTCTGCTCTCACTGTGAGAGTCTACTGGTCGGGTGCTCTCCAGATGGTCACACTGTCGTACTGTTTCTGTACCATACCAGGGTATACGGTATTAACGGAAGTGCACACAAGGGGCGCTATCTGAGCTGGATATCATTCATTTAACACATCTTATATTCCTTATATAATTCTACTTCACTTACAAGCAGTGGCATAGCACTCCTGTCTGTTTGTGGTTGGAGTGTGAGAGGCAGAGACAGCAGTAGTCTAACTGGGTGAGAGGCAGAGACAGCAGTAGTCTAACTGGGTGATGAGCAGAGACAGCAGTAGTCTAACTGGGTGAGAGGCAGAGACAGCAGTAGTCTAACTGGGTGAGAGGCAGAGACAGCAGTAGTCTAACTGGGTGACGGGTAGAGACAGCAGTAGTCTAACTGGGTGATGAGCAGAGACAGCAGTAGTCTAACTGGGTGAGAGGCAGAGACGGCAGTAGTCTAACTGGGTGAGAGGCAGAGACAGCAGTAGTCTAACTGGGTGATGAGCAGAGACAGCAGTAGTCTAACTGGGTGAGAGGCAGAGACAGCAGTAGTCTAACTGGGTGATGAGCAGAGACAGCAGTAGTCTAACTGGGTGAGAGGCAGAGACAGCAGTAGTCTAGCTGGGTGAGAGGCAGAGACAGCAGTAGTCTAACTGGGTGACGAGCAGAGACAGCAGTAGTCTAACTGGGTGACGAGCAGAGACAGCAGTAGTCTAACTGGGTGATGGGCAGAGACAGCAGTAGTCTAACTGGGTGATGGGCGGAGGGAGACAGCAGTACCCTCATCTATCACTTTCCTCCCCCCAACTCCACAGGTACACTGTCCAGTCTTAAAGACACACACACAGTCCATCCTGAAATAAGTCAGGAGTAAGGGGAGAGAAAGCCGTAGTGTGTGCTTGGAGTCCAGACAGAGAAGGAAGGCTGCTGGCCATGAGGGATAGATCTCTGTTTAATGAACAGTTACTGGCCAACCGTGCACACACAGAGACACAGAAAGAGGAGCTGAGCAGCTCAGGGGCTCTGCTCCCCACACACAGAGACACAGAGAGAGGAGCTGAGCAGCTCAGGGGCTCTGCTCCCCACACACAGAGACACAGAGAGAGGAGCTGAGCAGCTCAGGGGCTCTGCTCCCCACACACAGAGACACAGAGAGAGGAGCAGCTCAGGGGCTCTGCTCCCCACACACAGAGACACAGAGAGAGGAGCTGAGCAGCTCAGGGGCTCTGCTCCCCACACACTTTTCTACTCTAACACAGAGTTATCTGATGCCTCTCCTGGCAGACTGACTGACTGGGGTTAGAATCAGCTTTAAATGATACAGGATCTCCCACAGCTGTGGAAAGATAGACATGATGATATTAACATGAATACTGCATGCAAAGCTGTTGTTCTGCAACGGGCAGGCGGTAGAGAGGGAGGGTTAACACTGAGATCAGAGCGCCCTATAAATAACATCAAAAGAGAAGCCGAGTTGAGATTCTGTGTCCCAAACTGCACCACCCTATTCCCTCTATAGTGCACTGCCCATAGGTCGCTGATCTAAAGAAGTGCACGATATAGGGAATAGGGTTCCATGAGGGATGCACTCAGGACTTCTCAATAGAGGACCTCTAAAGGGCTAGGGGAGGAGGAGAAGGGGAGAAAAAACACAACCAGGTTCATGGTCCTGTTATCTATCAGCCTGATGAAGTCAGAGTCCTGTTATCTATCAGCCTGATGAAGTCAGGGTCCTGTTATCTATCAGCCTGATGAAGTCAGGGTCCTGTTATCTATCAGCCTGATGAAGTCAGAGTCCTGTTATCTATCAGCCTGATGAAGTCATGGTGTCAGGGTATCCATCATCCTGATGAAGTCAGGGTGTCAGGGTATCCATCATCCTGATGAAGTCAGGGTGTCAGGGTATCCATCAGCCTGATGAAGTCAGCGTATCCATCAGCCTGATGAAGTCAGGGTATCCATCAGCCTGATGAAGTCAGGGTATCCATCAGCCTGATGAAGTCAGGGTATCCATCAGCCTGATGAAGTCAGGGTATCCATCAGCCTGATGAAGTCAGGGTATCCATCAGCCTGATGAAGTCAGGGTATCCATCAGCCTGATGAAGTCAGGGTATCCATCAGCCTGATGAAGTCAGGGTATCCATCAGCCTGATGAAGTCAGGGTATCCATCAGCCTGATGAAGTCAGGGTATCCATCAGCCTGATGAAGTCAGGGTATCCATCAGCCTGATGAAGTCAGGGTATCCATCAGCCTGATGAAGTCAGGGTATCCATCAGCCTGATGAAGTCAGGGTATCCATCAGCCTGATGAAGTCAGGGTATCCATCAGCCTGATGAAGTCAGGGTATCCATCAGCCTGATGAAGTCAGGGTATCCATCAGCCTGATGAAGTCAGGGTATCCATCAGCCTGATGAAGTCAGGGTATCCATCAGCCTGATGAAGTCAGGGTATCCATCAGCCTGATGAAGTCAGGGTATCCATCAGCCTGATGAAGTCAGGGTATCCATCAGCCTGATGAAGTCAGGGTATCCATCAGCCTGATGAAGTCAGGGTATCCATCAGCCTGATGAAGTCAGGGTATCCATCAGCCTGATGAAGTCAGGGTATCCATCAGCCTGATGAAGTCAGGGTATCCATCAGCCTGATGAAGTCAGGGTATCCATCAGCCTGATGAAGTCAGGGTATCCATCAGCCTGATGAAGTCAGGGTATCCATCAGCCTGATGAAGTCAGGGTATCCATCAGCCTGATGAAGTCAGGGTATCCATCAGCCTGATGAAGTCAGGGTATCCATCAGCCTGATGAAGTCAGGGTATCCATCAGCCTGATGAAGTCAGGGTATCCATCAGCCTGATGAAGTCAGGGTATCCATCAGCCTGATGAAGTCAGGGTATCCATCAGCCTGATGAAGTCAGGGTATCCATCAGCCTGATGAAGTCAGGGTATCCATCAGCCTGATGAAGTCAGGGTATCCATCAGCCTGATGAAGTCAGGGTATCCATCAGCCTGATGAAGTCAGGGTATCCATCAGCCTGATGAAGTCAGGGTATCCATCAGCCTGATGAAGTCAGGGTATCCATCAGCCTGATGAAGTCAGGGTATCCATCAGCCTGATGAAGTCAGGGTATCCATCAGCCTGATGAAGTCAGGGTATCTATCAGCCTGATGAAGTCAGGGTATCTATCAGCCTGATGAAGTCAGGGTATCTATCAGCCTGATGAAGTCAGGGTATCTATCAGCCTGATGAAGTCAGGGTATCTATCAGCCTGATGAAGTCAGGGAATCTATCAGCCTGATGAAGTCAGGGTATCTATCAGCCTGATGAAGTCAGGGTATCTATCAGCCTGATGAAGTCAGGGTATCTATCAGCCTGATGAAGTCAGGGTATCTATCAGCCTGATGAAGTCAGGGTATCTATCAGCCTGATGAAGTCAGGGTATCTATCAGCCTGATGAAGTCAGGGTATCTATCAGCCTGATGAAGTCAGGGTATCTATCAGCCTGATGAAGTCAGGGTATCTATCAGCCTGATGAAGTCAGGGTATCTATCAGCCTGATGAAGTCAGGGTATCTATCAGCCTGATGAAGTCAGGGTATCTATCAGCCTGATGAAGTCAGGGTATCTATCAGCCTGATGAAGTCAGGGTATCTATCAGCCTGATGAAGTCAGGGTATCTATCAGCCTGATGAAGTCAGGGTATCTATCAGCCTGATGAAGTCAGGGTATCTATCAGCCTGATGAAGTCAGGGTATCTATCAGCCTGATGAAGTCAGGGTATCTATCAGCCTGATGAAGTCAGGGTATCTATCAGCCTGATGAAGTCAGGGTATCTATCAGCCTGATGAAGTCAGGGTATCTATCAGCCTGATGAAGTCAGGGTATCTATCAGCCTGATGAAGTCAGCGTGTCAGGGTATCTATCAGCCTGATGAAATCAGCGTGTCAGGGTATCTATCAGCCTGATGAAGTCAGCGTGTCAGGGTATCTATCAGCCTGATGAAGTCAGCGTGTCAGGGTATCTATCAGCCTGATGAAGTCAGCGTGTCAGGGTATCTATCAGCCTGATGAAATCAGCGTGTCAGGGTATCTATCAGCCTGATGAAATCAGCGTGTCAGGGTATCTATCAGCCTGATGAAGTCAGCGTGTCAGGGTATCTATCAGCCTGATGAAGTCAGCGTGTCAGGGTATCTATCAGCCTGATGAAGTCAGCGTGTCAGGGTATCTATCAGCCTGCTGAAATCAGCGTGTCAGGGTATCTATCAGCCTGATGAAGTCAGCGTGTCAGGGTATCTATCAGCCTGATGAAGTCAGCGTGTCAGGGTATCTATCAGCCTGATGAAGTCAGCGTGTCAGGGTATCTATCAGCCTGATGAAGTCAGCGTGTCAGGGTATCTATCAGCCTGATGAAGTCAGCGTGTCAGGGTATCTATCAGCCTGATGAAGTCAGCGTGTCAGGGTATCTATCAGCCTGATGAAGTCAGCGTGTCAGGCCATTCACTAGAGAAGTTTCAACATGCTTTCTTTGGAAGACTGGATCATTTCCTCTCTGGTTTGTTTGTGGAAAAGAAGAACGATTTTTAAAAATGAGGCTGACGAAATACAGAGCTAAGAGCTAAGAGCATATTATATTAGTTATTATATTAAATGAGAAAAAAGCTTTTCCCACTGGTCTTTTTATAGTTATTTTAACTCAAGCATATTTTCTGAGTATGTAGTAAAAGCATTTAAACAAATTCACAACGGTGAGACGTGCCTGAGACTGTCAAACGCCAAAAGAAACTAAAAACAGAGAAATGCACAAGAACAAGAACGCTTCTCCTTAAATGAGGAAAGTCAACAAAAGAAAAGAAACCAAAAGCAAAAAGAAACAACAAATGTTGAAGTAAAACCCACTTCTCTCAGCAGGCAGGACCAGGCAGGCATAGGGACCCTGTGGCATCAGCAGAGCCTTTACAGAGTTCCCATTTCCTGGATGCCTCCCGCCCTGCTCCACAATGACCTGTAGTAACCCTGTGTGCTGCGGGGTTACTGTAGTTCGCTCCACTGTAGAGCCTAATCAGGAAGTCACAACTAACTTCACAGGATACAGTAGCTACAGTACGGTGCTGAATGATCTGGTTGTTAGGCTTCTCCTCCTACAACACATGACTGGTGTCTGAGGGAATCTGAACAGTTAAGGGTTGAGTTAGAGAAGATGTTAAAATATGAATATTTAATGAGTAACATGCCCTAGATTTATTTAGCTTCCTTTTCCCATCATAACAAGACGATGTAAGGAGCATAAAGAATGACTATTGTAATGTGTGTGTGTGTGTGTTACAGAATATCCATACCTTGTCTGTTCCTGGAGTATGAGATGTGGTTCCACAAAGAACTTGACTCGAAGCCGGAGTCGGCAGGGAGTCAGATTGTCCACCTGCTGACAGATTCTGTTCCTGAGGTTGAGCCACAGGTTCTCTCCTTTATTGCCTGAGAACTGCAGGCCAAAGTAGTCCACCTCTAGGATTCCCAACTTCCTACACACCTTTAGAATAGAAGAATTCAGTGTGTTAGGTTAAACAAAGTGATCAGGGGGAAACCAGTCAAACCCACAGAATAGTCATTATATCAAAGTAAAACCTCAGTTGATTTGGTTTGTGGAAGCCTAAAAAAAGTTTAGTGCATCTTCAATAAAACACGAGACTGAGTTTACTGTGTATTTTTTTATTACCATTTTTTGCCTTTTCCAGCGACTTCGTGGCTCGTACACATCAATATGCCGTAAAGCCATCGACTTCGTGGCTCGTACACATCAATATGCCGTAAAGCCAGTGACTCCGTGGCTCGTACACATCAATATGCCGTAAAGCCAGTGACTCCGTGGCTCGTACACATCAATATGCCGTAAAGCCAGTGACTCCGTGGCTCGTCCACATCAATATGCCGTAAAGCCAGTGGGAGCGTTGATGGAAAATACACGGGATCTTTTTCACCTGATAATACAACTCACCTCGAGCGCATCCCACACGCCTCTCAACAGCGACAAGAAAGAAACGGAGTTACATAACGTCAAGGACAGCCTACTTCCAGACGGGACGGAGTTACATAACGTCAAGGACAGCCTACTTCCAGACGGAACGGAGTTACATAACGTCAAGGACAGCCTACTTCCAGACGGGACAGAGTTACATAACGTCAAGGACAGCCTACTTCCAGACGGGACGGAGTTACATAACGTCAAGGACAGCCTACTTCCAGACGGGACAGAGTTACATAACGTCAAGGACAGCCTACTTCCAGACAGGACGGAGTTACATAACGTCAAGGACAGCCTACTTCCTGACTGGACGGAGTTACATAACGTCAAGGACAGCCTACTTCCAGACGGGACCCAGACAGGATGGAGTTACATAACGTCAAGGACAGCCTACTTCCAGTAAGGACGGAGTTACATAACGTCAAGGACAGCCTACTTCCAGACGGGACGGAGTTACACAACGTCAAGGACAGCCTACTTCCAGACGGGACGGAGTTACATAACGTCAAGGACAGCCTACTTCCTGACGGGACGGAGTTACATAACGTCAAGGACAGCCTACTTCCAGACGGGACCCAGACAGGATGGAGTTACATAACGTCAAGGACAGCCTACTTCCAGACAGGACAGAGTTACATAACGTCAAGGACAGCCTACTTCCAGACAGACGGAGTTACATAACGTCAAGGACAGCCTACTTCCAGACGGGACAGAGTTACATAACGTCAAGGACAGCCTACTTCCTGACGGGACGGAGTTACATAACGTCAAGGACAGCCTACTTCCTGACGGGACAGAGTTACATAACGTCAAGGACAGCCTACTTCCTGACGGGGCAGAGTTACATAACGTCAAGGACAGCCTACTTCCAGACAGACGGAGTTACATAACGTCAAGGACAGCCTACTTCCAGACGGGACAGAGTTACATAACGTCAAGGACAGCCTACTTCCTGACGGGACGGAGTTACATAACGTCAAGGACAGCCTACTTCCTGACGGGACAGAGTTACATAACGTCAAGGACAGCCTACTTCCTGACGGGACAGAGTTACATAACGTCAAGGACAGCCTACTTCCTGACGGGACAGAGTTACATAACGTCAAGGACAGCCTACTTCCTGACGGGACAGAGTTACATAACGTCAAGGACAGCCTACTTCCAGACGGGACAGAGTTACATAACGTCAAGGACAGCCTACTTCCAGACGGGACGGAGGATGAGGACTAGTGTCAACGTGCTGTGCATATGATATAAAATGGATAGAACTCATTAGAAAACAAGGCGATTAAAGCCTCCGATAAATTCACATTGGTTCCTTTTATTTCCTGGTTTGAGGACTAACATTACATTTTTTTTTTCACCTTTATTTAACCAGGTAGGCAAGTTGAGAACAAGTTCTCAATTACAACTGCGACCTGGCCAAGATAAAGCAAAGCGACAAAAAACACAGTTACACATCAAACGTACAGTCCATAACACAATAGAAACATGAATCTATGTACAGTCTCTGACACCAGCAGCTCTGTGCACGCGTGATAGTATTTATTAACTCTTTCAAAACGGATTTCGCAGCAATTTGGAACTATTGTATATTCAATGTTGATCTAGTCAACAATGGGAACCCCCATTCAAGCTTCACAATAACATTGCCAATTTGCCAAGCATGCACCGGGGAACCAAATGAACTGAAGTAACCTTTCCTCGCGAATATACTACCAGGAAACAACTCCCTCAGAAAGAACCTTAATAGTAAGTTACCTATTTAGGAAATCACCAACTTAATGAGTTTGATGGGAGGGGGGAAATATTTCACGGAAAATATAGCCAAATTATTTTCGACCAAAGCAACATTGTTGCACGATAGAGGAAAAATTTAATAAAATTACAAATTAAATGAATAATCATTTGTAATGCTGTGTGTGACAATGTATGGGTAGGTAGTCTATCATTTGACAGAGAATGCCATTTCGAGATAACTGACGTTGGCAGAAAATCTAGCAAATAACATTGAACTTCGCCTGTACATCAACATTTGGATTTATCATCTCGACAACACCAACACACGCGCTCATGTTGCCAAGTGTTGCGTTTCAATTTGAACATTTCACTGTAAATTACACTTGCAGGACAATATTCACTGGAATTTGACACAAATGTTATATGTTATAAATAACGTATTAACAACCTGAAAAGGGGGTAATTAAATTAGTATCCACTATCCATACCTTATTCAGACAGTCTTCACCATTCGCCTTGGTATCAACTTCCACTTCCATAACCACCGAATCGGGGCGGGTAACATGGCAAAGCATTTTGGCAATCTAATAGTTTAGCTTTGGTCTATACCTCTCTTTAAAAAAATAAACAACCTCGGTATCCCTCCTTTTGAGACCCTACATTAAGCTTTCGTTCACTTTCTAAGCCCTCTCACTTTGTGTGACAAACACTACCTTCCAGCTGTAGGATATTAATTGCTATGCCAAAGCACTGTTTACTCGGAAGCAGCCAATGACAGAGCGTTTAGCATATTCTCAGCCACAAACCTGCCAACCGGGAGCCCCGGTCATGTCGGAACGAGATGGTGGCTTTACAACGCAGGACGAGGACGGCCAAGGCGCCCCCTTCTGAGTACGCAGCTAATTTCACCTTCCATAAATATACGGAACCTTCACCTGTTTAGGAAGAGTTGACTATCCATGGAAATATCTGAGTTGAGTTGCATGAGTAATTTGGGAGCTGCATATGAATAAATAATGCATTGAAATACTGATAGAATATAGCAACAGTGGAGAACTATGTGGTCCCAACCATTTATTTCGGTGCTTGCTTTCAACAGTATCTGAATTGTTAATGCTAAAAGCTCCCATTGTTTTTGCCCAAATACGCTTCCTTGCCTCGTGAGCAAAGTCTATTCCTGTAAATTGTCCTATGGCTAGTTAGGTATACCTGTCTCTATGTTGTTGACATTCAGCAGCCTACTGTGTAGCCAATGTCAGACAACATGTGTTTCACACACACAGCAGTTGTTTTTCTTTTACCACCTTTCTGCAACGGCTCTTAGTTACTTCCTGTGTGATCTTCACGAGTTAGATGTGATTTAAAAGGTGACCATTTCTTCTTCGTGTGTTTATAAATCTCCTATCATGCCAGACAGGCAGAATAGGATGGAAACGTATCATCCTGTTATTGTGTCGTTTTAATGAACTGCACTCATTTCCCACGGAGAAACACGCAACCTATACCACAAGCCCCATGTTCACACATCGATGTGCTTGACATCAGTGAAAATGCAGCAGTATATTGGTGTGCATGTGTGTGGATGATTGTCAACGACCTTCATCCATACTGACATAAAAACACAATTTAAGTCTGTCAAAGCTGCATGGCAGTCGGATGCAACTGAAGTACTTAAAATGTCCTGTTTTTCTTTGTCCATTTGAATCTTTCACAGAGAGGGACATTTGAAAAGGGACGTTGGCCTCAAAATGTCATCACCCAAGTACTGCTTTGAAAATAACTGTCTGTGACAATAACTGTATAAATTGGCCTTTGACCCTGATGTTCTACTGACTTTAAGATCGGATAGCAGGAGAGATGGAATCTTGATTGAGACAGGTCAAGCCTGTGAGTGAGTGAGTGAGTGAGTGAGAGAGAGAGAGAGGCATCCCATCTTCCTGAACTGCATTGTCAGTGCATTAGTGTGGTGTTCAACTCAGCCAGCTGTTTGACCTTCTGCACCCTTCCAAAGGACATCAGGGAGCTGGGCTGCCTGCCTGCCCATCGAGTCTACCGGTCAGAAACTACGTGTCCCGATGCAGCTAGTCTAGTGTTGAAACTACGTGTCCCGATGCAGCTAGTCTAGTGTTGAAACTACCCGTGTAGTGATGTAGCTAGTCTAGTGTTGAAACTACCAGTGTCCTGATGCAGCTAGTCTAGTAGTGAAACTACCAGTGTCCTGATGCAGCTAGTCTAGTGTTGAAACTACCAGTGTCCTGATGCAGCTAGTCTAGTAGTGAAACTACCAGTGTCCTGATGCAGCTAGTCTAGTGTTGAAACTAGCAGTGTCCTGATGCAGCTAGTCTACTGCTGAAACTACCAGTGTCCTGATGCAGCTAGTCTAGTAGTGAAACTAGCAGTGTCCCGATGCAGCTAGTCTAGTAGTGAAACTACCAGTGTCCTGATGCAGCTAGTCTAGTAGTGAAACTAGCAGTGTCCCGATGCAGCTAGTCTAGTGTTGAAACTAGCAGTGTCCTGATGCAGCTAGTCTAGTAGTGAAACTACCAGTGTCCTGATGCAGCTAGTCTAGTAGTGAAACTACCAGTGTCCCGATGCAGCTAGTCTAGTGTTGAAACTAGCAGTGTCCTGATGCAGCTAGTCTACTGCTGAAACTACCAGTGTCCTGATGCAGCTAGTCTAGTGTTGAAACTACCAGTGTCCTGATGCAGCTAGTCTAGTAGTGAAACTACCAGTGTCCTGATGCAGCTAGTCTAGTGTTGAAACTAGCAGTGTCCTGATGTAGCTAGTCTACTGCTGAAACGACCAGTGTCCTGATGCAGCTAGTCTAGTAGTGAAACTAGCAGTGTCCTGATGCAGCTAGTCTAGTGTTGAAACTAGCAGTGTCCCGATGCAGCTAGTCTAGTAGTGAAACTACCAGTGTCCTGATGCAGCTAGTCTAGTGTTGAAACTACCAGTGTCCTGATGCAGCTAGTCTAGTGTTGAAACTAGCAGTGTCCTGATGCAGCTAGTCTAGTGTTGAAACTAGCAGTGTTCTCGTCAGTTCATGTTTGGTAACTCACTGGGAAGGCTGTGTTTGAGCCTAGGAGACCCCACCTGTGCCTTGTACAGTAAGGACAGGTTTTGGCTGAAAAGAGGCCTTTTTCTTTTGGAATGCTGACATTTAAAGTCAGAAGTTTGTATAATATATATATATAATTTGTAATTGTACCACCATCTTGAACCCCAGCGCTGTGTAAATAAATCCAGCTGTCATTTGCACCTCTACCTGCCTGCCTCCTGCTGAATCTTTGTCCTTTTGACTGCTAAAAGATCACTGTTTTACAATCATATCCCACAACTTTATATTTTATTCTTTATTTTTCATTTGAAATGTAAGAAGCAGAGAGGTTCATTTTTCATTTGTTGTGTGGATGGGTGTCCCAAAAGGCACCGTTATTCTCTTTGTAGTGCACTACTTTTGACCAGGGCGGATAGGGCTCATGTCAAAAATAGTGGACGACATATGGAATAGGGTGCCATTTGGGACTCATTCAGATGAGTGGCTGTTCAACACCACCACATGATAGAAGAGAAGAGAAGAGAAGAGAGGGGAATTGATTTGGAAGTGATCTGCAGATCAGTCTCCCAGGGACTAGTCCCTGTCCACAGAGAGACCCTCACACTAAGACACCACCGGAGACACACACACGCATACAGGCACTCACACCACACACACACACACACACGCACATACACAGCCATACACATGCATACACACACACACACATGCATGCACATACGCACACACACAGCCATACACACATGCACATACGCACACACACAGCCATACACACGCATGCACAAACACACACACACACACACACACACACACACACACACACACACACACACACACACACACACCTGAAACCTCAAAACAGTTTACTCACCTGTTCTCCCATGACCAGGATGTTTGCCAGTGAGACATATGGCGATGTCATCACTGTAGAATTAGTACTAAGTTTACCGTGTCTGCAGTCTGGCCATCCAATTATGTGTTCAGATTACCCTGAGGCATTGGAGTTGTGTCTTGATATACACTACTCACATTGTTTAAATATGCCATCAGTTTTTGCTGGTTTAACTCTCTGTAGACCTGCAACATCAACTCTCAGGAGGAGGTCTCTGTGGACCTGGTCGCAACATCGACTCTCAGGAGGAGGTCTCTGTGGACCTGGTCGCAACATCGACTCTCAGGAGGAGGTCTCTGTGGACCTGCAACATCGACTCTCAGGAGGAGGTCTCTGTGGACCTGCAACATCGACTCTCAGGAGGAGGTCTCTGTGGACCTGCAACATCGACTCTCAGGAGGAGGTCTCTGTGGACCTGCAACATCGACTCTCAGGAGGAGTTCTCTGTGGACCTGCAATATCAACTCTCAGGAGGAGGTCTCTGTGGACCTGCAACATCGACTCTCAGGAGGAGTTCTCTGTGGACCTGCAATATCAACTCTCAGGAGGAGGTCTCTGTGGACCTGGTCGCAGGAGGACGTCTCTGTGGACCTGGTCGCAGGAGGACGTCTCTGTGGACCTGGTCGCAGGAGGACGTCTCTGTGGACCTGGCTGCAGCATCAGTGTAAAACAAGATAGGCTCTGATTGTGATGAGGTATTTATACCAGTGATGCAGAAGCTGCAGGCATAGAGCAAAACTAGCTAGTACTAACCAGCACGCCATAGAGACAGCCTCTCTATACATCAAATATAAACTAGCTAGTACTAACCAGCACGCCATAGAGACAGCCTCTCATTGCATCTACAGTATGTGACATTCCATTAATTAAAGCAGAGCAATGAGAAAACCATGGCTTGTGATCATCTCTTCCACTGTATTTTTAAGATCTCTTCTAAGTTGAGTTGTTCAGAATGTCCAATATCTTTGGTGCAGGGCTGTAGGAGGAATACTTTAATTTGGCCATGTGGGAGCGTGTGAATCGGCCCTGTTGTATTTCACTGTGAGCAGGGGGGACAGTAAATGATTCCAGCAATGCCACTGTAACTCCCCAGGGGTGTGTGTGTGTGTGTGTGTGTGTGTGTGTGCGGATTGCAGCTGGCAAGCATACAGGCTAAATGTGCTCAGAATCCAATCACTCAGAGATGTTATGACATTAAGGGAACTCATCATGAAAACAACATGAGACCCATCAGTGGAGGCTAGTGGGAGGAGCTACAGGAGGACGGGCTTATTGTAATGGCTGGAATGGAATACCTCTGATACACAGAGAAGCACAAAGAAGCCCCATCTGATATCCATAGCTGCGGGAAGTAGGGCTGCTGAGGGTGTTGCCACACCCCCTGGAAAATCGTACAACTTTTTTTTTTTAAATCATATTTTTGGAAAAAAAAGTTTTTTAATAGAAGTAGCGCACTGGACCTTTAATAGTCCTGTATAAGTCGACCCCCAAACTACTTCACGCGGCTATGCTGATATGTACCCTCATCAATCAGGTACTGTACAGTATATCAAAACATGTATGTGCATTCAATACAGCTGCTCACTTACATGTTATCAGACGGCTCTCTAGATTCAGCAGTACCGAAACTGACCCATATAACACCTCTACTGCTGTGGTGTTTCACATTCATAGGGAAATGGAAATGATTTACAGTATAATCAATAATACCAATTAGGATTCATATTGAATCAAATGTTAGAAAAATTTAGATTCTTGGACACTAGACAAAAGCCTTATTTATATGTGTATTTAATATGGATCTCCATTAGTTCCTGCCAGGGCAGCAGCTACTGTTCCTGGGGTTTAATATGGATCTCCATTAGTTCCTGCCAGGGCAGCAGCTACTGTTCCTGGGGTTTAATATGGATCTCCATTAGTTCCTGCCAGGGCAGCAGCTACTGTTCCTGGGGTTTAATATGGATCTCCATTAGTTCCTGCCAGGGCAGCAGCTACTGTTCCTGGGGTTTAATATGGATCTCCATTAGTTCCTGCCAGGGCAGCAGCTACTGTTCCTGGGGTTTAATATGGATCTCCATTAGTTCCTGCCAGGGCAGCAGCTACTGTTCCTGGGGTTTAATATGGATCTCCATTAGTTCCTGCCAGGGCAGCAGCTACTGTTCCTGGGGTTTAATATGGATCTCCATTAGTTCCTGCCAGGGCAGCAGCTACTGTTCCTGGGGTTTAATATGGATCTCCATTAGTTCCTGCCAGGGCAGCAGCTACTGTTCCTGGGGTTTAATATGGATCTCCATTAGTTCCTGCCAGGGCAGCAGCTACTGTTCCTGGGGTTTAATATGGATCTCCATTAGTTCCTGCCAGGGCAGCAGCTACTGTTCCTGGGGTTTAATATGGATCTCCATTAGTTCCTGCCAGGGCAGCAGCTACTGTTCCTGGGGTTTAATATGGATCTCCATTAGTTCCTGCCAGGGCAGCAGCTACTGTTCCTGGGGTTTATTATGGATCTCCATTAGTTCCTGCCAGGGCAGCAGCTACTGTTCCTGGGGTTTAATATGGATCTCCATTAGTTCCTGCCAGGGCAGCAGCTACTGTTCCTGGGGTTTAATATGGATCTCCATTAGTTCCTGCCAGGGCAGCAGCTACTGTTCCTGGGGTTTAATATGGATCTCCATTAGTTCCTGCCAGGGCAGCAGCTACTGTTCCTGGGGTTTAATATGGATCTCCATTAGTTCCTGCCAGGGCAGCAGCTACTCTTCCTGGGGTTTAATATGGATCTCCATTAGTTCCTGCCAGGGCAGCAGCTACTGTTCCTGGGGTTTATTATGGATCTCCATTAGTTCCTGCCAGGGCAGCAGCTACTGTTCCTGGGGTTTAATATGGATCTCCATTAGTTCCTGCCAGGGCAGCAGCTACTGTTCCTGGGGTTTAATATGGATCTCCATTAGTTCCTGCCAGGGCAGCAGCTACTGTTCCTGGGGTTTAATATGGATCTCCATTAGTTCCTGCCAGGGCAGCAGCTACTGTTCCTGGAGTTTAATATGGATCTCCATTAGTTCCTGCCAGGGCAGCAGCTACTGTTCCTGGGGTTTAATATGGATCTCCATTAGTTCCTGCCAGGGCAGCAGCTACTGTTCCTGGGGTTTAATATGGATCTCCATTAGTTCCTGCCAGGGCAGCAGCTACTGTTCCTGGGGTTTAATATGGATCTCCATTAGTTCCTGCCAGGGCAGCAGCTACTGTTCCTGGGGTTTAATATGGATCTCCATTAGTTCCTGCCAGGGCAGCAGCTACTGTTCCTGGGGTTTAATATGGATCTCCATTAGTTCCTGCCAGGGCAGCAGCTACTGTTCCTGGGGTTTATTATGGATCTCCATTAGTTCCTGCCAGGGCAGCAGCTACTGTTCCTGGGGTTTAATATGGATCTCCATTAGTTCCTGCCAGGGCAGCAGCTACTGTTCCTGGGGTTTAATATGGATCTCCATTAGTTCCTGCCAGGGCAGCAGCTACTGTTCCTGGGGTTTATTATGGATCTCCATTAGTTCCTGCCAGGGCAGCAGCTACTGTTCCTGGGGTTTAATATGGATCTCCATTAGTTCCTGCCAGGGCAGCAGCTACTGTTCCTGGGGTTTAATATGGATCTCCATTAGTTCCTGCCAGGGCAGCAGCTACTGTTCCTGGGGTTTAATATGGATCTCCATTAGTTCCTGCCAGGGCAGCAGCTACTGTTCCTGGGGTTTAATATGGATCTCCATTAGTTCCTGCCAGGGCAGCAGCTACTGTTCCTGGGGTTTAATATGGATCTCCATTAGTTCCTGCCAGGGCAGCAGCTACTGTTCCTGGGGTTTATTATGGATCTCCATTAGTTCCTGCCAGGGCAGCAGCTACTGTTCCTGGGGTTTAATATGGATCTCCATTAGTTCCTGCCAGGGCAGCAGCTACTGTTCCTGGGGTTTAATATGGATCTCCATTAGTTCCTGCCAGGGCAGCAGCTACTGTTCCTGGGGTTTATTATGGATCTCCATTAGTTCCTGCCAGGGCAGCAGCTACTGTTCCTGGGGTTTAATATGGATCTCCATTAGTTCCTGCCAGGGCAGCAGCTACTGTTCCTGGGGTTTAATATGGATCTCCATTAGTTCCTGCCAGGGCAGCAGCTACTGTTCCTGGGGTTTATTATGGATCTCCATTAGTTCCTGCCAGGGCAGCAGCTACTGTTCCTGGGGTTTAATATGGATCTCCATTAGTTCCTGCCAGGGCAGCAGCTACTGTTCCTGGGGTTTAATATGGATCTCCATTAGTTCCTGCCAGGGCAGCAGCTACTGTTCCTGGAGTTTAATATGGATCTCCATTAGTTCCTGCCAGGGCAGCAGCTACTGTTCCTGGGGTTTAATATGGATCTCCATTAGTTCCTGCCAGGGCAGCAGCTACTCTTCCTGGGGTTTAATATGGATCTCCATTAGTTCCTGCCAGGGCAGCAGCTACTGTTCCTGGGGTTTAATATGGATCTCCATTAGTTCCTGCCAGGGCAGCAGCTACTCTTCCTGGGGTTTAATATGGATCTCCATTAGTTCCTGCCAGGGCAGCAGCTACTGTTCCTGGGGTTTAATATGGATCTCCATTAGTTCCTGCCAGGGCAGCAGCTACTGTTCCTGGGGTTTATTATGGATCTCCATTAGTTCCTGCCAGGGCAGCAGCTACTGTTCCTGGGGTTTAATATGGATCTCCATTAGTTCCTGCCAGGGCAGCAGCTACTGTTCCTGGGGTTTAATATGGATCTCCATTAGTTCCTGCCAGGGCAGCAGCTACTGTTCCTGGGATTTAATATGGATCTCCATTAGTTCCTGCCAGGGCAGCAGCTACTGTTCCTGGAGTTTAATATTGATCTCCATTAGTTCCTGCCAGGGCAGCAGCTACTGTTCCTGGGGTTTAATATGGATCTCCATTAGTTCCTGCCAGGGCAGCAGCTACTGTTCCTGGGGTTTAATATGGATCTCCATTAGTTCCTGCCAGGGCAGCAGCTACTGTTCCTGGGGTTTATTATGGATCTCCATTAGTTCCTGCCAGGGCAGCAGCTACTGTTCCTGGGGTTTATTATGGATCTCCATTAGTTCCTGCCAGGGCAGCAGCTACTGTTCCTGGGGTCTAGCAACATTTAGGCAGTTATATACAATTTAAAATGTTACATGACTTTACATTTCATAACACTTTACCCAATACATTTAGTGTGTTCCCTCAGGCCACTAGGCCACTACTCCACTATCACATATCTACAATACATTTAGTGTGTTCCCTCAGGCCACTACTCCACTATCACATATTTACAATACATTTAGTGTGTTCCCTCAGGCCACTAGGCCACTACTCCACTATCACATATTTACAATACAACATCCATGCGTACTTGTGTGTAGAGTGTGTGTCTTATCATGTGTATGTCTGTGCCTGTGTGTGTGTCTCTTCACAGTACCTGCTGTTCCATAAGGTGTATGTAGTACTGTGTGCCTCCCATAGTCTGTTCTAGACTTGGGGACTATGAAGAGACCTCTGGTGGCACGTCTTGTGGGGTATGTGTGGGTGTCTGAGCTGTGTGCTAGTGGTTTAAACAGACAGCTCGGTGCATTCAGCTTGTCAATACTTCTTAAAAAAAGCCAAGTAGTGATGAAGTCAATCTCTCCTCTACTTTGAGCCATGAGAGATTGACATGCATATGATTCATGTTAGCTCTATTGGTTTGACATTTAAGGGCCAGCTGTGTTGCCCTGTTCTGGGCCAGTTGTAATTTTCCTAAGTCCCTCTTTGTGTCACCTGACCACACGACTGAACAGTAGTCCAGTTGTGACAAAACTAGGGCCTGTAGGACCTGCCTTGTTGATAGTGTTGTTAAGAAGGTAGAAACTAGGGCCTGTAGGACCTGCCTTGTTGATAGTGTTGTTAAGAAGGTAGAAACTAGGGCCTGTAGGACCTGCCTTGTTGATAGTGTTGTTAAGAAGGTAGAAACTAGGGCCTGTAGGACCTGCCTTGTTGATAGTGTTGTTAAGAAGGTTGAAACTAGGGCCTGTAGGACCTGCCTTGTTGATAGTGTTGTTAAGAAGGTAGAAACTAGGGCCTGTAGGACCTGCCTTGTTGATAGTGTTGTTTAGAAGGCAGAGTAGCGCTTTATTATGGACAGACTTCTTCCCATCTTAGCTACTGTTGTATTAACATGTTTTGACCATGTTTACAATCCAAGGAAACTCCAAGGAGTTTAGTCTCCTCAACTTGCTCAATTTCCACATGATTTATTACAACATTTAGTTGAGAGTTAGTGTTTTGTCCCAAATACAATGCCTTTAGTTTTAGAAATGATTAAGACTAAATTATTGCTTGCCACCCATTCTGAAACTAACTGCAGCTCTTTGTTAAGTGTTGCAGTCATTTCACTCACTGTAGTAGCTGACGTGTAATGTGGTGTTGTGTCAACCGCATACATAGACACACTGACTTTACTCAAGGCCATTGGCATGTCGCTAGTAAAGATAGAAAAAGTAAGGGGCCTAGACAGCTACCCTGGGGAATTCCTGATTCAACCTGGATTATGTTGGGTTTCCATTAAAGAACACCCTCTGTGTGCTGTTAGACAGGTAAGTCTTTATTGACAGTATAGCAGGGGGTGTATAGCCATAACACGTACATGAATCCATCAGCAGACTAGGATCGATAATGTAAAAAGTCTAACAAAACCGCTGCCACAATCTTTTTGTGTGAGTGCCGTGCTTGTTGAATGTCCTTCCCTGTAAGTGCGCTAAAAGTCTGTTGTCAATCTGTTTACAGTACAATAGCATTGTAACAGGCTGATTGGTCAGCAATTTGAGCCAGTAAAGGGAGCTTTACTATGCAAAATTACTTTTGCTTCCCTCCAGGCCTGAGGGCACACACTTTCTAGTAGGCTTAGATTGAAGATATGGCTAATAGGAGTGGTAATATCGTCTGCTATTATCCTCAGTCATTTTCCATCCAAGTTGTCAGACCCCGGTGGCTTGTCATTGTTGATAGACAACAATTCTTTCACTTCCACACTCACTTTAGAGAATACAAATTACAATGATTCTCTTTCATAATTTGATCAGATATACTTGGATGTGTAGTGTCAGTGTTTGTTGCTGGCATGTCATGCCTAAATTTTTTTTTTACGTGATTGGCAATATCAGTGGGTTTTCTAATGAATGAGCCATCTGATTCAATGAATGATGGAGCAGAGTTTGCCTTTTTGCCCAAAATTTCATTTAAGGTTCTCCAAAGCTTTTTACTATCATTCTTTATGGCATTGATCTGTGTTTCATAGTATTTCAGTTGAAAAGTCACTGTAAAGACATGCTGGTTCACCGTGCTTACTTTATGAGGGAGGAGGGACTTTTCTTGCCCTTGAACTAGCTCGACCTATAAACCTAAACCATTATTCATTGTTTTTTTAGTGTGGGATTGGTACGATGACATCATCATATGTGACATCATTCTCTTCAAGACACTAGAACATTAAAGCAGCATCAGGGTTCTGTCTGTGATATAACCCTGATGATGCTTTAAAGTGGGTGATATCTGTGAAATCACCCACTTTTTCATACAAGATGTGTCACTGATGCAGTGATTATGTCATAAAGGACCAGGGCAGGCCATGCTCTCAGGTTGTTGTGTGTCTGTGGTAACATTCATATGTTTCATTGCATCTCTGTACAGCAACAGGCAGCTTCACCAGGGAGTTCTTTCTTCTTGTGGTAACTATGATGAAGAAAGGCCGGAGGTTCAGCTGTGTCTGCTTTGGGGGAAAAAGCAGAAAACCAATCCCAGACACGCCATATGAAAGATGGACAAAGGACTCAGACATCTTGCTGCCTGTCACAAGTCTGTTTAAGTCAGATCTGGTCATCTGGGCTGAGAATACAGGATGTGTGGTCGTCTGGGCTGAGAATACAGGATGTGTGGTCTCAACTTTCTTACTGTCTCACCCTCAGCAGACACAAGCAGCACAGGGAGAGTGTACAGGCTGATAGAGAGGACAGCTTCTCCCTATCAGAGGTCACACAGTGCTCGGACTCTTGGAACACCCTTGGAACACAGACACCTCTAAGGACAGACAGGCAGATAAACCAATAGGATTGATGGATGTCCCCTTATCCCCACAGAAGTGGGAGGTGAAGGTGCTGCAGGCCCTGCCCCGTGCCCGGTGTCCCTTCTTTCCAGCTTCCTGAGTGGTGGAGTGGTGTACTCTCAATCCCAGTTGTCTTTGGTCCATGACGTCGCGTATGGAGCTGGTGGACATGGGAGGGGAGCCTGTCTGAGGGCAACACACAGGTGGCCTTGGGGGTGTGGCTCCAAGGTGTGACACACTGATAGATTATCACCATGGTTAATACTAGAAATGATCAGATCTGGGTTCAAATAGTATTTGTTACATTTAATACTTATTTAATGGCGCTTGATTGAGTTCGCCTGAGCTTTCCCATCCTTATGACTGGGCTCTCGTAATATCATAAAGCCATGCTAGGACATGTAGCCCATTGGAGACTATATCTAACAGGTTAAATGTCTTAACAGGTTAAAAGGGACGATTCTGAGAATGTGTTGTTTTCTCTGCTCCAGCTCCCTCTCAGGAGCCTTGACTGAGCCATGACTAGATCAACGGGAGAGGAGGAGCTCACTACTATAATGCTTGTAGCAAAGAATGTCTTTTAGCATATTTTTAGTTATTGTTTATGAGGAAACGTGATTTTATTTTTGTGTTTCAGCCAAGTGTAGCATATTTCCTTTCTATCACATAGCAGCTTGGTATATGAGATAGCCAAGACTTGAAATATCCCTATTCCCATCACAGTCTCCTGTTACAGATTTGTCATTGAAGACAGATCAAGCTTTAAAAATGCATCCGTGAGTAACAATCAATCATTTTGAAACACTGGGTGGTGTTTGAATTGTGATACTCCAAACATAATTCATCAACACTTTTCCTCACAATAACAGCACAATGAATACAACGTAATCTATTTTACTATTAGAAGGCAGAATATACAGTACATTAATTCATGTATTGCGTTTGCATATCGACTCATTTTGCCACGTGTCTCACTGACTCCAAAGGTCAGGTGCAAATTAGGAACTTTAATCTCTATCATCTTCCTTCCCACTCTATCATCCTCTGTCTGAGGTAATGTGACAACACCACACACACACACACTCGCACACTCTCTCACACACAAACACACACTCTCACACACACACACACACACACACACACACACACACACACACACACACACACACACACACACACACACACACACACACACACACACACACACACACACACACACACACTGCTACTGATCGACAGGCTAGCTAGCCCATCACACATCAGTCAGCGCAGCCTGGGTCTCTGGCCTTGTCTCTGTTGGCAAAAGCAATTTGTGACGGTTGCCCCTGGAGACAGGTCTGATTGTTCACTAAAAGCTGGAATCCAGGAGAGAGGATGTGTTTTATTGCCAGATCAAACATGGGGAGAGGAATCCAGTTGCTGCAGTAGGAAATGGATTATCTACTAATCCTAACCCTGTCTGCTGCAGTAGGAGCTGGTAGAGTATATCTATTAACCCTATCTACTGCAGTAGGAGCTGGTACAGTATATCTACTAACCCTGTCTACTGCAGTAGGAGATGGTACAGTATATCTACTAACCCTATCTACTGCAGTAGGAGATGGTACAGTATATCTACTAACCCTGTCTACTGCAGTAGGACATGGTCCAGTATATCTACTAACCCTATCTACTGCAGTAGGAGATGGTACAGTATATCTACTAACCAAATCTACTGCAGTAGGAGATGGTACAGTATATCTAATAACCCTATCTACTGCAGTAGGAGGTGGTACAGTATATCTACTAACCCTATCTACTGCAGTAGGATATGGTACAGTATATCTACTAACCTGGTCTACTGCAGTAGGAGATGGTACAGTATATCTACTAACCCTATCTACTGCAGTAGGAGATGGTACAGTATATCTACTAACCCTATCTACTGCAGTAGGATATGGTACAGTATATCTACTAACCCTATCTACTGCAGTAGGATATGGTACAGTATATCTACTAACCCTATCTACTGCACTAGGAGATGGCACAGTATATCTATTAACCCTATCTACTGCACTAGGAGATGGTACAGTATATATATTAACCCTAACCCTATCTACTGCACTAGGAGATGGTACAGTATATCTACTAACCTGGGCTACTGCAGTAGAGGATGGTACAATATATCTATTAACCCTATCTACTGCAGTAGGAGATGGTACAGTACATCTACTAACCCAATCTACTGCAGTAGGAGATGGTACATTATATCTACAGTGGGGCAAAAAAGTATTTAGTCAGCCACCAATTGTGCAAGTTCTCCCACTTAAAAAGATAAGAGATTTTCATCATAGGTACACTTCAACTATGACAGACAAAATTAGAAAACAAAATCCAGAAAATCACATTGTAGGATTTTTAATGAATTTATTTGCAAATTATGGTGGAAAATAAGTATTTGGTCAATTACAAAAGTTTATCTCAATACTTTGTTATATACCCTTTGTTGGCAATGACAGAGGTCAAACGTTTTCTGTAAGTCTTCACAAGGTTTTCACACACCGTTGCTGGTATTTTGGCCCATTCCTCCATGCAGATCTCCTCTAGAGCAGTGATGTTTTGGGGCTGTTGCTGGGCAACACGGACTTTCAAGTCCCTCCAAAGATTTTCTATGGGGTTGAGATCTGGAGACTGGCTAGGCCACTCCAGGACCTTGAAATGCTTCTTACGAAGCCACTCCTTCCTTGCCCGGGCGGTGTGTTTGGGATCATTGTCATGCAGCAAGACCCAGCCACGTTTCATCTTCAATGCCCTTGCTGATGGAAGGAGGTTTTCACTCAAAATCTCACGATACATGGCCCCATTCATTCTTTCCTTTACACGGATCAGTCGTCCTGGTCCCTTTGCAGAAAAACAGCCCCAAAGCAGGATGTTTCCAACCCCATGCTTCACAGTAGGTATGGTGTTCTTTGGATGCAACTCAGCATTCTTTGTCCTCCAAACACGACGAGTTGAGTTTTTACCAAGAAGTTATATTTTGGTTTCATCTGACCATATGACATTCTCCCAATCTTCTTCTGGGTCATCCAAATGCTCTCTAGCAAACTTCAGACGGGCCTGGACATGTATTGGCTTAAGCAGGGGGACACGTCTGGCACTGCAGGATTTGAGTCCCTGGCGGCGTAGTGTGTTACTGATGGTAGTCTTTGTTACTTTGGTCCCAGCTCTCTGCAGGTCATTCACTAGGTCCCCCCGTGTGGTTCTGGGATTTTTGCTCATCGTTCTTGTGATCATTTTGACCCAACGGGGTGAGATCTTGCGTGGAGCCCCAGATCGAGGGAGATTATCAGTGGTCTTGTATGTCTTCCATTTCCTAATAATTGCTCCCACAGTTGATTTCTTCAAACCAAGCTGCTTACCTATTGCAGATTCAGTCTTCCCAGCCTGGTGCAGGTCTACAATTTTGTTTCTGGTGTCCTTTGACAGCTCTTTGGTCTTGGCCAGTTTGGAGTGTGACTGTTTGAGGTTGTGGACAGGTGTCTTTTATACTGATAACAAGTTCAAACAGGTGCCATTAATACAGATAACGAGTGGAGGACAGAGGAGCCTCTTAAAGAAGAAATTACAGGTCTGTGAGAGCCAGAAAACTTGCTTGTTTGTAGGTGAACAAATACTTATTTTCTACCATAATTTGCAAATAAATTCATAAAAAATCCTACGATGTGATTTTCTGGATTTTTTTTTCTAATTTTGTCTGTCATAGTTGAAGTGTACATATGATGAAAATTACAGGCCTCTCTCATCTTTTTAAGTGGGAGAACTTGCACAATTGGTGGCTGACTAAATACTTTTTTGCCCCACTGTATTTGTATTTGTCTATCAGTGTATTCTTGCACCATGCAATCAATTATCACTTCTAAACATGTATTTTTCTCAAGCAGCATGCCTGCAGCATGATCTATTTTTCTGGCGCACATGATAGACAGTTGGTGGTTGGAGCATGTCTCTGGAGCCGGTGAGTCAGAGGAGCACGTATTTATCCTGATGTAGAATTCATTGCGGCCAGCAGGTCAAACGAGTTCCTAAACTGAACGAGTCACTCTGAAAAAAGAATCATGACTCTCGAGTCAGAAAAAATAGTCATTAAAAAATAAAGAATAATTTGCGAACTGCACATAACTACCACACACACACACACACACACACACACACTGGCATCGTGAAGGAGCAGAGAACTCTGGCGTCGTGAGGGAGAAGAGATCTCTGGCGTCGTGAGGGAGCAGAGATCTCTGGCGTCGTGAGGGAGCAGAGATCTCTGGCGTCGTGAGGGAGGAGAGATCTCTGGCGTCGTGAGGGAGGAGAGATCTCTGGCGTCGTGAGGGAGCAGAGATCTCTGGTGTCGTGAGGGAGCAGAGAACTCTGGCGTTGTGAGGGAGCAGAGAACTCTGGCATCGTGAAGGAGCTGGGGACGTTGGCATCGTGAATGAGTGGTGCACTCTGAATGATGAATTGGCACTGGGAGACAAGGACAAGCATGGTGCGACTCCACATGGCCAAGAGACAGACCGAAAGACAGAAAGACATGGAGGGGGAGTAATAGAAGTTGGAAAGGAGACAGAGAGAGAGGAGGGGTAGAGAGAGAGACATAGAGAGGGGGGTTAGAGAGAGCGGAGGGGGAGAGAGAGGGGGGGGGGAGGATGAGTGTGGGAGCGAGAGAGAGGGGGTGGGAGAGACAGAGACAGGGAGTGTGGGATAGAGAGAGAGTCAGACAGAGAGAGGGGTGGAAGAGAGAGTGAGAGAGGGGGGAGTGTGGGATAGAGAGTCAGTGAGAGAGAGAGGGGGGAGTGTGGGATAGAGATAGAGAGACAGAGAGGGGTGCAAGAGAGAGAGAGAGAGAGGGGGAGTGTGGGATAGAGATAGAGTCAGACAGAGAGAGGGGTGGAAGAGAGGGGGGAGTGTGGGATAGAGAGAGAGTCAGACAGAGAGAGGGGTGGAATAGAGAGTGAGAGAGAGGGGGGAGTGTGGGATAGAGAGTCAGTGAGAGAGAGAGAGGGGGGAGTGTGGGATAGAGATAGAGAGACAGAGAGAGGGGTGCAAGAGAGAGAGAGAGAGGGGGGAGTGTGGGATAGAGATAGAGAGTCAGACAGAGAGAGGGGTGGAAGAGAGAGTGTGAGAGGGGGGGAGTGTGGGATAGAGATAGAGAGTCAGACAGAGAGAGGGGTGGAAGAGAGGGGGGAGTGTGGGATAGAGAGTCAGACAGAGAGAGGGGTGGAATAGAGAGTGAGAGAGAGAGAGAGAGAGGGGGAGTGTGGGATAGAGATAGAGAGTCAGACAGAGAGAGGGGTGGAAGAGAGGGGGAGTGTTGGAGGACAAAGAGGAGTGTGATGAATGACCCCAGTGGCAGTACAGCTGATTCCATGGCAGGCTGGATGTAGCTGTCAGGGATAGAGGCTGCTGCACGTGGAGAGAGAAGAATCTCACGACATCACTGGCTGGCCGGAATGCTTGTGTAATGTGTGTGTGTTTGTGTGTGTGTGTGTGTGTACTGAACTTTGTGTGTGTGTCCATGTCAGCACATTGTTGAATGTATTGTGGAATGTATGACTGCATGTGTGCGTGTGTGTGTGTCTACATGTTGTTAATGCATGTGAGTGTGTGCGTGCATGTGTGTGTGCCTGCATGCATGTATGTGTGTGTGTGTGTGCGTATGCGTGAGTGCGTGTGTGTGCGTGTGTAGAAAAGCAGGGTGGCGTCCTGCTACACAACACAAGGCTACAGCTCCATGATGGATGATGATGATGAGAGAACACATGATGTTCCCCTGCTGCCACACGTTGTTCCTCTTTAAACACGCCGAGCTTAGAACAGGAACAAAGACCTGGGATGTATGGGCAGAAAGTGGAATGGTTTCATTCAGTAAAACAAACACAGTTGTCTATTCCATGTATTCATTTCCATTCCATCTATAGTATTGTATTTATTTTTCCACCATTTTATGACTGTCTGATTTTTCTGAACGATTAAAAGGGCACTCTTTGTGTCACGTTGTCATTAAAAGGGCACTCTTTGTGTCACGTTGTCATTAAAAGGGCACTCTTTGTGTCACGTTGTCATTAAAAGGGCACTCTTTGTGTCACGTTGTCATTAAAAGGGCTAAAAAAATACAATTAGATAGAACAAGGTCTTCGCCAGAAAAGGAAAAATAAGTCAAATGTTATGCCTCTCATCTCTATATCTAGTCCTGTCTGAATGGGTACTGGGTATTTATAGTCCTGTCTGAATGGGTACTGGGTATTTATAGTCCTGTCTGAATGGTTACTGGGTACTTATAGTCCTGTCTGAATGGGTACTGGGTATTTATAGTCCTGTCTGAATGGGTACTGGGTATTTATAGTCCTGTCTGAATGGGTACTGGGTATTTATAGTCCTGTCTGAATGGGTACTGGGTACTTATAGTCCTGTCTGAATGGGTACTGGGTATTTATAGTCCTGTCTGAATGGGTACTGGGTATTTATAGTCCTGTCTGAATGGGTACTGGGTACTTATAGTCCTGTCTGAATGGGTACTGGGTATTTATAGTCCTGTCTGAATGGGTACTGGGTATTTATAGTCCTGTCTGAATGGGTACTGGGTACTTATAGTCCTGTCTGAATGGGTACTGGGTATTTATAGTCCTGTCTGAATGGGTACTGGGTATTTATAGTCCTGTCTGAATGGGTACTGGGTATTTATAGCCCTGTCTGAATGGGTACTGGGTATTTATAGCCCTGTCTGAATGGGCACTGGGTATTTATAGTCCTGTCTGAATGGGTACTGGGTATTTATAGTCCTGTCTGAATGGGTACTGGGTATTTATAGCCCTGTCTGAATGGGTACTGGGTATTTATAGTCCTGTCTGAATGGGTACTGGGTATTTATAGTCCTGTCTGAATGGGTACTGGGTACTTATAGTCCTGTCTGAATGGGTACTGGGTATTTATAGTCCTGTCTGAATGGGTACTGGGTATTTATAGTCCTGTCTGAATGGGTACTGGGTACTTATAGTCCTGTCTGAATGGGTACTGGGTATTTATAGTCCTGTCTGAATGGGTACTGGGTATTTATAGTCCTGTCTGAATGGGTACTGGGTATTTATAGCCCTGTCTGAATGGGTACTGGGTATTTATAGCCCTATCTGAATGGATACTGG
Source organism: Oncorhynchus kisutch (assembly GCF_002021735.2). Classification (NCBI taxonomy): domain Eukaryota; kingdom Metazoa; phylum Chordata; class Actinopteri; order Salmoniformes; family Salmonidae; genus Oncorhynchus; species Oncorhynchus kisutch. The sequence continues at coordinate 78,709,869 of NC_034187.2, forward strand.
GTATTTATAGCCCTGTCTGAATGGGCACTGGGTATTTATAGTCCTGTCTGAATGGGTACTGGGTATTTATAGTCCTGTCTGAATGGGTACTGGGTATTTATAGCCCTGTCTGAATGGGTACTGGGTATTTATAGCCCTGTCTGAATGGGTACTGGGTATTTATAGCCCTGTCTGAATGGGTACTGGGTATTTGTAGCCCTGTCTGAATGGGTACTGGGTATTTATTCTGGTCTAGTCCTGTCTGAATGGGTACTGGGTATTTAGTTGGGTCTAGTCCTGTCTGAATGTGTACTGGGTATTATCCTCTCATACTTGCCTCTCTACCTGCCTATACCTGCAATGACTGCCATAAATCTGCACTGTGGATGTAATGGGACTGTATCATGTCTTACATTATGGTGAGTTTGTACAAGTATGTTGGACTGTATCATATCTTACATTATTCTTAACTGACTTGCCTAGTTAAATAAAGGTTAACCCTTGTGTAGTCATAACATTCTCTATACTCCCCTTGTCCTAAGGGTAAAACAATTACCTGCCTACACTAAACCCCTAAAATAAAGCAGCTTAATTGAATTTTAAACTCCAAATCCATTTTGCATGAAGAAACAACCTGTCATTCATCACAGATTTTGTGAATATCTGGGTTTTCCCGCTTCACAATGCAGAAAGACTGCATCTAACCAGCAGACACCACTATTTATTAGTGGTTATTTATTATTATTAGTATTGCTGAAGGTACTGCATAGGGTTATTATTAGTATTGCTGAAGGTACTGCATAGGGTTATTATTAGTATTGCTGAAGGTACTGCATAGGGTTATTATTAGTATTGCTGAAGGTACTGCATAGGGTTATTATTAGTATTGCTGAAGGTACTACATAGGGTTATTATTATTAGTATTGCTGAAGGTAATGCATAGGGTTATTATTAGTATTGCTGAAGGTACTGCATAGGGTTATTATTAGTATTGCTGAAGGTACTACATAGGGTTATTATTAGTATTGCTGAAGGTACTGCATAGGGTTATTATTAGTATTGCTGAAAGTACTGCATGGGGTTATTATTAGTATTGCTGAAGGTACTACATAGGGTTATTATTAGTATTGCTGAAGGTACTGCATAGGGTTATTATTAGTATTGCTGAAGGTACTGCATAGGGTTATTATTAGTATTGCTGAAGGTACTGCATAGGGTTATTATTAGTATTGCTGAAGGTACTGCATAGGGTTATTATTAGTATTGCTGAAGGTACTACATAGGGTTATTATTATTAGTATTGCTGAAGGTAATGCATAGGGTTATTATTAGTATTGCTGAAGGTACTGCATAGGGTTATTATTAGTATTGCTGAAGGTACTGCATAGGGTTATTATTAGTATTGCTGAAGGTACTGCATAGGGTTATTATTAGTATTGCTGAAGGTACTGCATAGGGTTATTATTAGTATTGCTGAAGGTACTGCATAGGGTTATTATTAGTATTGCTGAAGGTACTGCATAGGGTTATTATTAGTATTGCTGAAGGTACTACATAGGGTTATTATTATTAGTATTGCTGAAGGTACTACATAGGGTTATTATTAGTATTGCTGAAGGTACTGCATAGGGTTATTATTAGTATTGCTGAAGGTACTGCATAGGGTTATTATTAGTATTGCTGAAGGTACTACATAGGGTTATTATTAGTATTGCTGAAGGTACTGCATAGGGTTATTATTAGTATTGCTGAAGGTACTGCATAGGGTTATTATTAGTATTGCTGAAGGTACTACATAGGGTTATTATTAGTATTGCTGAAGGTACTGCATAGGGTTATTATTAGTATTGCTGAAGGTACTGCATAGGGTTATTATTAGTATTGCTGAAGGTACTACATAGGGTTATTATTAGTATTGCTGAAGGTACTGCATAGGGTTATTATTAGTATTGCTGAAGGTACTGCATAGGGTTATTATTAGTATTGCTGAAGGTACTGCATAGGGCTATTATTAGTATTGCTGAAGGTACTGCATATGGTTATTATTAGTATTGCTGAAGGTACTACATAGGGTTATTATTAGTATTGCTGAAGATACTGCCTAGGGTTATTATTAGTATTGCTGAAGGTACTACATAGGGTTATTATTAGTATTGCTGAAGGTACTGCATAGGGTTATTATTAGTATTGCTGAAGGTACTGCATAGGGTTATTATTAGTATTGCTGAAGGTACTGCATAGGGTTATTATTAGTATTGCTGAAGGTACTGCATAGGGTTATTATTAGTATTGCTGAAGGTACTACATAGGGTTATTATTATTAGTATTGCTGAAGGTAATGCATAGGGTTATTATTAGTATTGCTGAAGGTACTGCATATGGTTATTATTAGTATTGCTGAAGGTACTACATAGGGTTATTATTAGTATTGCTGAAGGTACTACATAGGGTTATTATTAGTATTGTTGAAGGTACTGCATAGGGTTATTATTAGTATTGCTGAAGGTACTGCATAGGGTTATTATTAGTATTGCTGAAGGTACTGCATAGGGCTATTATTAGTATTGCTGAAGGTACTGCATAGGGTTATTATTAGTATTGCTGAAGGTACTACATAGGGTTATTATTAGTATTGCTGAAGGTACTGCATAGGGTTATTATTAGTATTGCCGAAGGTACTGCATAGGGTTATTATTAGTATTGCTGAAGGTACTGCGTAGGGTTATTATTAGTATTGCTGAAGGTACTACATAGGGTTATTATTAGTATTGCTGAAGGTACTGCATAGGGTTATTATTAGTATTGCTGAAGGTACTGCATAGGGTTATTATTAGTATTGCTGAAGGTTCTACATAGGGTTATTATTAGTATTGCTGAAGGTACTGCATAGGGTTATTATTAGTATTGCTGAAGGTACTGCATAGGGTTATTATTAGTATTGCTGAAGGTACTGCGTAGGGTTATTATTAGTATTGCTGAAGGTACTACATAGGGTTATTATTAGTATTGCTGAAGGTACTGCATAGGGTTATTATTAGTATTGCTGAAGGTACTGCATAGGGTTATTATTAGTATTGCTGAAGGTACTGCATAGGGTTATTATTAGTATTGCCGAAGGTACTACATAGGGTTATTATTAGTATTGCTGAAGGTACTGCATAGGGTTATTATAAGTATTGCTGAAGGTACTGCATAGGGTTATTATTAGTATTGCTGAAGGTACTACATAGGGTTATTATTAGTATTGCTGAAGGTACTGCATAGGGTTATTATTAGTATTGCTGAAGGTACTGCATAGGGTTATTATTAGTATTGCTGAAGGTACTACATAGGGTTATTATTAGTATTGCTGAAGGTACTGCATAGGGTTATTATTAGTATTGCTGAAGGTACTGCATAGGGTTATTATTAGTATTGCTGAAGGTACTACATAGGGTTATTATTAGTATTGCTGAAGGTACTGCGTAGGGTTATTATTAGTATTGCTGAAGGTACTGCATAGGGTTATTATTAGTATTGCTGAAGGTACTACATAGGGTTATTATTAGTATTGCTGAAGGTACTACATAGGGTTATTATTAGTATTGCTGAAGGTACTGCATAGGGTTATTATTAGTATTGCTGAAGGTACTACATAGGGTTATTATTAGTATTGCTGAAGGTACTGCATAGGGTTATTATTAGTATTGCTGAAGGTACTGCATAGGTATAAAACATGTTTTGTTTTAGCAAGCACTTGTATCGCCTAATAAAGTAGCAGAAATGTGCAGAAAGTAGTTTTGATGCATTTTGTTGAAGGGAAACAATAACAGTCTTGAACTGTTTTTTGGGCAACATAGTGATATATACTGATATACTGTACATTCAGGAATTCAACTACAAAACACTAGTCTTCTCCCATTTGTTGAACCATTGCCCCCAACCACAAGGTGTATAAACAACAACAATAAATAAGAATAAAATAAGATAATAGATACAAAATGAAAATGTGAAGAACATAAATCAATCAACTCTAATTAGCAGGATAGTATGCAGGACAGGATGCAGGACAGGATGCAGGACAGGATGCAGGACAGAATGCAGGACAGTATGCAGGACAGGATGCAGGACAGTATGCAGGACAGTATGCAGGACAGGATGCAGGACAGTATGCAAGTGTGTGTGCATGGACTTTGCAGATGTATTTCTCACATGTGCAGCACATAGTACCTCCTGTCATAGCTGGTCAGTCTAAGATATGTTATTTAATGTTTTGTACACTCAGTCTATAACGCCATGCCATTGATAGAAGGTAGATAGCGGTTGCCGAGGTTAAACTAACTAACTGGCTGCTGAGGTTCTAGTGAGTGTATGAGAGAGGCTGGATGGCTATGGGGTTGTCATGGGTACCTGAACTAGGGGTCAGAGGTTAATTGCTACACTAGTGGGTGTAGCATTATGGGCATTGTAGTCCATATTGGACTGTCTGTCACTGCATATGTGAGAATCTCCCTGAATCTTCTGAATGGCAGGCCGTGCAACTACAACACCTCAATAGGAATTGAAAGGTGCTAAAATGACTAGGCTGGTTTGTTAATGGCTGGCTGGGATCTTTGAAGGGTGTGTGTGAGCCTGTATGTTTGTGTGTGTAGGGGGGGGGTCTCTTTATTTTGGTCCTAACATGAGGGAGAGGGTTTTATTGCAGAGAGCTTCTAGATGAAATGATTGACATGTTACAGCCAGTCAGAGAGAGAGATGAGCAGGAAGGCTTTTACTAGGGCACTCTCGAGAGGCATTAATGTGTGTCTGTGTGTGTGTGTGTGTGCGTGTGTGCATGTGTGCGTGCGTGCGTGCTTGTGACCACGCAGCACAACTCTCCTCAAATCACCTGGTGGTCAGTGTTCTGTGAAAGATTTTTGTGAACGCGAGAATGTTAGCCCTATCAGAGTTGGCTACAGCCCATAGCCTACAGCAGGGGTGGACAGGTGACTAAAACCGGCCCGCGAGGTATTTATTTTCTCCCCTCCAAAGTTTTTAAATGTAAAAAAAAAAAATCTGTAAAAGTAAAAAATCCAATACAAACATATGTGACTGTTTCTCAATGTAATCAAGGTATAAAATGGTCATTGTTTTAAAATACAAACTCTTAGTTGTATCAGTTATGTCACGCCCTGGTCTAAGTATTTTGTGTTTTCTTCATGTATTGGGTCAGGCCAGGGTGTGGCATGGAGTTTTTGTATTGTGGTGTGTTTTGTCTTGGGGTTTTGGTGTGTATGTATTTGGGATTGTAGCTAGTGGGGTTATCTAGCAAAGTCTATGGCTGTCTGGAGTGGTTCTCAATCAGAGGCAGGTGCTTATCGTTGTCTCTGATTGGGAACCATATTTAGGCAGCCATATTCTTTGAGTTTGTCGTGGGTGATTGTCCTTAGTGTCTTTGTTCCTGTCTCTATGTTAGTTGACAAGTATAGGCTGTTTCGGTTTTCGTTACGTTTATTGTTTTGTAGTGTTTGTGTTATTTCGTGTTTACTTATGGTTTGATTAAAAATGGATCGCAATCTACACGCTGCGTTTTGGTCCGACTCTCCTTCACCACACCTAGAAAACCGTTACAGAATCACCCACCACCAACGGACCAAGCAGCGTGTTAACAGGCAGGAGCCACAACAGAGGCAACAGAGGCAGCAGCAGCAGGAGCAGCAGCAGCAGCTGCAGTGGGAGAGGCTGCACCACCTGGAGAAATGGACATGGGAGGAAGAACTGGACGGTAAAGGACCCTGGGCTCAGCCTGGAGAATATCGCCGCCCCAAGGAAGAACTGGAGGCGGCGAAAGCTGAGAGGCGCAGATATGAGGAGGCAGTACGGCGTAGCGGATGGAAGCCTGAGAATCAGCCCCAAAAATTTATTGGGGGGGGCTCAGGGAGAGTGTGGCAGAGTCAGGAGTCAGACCTGAGCCAACTCTCCCTGTTTATCGTGAGGAGCCAAGGAGGAGACCAGAACCAGAGCCGGTGTTGGAGGTGAGCGAAACAGAGACTGTGAAGGAGTTTAATGCTTGAGTAAAAGTAAAGATACCTTATGATAGAAAATTACTCAATAAAAGTACAAGTCACCCAGTAAAATACGACTTGATGGGGAAATTGGAGGAGAGAGAAATGAGGGAGTTGCTGTGTTGGTGCTTTTTGCATGGAATTCGCCCGACGGAACGTGTTGGGGATTTGATGGCACCTGGGTTAGCGCTCCATACTCGTCCTGAGGTGCGTGTTAGTCGGCTGGTGAAGTTTGTGCCAGCCTCACGCACCAGGCCTCCTGTGCACATCCCTAGCCTTGCACGTCCTGTGCCAACACTGCTCTCAAGATCTCCAGTACGCCTTCACGGTCTAGCCCATCCTGTGCCACCTCCACACCCCAGCCCTCCGGTAGCAGCTCCCCGCACCAGGCTTCCTGTGCGTGTCCTCGGTCCAGTAACACCAGTACTAGCACCACGCACCAGGCCTTCAGTGCGCCTCGCCTGTTCAGCGCAGCCAGCGCTTTTCTCCTCTCCTGCGCTGCCGGAGCCTCTCGCCTGTTCAGCGCAGCCAGAGCCTTCCTCCTCTACAGCGCTGCCGGAGCCTCCCGCCTGTTTAGCGCAGCCAGAGCTGCCAGCCTGCATGGAGAAGCCAGAGCTGCCAGCCTGCATGGAGAAGCCAGAGCTGCCAGCCTGCATGGAGCAGCCAGAGCTGCCAGTCTGCATGAAGCAGCCAGAGCTGCCAGTCTGCATGAAGCAGCCAGAGATGTCAGTCTGCATGGATCAGCCAGAGCTGTCAGTCTGCATGGAGCAGCCAGAGCTGTCAGTCTGCATGGAGCAGCCAGAGCTGTCAGTCTGCATGGAGCAGCCAGAGCTGTCAGTCTGCATGGAGCAGCCAGAGATGCCAGTCTGCATGAAGCAGCCAGAGATGTCAGTCTGCATGGAGCAGCCAGAGCTGTCAGTCTGCATGGAGCAGCCAGAGCTGTCAGTCTGCATGGAGCAGCCAGAGCTGTCAGTCTACATGGAGCAGCCAGTCTGCATGGAGCAGCCAGAGCTGCCAGTCTACATGGTGCAGCCAAAGCTGCCAGTCTGCATGAAGCAGCCAGAGCTGTCAGTCTGCATGGAGCAGCCAGAGCTGCCAGTCTGCAAGGAGCTGCCAGTCTGCATGGAGCTGCCAGTCTGCAAGGAGCTGCCAGTCTGCATGGAGCTGCCAGTCTGCATGGAGCTGCCAGTCTGCAAGGAGCAGCCAGAGCTGTCAGTCTACATGAAGACAGACTGGCGCCAGTGCCGCCAGTCTGCCCAGTGCCGCCAGTGCCCCCAGTCTGCCCAGCGTCGCCAGTCTGCCCAGCGCCGCCAGTCTGCCCAGCGTCGCCAGTCTGCCCAGCGTCGCCAGTCTGCCCAGCGTTGCCAGTCTGTCAGGATCAGTTAGATCCACCAGTCAGCCAGGATCCACCAGTCTGCCAGGATCCGCCAGAGGTGCCAGTCGGCCAGGATCCGCCAGAAGTGCCAGTCGGCCAGGATCCGCCAGAAGTGCCAGTCGGCCAGGATCCGCCAGAAGTGCCAGTCGGCCAGGATCTGCCAGTAGTGCCAGTCGGCCAGGATCTGCCAGTCAGCCAGGATCCGCCAGTCTGCCAGGATCCGCCAGTCTTCCAGGATCCGCCAGAAGTGCCAGTCAGCCAGGATCCGCCAGAAGTGCCAGTCGGCCAGGATCTGCCAGTAGTGCCAGTCGGCCAGGATCTGCCAGTCGGCCAGGATCCGCCAGTCGGCCAGGATCCGCCAGTCAGCCAGGATCTGCCAGTCAGCCAGGATCCGCCAGTCAGCCAGGATCCGCCAGTCAGCCAGGATCCGCCAGTCAGCCAGGATCTGCCAGATCTGCTAGTCAGCCAGGATCCGCCAGTCAGCCAGGATCTGCCGGAACCACCAGCCAGCCAGGATCTGGTAGATCCATCAACCTGCCTGAGCTTCTTCTCACTCCTGAGCTTTCTCTCACTCCTGAGCTTTCTCTCACTCCCGAGCTTCTTCTCACTCCCGAGCTTCCCCTCAGTCCCGAGCTGCCTCAGTCCCGAGCTGTCCTTCAGTCCCGATCTGCTCCTCAGTCCAGTGGGGTTCTGGGTGAGGACTACTAGGCCATGGTCTGCGGCGAGGGTGGTCTATCCAGGGATGCGAGGAGAGGGGACTAAGACATTGACTGAGTGGGTTCCACGTCCCGCGCCGGAGCCGCCACCATGGACAGACGCCCACCCGGACCCTCCCTATTGTTTTGAGGTGCGTTCGGGAGTCCGCACCTTAGGGGGGGTTCTGTCACGCCCTGGTCTAAGTATTTTGTGTTTTTCTTCATGTATTGGGTCAGGCCAGGGTGTGGCATGGAGTTTTTGTATTGTGTTTTGTCTTGGGGTTTTGGTGTGTATGTATTTGGGATTGTAGCTAGTTGGGTTATCTAGCAAAGTCTATGGCTGTCTGGAGTGGTTCTCAATCAGAGGCAGGTGCTTATCGTTGTCTCTGATTGGGAACCATATTTAGGCAGCCATATTCTTTGAGTTTGTCGTGGGTGATTGTCCTTAGTGTCCTTGTTCCTGTCTCTATGTTAGTTTACACTAGTATAGGCTGTTTCGGTTTTCATTACGTTAAGTTTGTTGTTTTGTAGTGCATTTGTATTGATTCGAGTTTTACGTTTTCATTAAACATGGATCGCAATCTACACGCTGCGTTTTGGTCCGACTCTCCTTTACCACACCTAGAAAACCGTTACAATATAATTGTGTGTGTCCCCCCCCTCGACTCTGTTCCTACAAAAATCGTCCTGTGGCTTAATCTAGTTACTGACCCTTGGCCTACATACGTTATGATTGGTATTTGGTATTTTATTAGGATCCCCATTAGCTGTTGCGAAAGCATAAGCTACTATTCCTGCGATTCACACGAAACAATATGGGACATTAATAGACAAGAACAGAACTCCATGCATTTAAAAACGGCACACACAGTCTACATACAGTGCATTCTGAAAGTATTCAGACCCCTTCACTTTTTCCACAGCCTTATTGTTCAAGCACCTTTGGCAGAGATTACAGCCTTGAATCTTCTTGGGTTCTTGGCTACAAGCGTGACACACCTGTATTTGGGGAGTTTCTCCCGTTATTCTCTGTAGATAATCTCAAACTCTGTCTGGTTGGATGGGGAACGTTGCTGCACAGCTATTTTCAGGTCTCTCCAGAGATGTTAGATCGGGTTTATGTCCGCGCTCTGGCTGGGACACTCAAGGACATTCAGAGACGTGTCCCGAAGCCACTCCTGCATTGTCTTGTCTGTGTGCTTGGGGTCATTGTCCTGTTATAAGACGAACCTTCGCCCCAGTCTGGGGTCCTGAGCATTCTGGAGCAGGTTTTCATCAAGCATCTCTATGTACTTTGCTCTGTTCATCTTTCCCTCGATCTGGAAAACATTCCCACAGCATGATGCTGCCACAACCATGCTTCACCGTAGGGTTGGTATTAGCAAGGTGATGAGTGGTGCCTGGATTCCTCCAGACGTGACGCTTGGTATTCAGGTCAAAGAGTTCAATCTTGGTTTCATCAGGCCACAGAATCTTGTTTTTCATGATCTGAGATTCCTTTAGGTACCTTTAGGCAAACTTCAAGCGGGCTGTCTTGTGCCTTTTACTGAGGAGTGGCTTCTGTCTGGCCACGCGACCATAAAGGCCTGATTGGTTGAGTGCTGCAGAGATGGTTGTTCTTCTGGAAGGTTCTCCCATCTCCACAGAGGAGCTCTGGAGCTCTGTCAGATTGCTCAGTTTGGCAAGGTGTCTAGCCCTAGGAAGAGTCTTGGTGGTTTCAAACTTCTTCCATGCTGCAGAAATGTTTTGGTACCCTTTCCCAGATCTGTGCCTCAACACAATCCTGTCTTGGAGCGCTACGGACAATTCCTTTGACCTCATGGCTTGGTTTTTGCTCTGACATGCACTGTCAACTGTGGGACCTTATATAGACAGGTGTGACTTTCCAAAATCATGTGCAATCAATTGAATTTACCACAGGTGGACTCCAAGTTGTAGAAACAATGGAAACAGGATGGACCAGGGCTCCATTTTGAGTCTCATAGCAAAGGGTCTGAATACCTATGTAAATAAGATATCTGTTTTTGCTTTGTCATTATTGGGTATTGTATGTAGATTCATGAGGACTTTAAAAAAATCCATTTTAGATTAAGGCTTTAACGTAACAAAATGTGGAAAACGTCAAGGGGTCTGAATACTTTCCGAATGCACTGTATCAATACATACACACATTAAATATCTATCTCAAATAAAGGAGAGGCGTTGTGCAGTGAGCTGTTGCTTTATCTGTTTTTTGAAACCAGGTTTGCTGTTCATTTGAGCAATATGAGATGTTATGGAGTCCCATGCAATAATGTGTCTGTGTAATGTACGTAACTGTACGCTTTCTTGAATTTGTTCTAGATTCGGGGACTGTGAAAAAGAAACCTGATGGCATGTCTGGTGGGGTATGTGTGTGTGTCAGAGCTGTGTGTAAGTTGACTATGCAAAGAATTTGGCATTTTCAACACATTCATGTTTTGTTTTTTTAAAGAAGAAGTGATGCAGTCAGTCTCTCCTCAACTCTTAGCCAAAGGAGACTGGCAGGCATGGTATTAATATAGTGTTTATAGATGACAATGAAGAGCAAGATGTGCCGCTCTCTTCTGGACCAGCTACAGCTTAACTAGGTCTTTCTTTGCAGCACTTGACCACATGATTGGACAATAATCAGGATAAGACAAAACTAGAGCCTGCAGGACTTTGTGGAGTGTGGTGTCAAAAAAGCAGAGTGTCTCTTTATTACGGACCGACTCCCATCTTTCCAACCATTGGCTCTATATGTTTTGACCATGGCAGTTTACAATCTCCTCAACTTGTTCAACAGGCACACCATTCATTACCAGATTCAGCTCAGGTCTAGAAATTAGGGAATGGTTTGTACCAAATACAATGGTCTTAGTTTTAGAGATGTTCAGGACCAGTTTATTACAGTTTATTACACCCAATCCAAAACAGACTGAAACTCTTTGTTAAGGGTTTCAGTGACTTCATTTCCTGTGGTTGCTGATATATATGGTTGAATCATCAGCATACATGGACAAACATGATATGTTTAATGCCAGTGGCAGGTCATTGGTAAAAATAGGAAAGACTAGAGGGCCTAGAGAGCTGCCCTGCGGTACACTACACGGACAATGGTTGACATTAGACAAGCTTCCATTAAAGAAAACCATCTGAGTTCTATTAGATGGGTAGGCCTGAATCCACCATAAATTGTTTTCTCAACAACAGGTTATGGTCAATAATATCAAAGGCTGCACTGAAATCTAACAGTAAAGCTCCCACAATCTTCTTATTATCAATTTCTATTATTACCAGGCATTTGTGTCCGTGCAGTTACATGTTGAGTGCCCTTCTCTATCATCATGCTGAAAGTCTGTTGTCATTTTGTTTACAGAGAAATAGCATTGAATTTGGTCAAACGCAATTGTTTCCAATAGTTTGCTAAGAGCTGGCAACAAGCTGATAGGTCTACTGTTAGAAACAATAAAGGCCATTTTACCACTCTTGGGTAGTGACTTGAGGATAAACACCTTCCTCTAGACTCAGATTAAAGATATGACGGATAGGATTGGCCATAGAGTCAGAGTGTCTTTCAGATAGTTATTTTGGGCCACCAATGAGAGTAAATGTCATTCCTGTTCATCATAATACGTTTTTACACCACAAATTTCTATTTTCCTTAAATATTTTTTGTCACGGTTGTCGTAAGAACGGGACCAAGGCGCAGCGGATGTTGAGTTCCACATATTTATTTCCAAGTGAAACTTCAGCAAAACAAAAATATACCAATAAACAAACAACTAAACGTGACTACGTGGTGCACATGCACAAACACAAAACAATATCCCACAAACACAGGTGGGAAAAATAGCTACTTAAATATGATCCCCAATTAGAGACAACGATTACCAGCTGCCTCTAATTGGGAATCATACAAAACACCAACATAGAAAATATAAACTAGAACACAACATACAAATTATAAACTAAAATACCCCCTAGTCACGCCCTGACCCACTACACCATAGAGAAACAAGAGCTCTCTATGGTCAGGGCATGGCATTTTTGCACATTTAATTATAATATAAAATTAATAACATAATTATTTGCATATTGTAATAAAGTAGTAACTATTTCAACATTTCGATGAGCATAGGCTTTTAAGAAACTCATACACTTCTGCGTTCAACCTTAACATGTGACGATAATACAACAGAACAGATTAACTGGACTGACATTTACTCTCACAGGTTGCAGAAAATAACTTCCTCAAAGTCACACCCCTACTAAGCCACGACTCCAAGTTTTATAATCGGACCAACTGGGTCATGACTCAATAACTCTGGATCAACAACCCAACCTTGCTCTTTTTATAGAAAACAACCTAACTAAGTGACCCAATCCCTGCAAACCTAGCAGTTGAGTCATCCAAACAACCCAGCATTTTTGAGAATGTATGCTTTTCTCATTGTATGTTAGCTTTGGCCTTCACAGCGAACTCTTAAATCACTTCCTTAACATGTGCTGGGTTGTGTATCCCTGGCCCTGAAGATTAATAGTATATTCAGACACATTTCTCCTACATTCTTGGGATTTCAGCAGCAAACAATTCACTCATAGTTCTGGCAACAAGTTAAATAGGCATTTTGGCACACAAAAGGTAAATAAACCAACCAATCATCACACCCATTTCATAATTAATCCGGACTTGGTTTATTTGGGTACATGCAGCCTCCAAGCTTTTGATGTTATATGTGTAACAGTATAGCTTCTGTCCCTCTGCACACATTAACAACAGATACCCTCGAAGCATCGTTACCCATCGCTCCACAAAAGCCTCGGCCCTTGCAGAGCAAAGGGGAACAACTAACTTCAAGGTCTCAGAGCGCGCGCCGTCACCGATTGAAACGCTATTAGCGCTCACCCCGCTAACTAGCTAGCCATTTCACACCGGTTACATATGCAGCCTCCAAGCTTTTGATGTTGATATTTGAGTTGTTTTGTTCTAAAGTTTTGTGTTTGTTCCATAAAATGACTAACTGCTGAACAACAAACACTACTCTAAGATCAGATAATGAACGCAGAGCAGAGCTGTAACGGGATTCTTCCTGGGAAGGAGAGGTGGACCAAAATGCAGCGTGGTTATAATTCATGGTTCTTTAATAACGAAACTATACATGAATAAACTACAAAACAAGAAACGTGAAAACCCGAAACAGTCCCGTGTGGTACAAATACTGACACAGGAGACAACCACCCACAAAACAGGCTACCTAAATATGGTTCCCAATCAGAGACTATGACTAACACCTGCCTCTGATTGAGAACCATATCAGGCCCAAACACAGAAACAGACAAACAAGACATCCAACATAGAATGCCCACTGTGTGGTGTGACAAGACCTGGGTTCAAATACTATTTGACATCCTTCAAATAAGACTGAAATTTTGGGAGTATTCTATTGGTCCATTAAGCTAGGTGAACTCAATCAAGCACAGATTAACTAATTAAAACAATTTCAAATAGTATGTGAACCTAGGTGTACCTGCTACTCACTCTAGCATAAAATACTGAGAACAGTGGGGAAAACTATTTCCTGTGAGGACAGACGCTGGGAGAAGAGAAGCAAGTACAGGGAGTGAATATTTAATAAATAACAGACATGAAACAAAACACTAACAGCGTCTGGACAGAAGAAACATAATAACAATAATGCTGACATGGGGATCAAACTGAGGAACAGACATATATAGAGGATAAATAAAGTGAAGGAGTCCACGTGAGTCCAACGAAGCGCTGATGCGTGTAACGATGGTGGCAGCTGTGCGTAATGATAGGCAGCCTGGCACTCGAGAGCGGGAGGAGTGACATTTCCATTCATTTAAGTTTTAATGAGACAACGAGCTACAGTAACTGCCTGTCTCAGTGAAGTTCAGTCATATAGCAGACTCATATTAAGAACACATGTTGTACGCGACTGGGGTTGACTTTTCCACCTGAATTCCACTGGTGGATAAAGTGCATAATAAGGACTTATTCTGTGTTTATACACTACCGGTAAAAAGTTTTAGAACACCTACTCATTCAAAGGTTTTGCTTTATTTTTACTATTCTATACATTGTAGAATAATAGTGATGACATCAAAACTAGGAAATAACACATATGGAATCATGTAGTAACCAAAAAAAATCTAAATCAATTGAATCAATTTCACCAAAATGACTGGAGCTCTTACAGACTGTGGCTTTAAGAAGTTAAAGAGCATTGGCAAATCTAGGATTTGAAAGAGCCCAAATGCCGAAAGATGGCAATATTGAGTCATTTCATCTTACCGTCCAAAGGGAATACATTTGGGCTAGATTTCTCTTGTCTGACACAGTACCCCCTCCGGTTTATCTCATACAGTTCTTCTTCCAAGTGCTTACTCCTCTCTCTCTCTACCCATGACCTGATACTCCTCTCTCTCTCTACCCATGACCTGATACTCCTCTCTCTACCCATGACCTGATACTCCTCTCTCTCTACCCGTGACCTGATACTCCTCTCTCTCTCTACCCATGACCTGATACTCCTCTCTCTCTACCCCATGACCTGATACTCCTCTCTCTCTACCCATGACCTGATACTCCTCTCTCTCTCTACCCATGACCTGATACTCCTCTCTCTCTCTACCCATGACCTGATACTCCTCTCTCTCTCTACCCATGACCTGATACTCCTCTCTCTCTCTACCCATGACCTGATACTCCTCTCTCTCTACCCATGACCTGATACTCCTCTCTCTCTACCCATGACCTGAGACTCCTGTCTCTCTACCCATGACCTGATACTCCTCTCTCTCTACCCATGACCTGATACTCCTCTCTCTCTACCCATGACCTGATACTCCTCTCTCTCTCTACCCATGACCTGATACTCCTCTCTCTCTCTACTCATGACCTGATACTCCTCTCTCTCTACCCATGACCTGATACTCCTCTCTCTCTACCCATGACCTGATACTCCTCTCTCTCTACCCATGACCTGATACTCCTCTCTCTCTACCCATGACCTGATACTCCTCTCTCTCTACCCATGACCTGATACTCCTCTCTCTCTACCCATGACCTGATACTCCTCTCTCCACCCATGACCTGATACTCCTCTCTCTCTACCCATGACCTGATACTCCTCTCTCTCTACCCATGACCTGATACTCCTCTCTCTCTCTACCCATGACCTGATACTCCTCTCTCTCTACCCATGACCTGATACTCCTCTCTCTCTACCCATGACCTGATACTCCTCTCTCTCTACCCATGACCTGATACTCCTCTCTCTCTACCCATGACCTGATACTCCTCTCTCCACCCATGACCTGATACTCCTCTCTCTCTCTACCCATGACCTGATACTCCTCTCTCTCTCTACCCATGACCTGATACTCTCCTCTCTCTCTCTACCCATGACCTGATACTCCTCTCTCTCTACCCATGACCTGATACTCCTCTCTCTCTCTACCCATGACCTGATACTCCTCTCTCTCTCTACCCATGACCTGATACTCCTCTCTCTCTCTACCCATGACCTGATACTCCTCTCTCTCTACCCATGACCTGATACTCCTCTCTCTCTCTACCCATGACCTGATACTCCTCTCTCTCTCTACCCATGACCTGATACTCCTCTCTCTCTCTCTACTACCATGACCTGATACTCCTCTCTCTCTACTACCTCATCTCTACCCATGACCTGATACTCCTCTCTCTCTACCCATGACCTGATACTCCTCTCTCTCTCTACCCATGACCTGATACTCCTCTCTCTCTCTTCCCATGACCTGATACTCCTCTCTCTCTCTACCCATGACCTGATACTCTCCTCTCTCTCTCTACCCATGACCTGATACTCCTCTCTCTCTACCCATGACCTGATACTCCTCTCTCTCTACCCATGACCTGATACTCCTCTCTCTCTCTACCCATGACCTGATACTCCTCTCTCTCTACCCATGACCTGATACTCCTCTCTCTCTACCCATGACCTGATACTCCTCTCTCTCTCTACCCATGACCTGATACTCCTCTCTCTCTCTACCCATGACCTGATACTCCTCTCTCTCTCTACTACCCATGACCTGATACTCCTCTCTCTCTCTACCCATGACCTGATACTCCTCTCTCTCTCTACCATGACCTGATACTCCTCTCTCTCTACCCATGACCTGATACTCCTCTCTCTCTCTCTACCCATGACCTGATACTCCTCTCTCTCTCTACCCATGACCTGATACTCCTCTCTCTCTCTACCCATGACCTGATACTCCTCTCTCTCTACCCATGACTGATACTCCTCTCTCTCTCTCCATGACCTGATACTCCTCTCTCTATCTACCCATGACCTGATCTCCTCTCTCTCTCTACCCATGACCTGATTACTCCTCTCTCTCTACCCATGACCTGATACTCCTCTCTCTCTACCCATGACCTGATACTCCTCTCCTCTCTTCACCCATTACCTGAATACTCCCTCTCTCTCCTACCCGATGACCCCTGATACTACCTCTCTCTCTTACCCATGACCTGATACCTCCTCTCTCTTCTCTACCCATGACCTGATACCTCCTTCTCTCTCTCTACCCATGACCTGATTACTTTTTTTTCTCCCTTTTTGTGCCCTCTTCGTCTCTCTACCCATGACCTGATACTCCTCTCTCTCTACCCATGAACCTGATACTCCTCTCTCCACCCATGACCCTGATATCCTCTCTCTCTACCCATGATCTATACTCCTCTCTCTCTCTACCCCATGACCTGATACTCCTCCTCTTCTACCCATGACCTGATACTCCTCTCTCTCTACCCATGACCTGATACTCCTCTCTCCACCCATGACCTGATACTCCTCTCTCTCTCTACCCATGACCTGATACTCCTCTCTCTCTCTACCCATGACCTGATACTCCTCTCTCTCTCTACCCATGACCTGATACTCCTCTCTCTCTACCCATGACCTGATACTCCTCTCTCTCTACCCATGACCTGATACTCCTCTCTCTCTACCCATGACCTGATACTCCTCTCTCTCTCTACCCATGACCTGATACTCCCTCTCTCTACCCATGACCTGATACTCCTCTCTCTCTCTACCCATGACCTGATACTCCTCTCTCTCTACCCATGACCTGATACTCCTCTCTCTCTCTACCCATGACCTGATACTCCTCTCTTCTCTACCCATGACCTGATACTCCTCTCTCTCTCTACCCATGACCTGATACTCCTCTCTCTCTCTCTCTCTCTCTACCCATGACCTGATACTCCTCTCTCTCTACCCATGACCTGATACTCCTCTCTCTCTACCCATGACCTGATACTCCTCTCTCTCTCTACCCATGACCTGATACTCCTCTCTCTCTCTACCCATGACCTGATACTCCTCTCTCTCTCTACCCATGACCTGATACTCCTCTCTCTCTACCCATGACCTGATACTCCTCTCTCTCTACCCATGACCTGATACTCCTCTCTCTCTCTACCATCTACCCCATGACCTGATACTCCTCTCTCTCTACCCATGATATCCTCTCTCTCTACCCATGACCTGATACTCCTCTCTCTCTACCCATGACCTGATACTCCTCTCTCTCTCTCTACCCATGACCTGATACTCCTCTCTCTCTCTACCCATGACCTGATACTCCTCTCTCTCTGTCTCTCTCTACCCATGACCTGATACCCTCTCTCTCTCTACCCATGACCTGATACTCTCTCTCTCTACCCATGACCTGATACTCCTCTCTCTCTACCCATGACCTGATACTCCTCTCTCTCTCTACTCTACCCATGACCTGATACTCCTCTCTCTCTACCCATGACCTGATACTCCTCTCTCTCTACCCATGACCTGATACTCTCCTCCTCTCTCTACCCATGACCTGATACTCTCTCTCTCTCTACCCATGACCTGATACTCCTCTCTCTCTCTACTCTACCATGACCTGATACTCCTCTCTCTCTCTACCATGACCTGATACTCCTCTCTCCACCCATGACCTGATACTCCTCTCTCTCTACCCATGACCTGATACTCCTCTCTCTCTCTACCCATGACCTGATACTCCTCTCTCTCTACCCATGACCTGATACTCCTCTCTCTCTACCCATGACCTGATACTCCTCTCTCCACCCCGACCTGATACTCCTCTCTCTCTCTCTCTACCCATGACCTGATACTCCTCTCTCTCTATACCCATGACCTGATACTCCTCTCTCTCTCTATCTCTACCCATGACCTGATACTCCTCTCTCTCTACCCATGACCTGATACTCCTCTCTCTCTACCCATGACCTGATACTCCTCTCTCTCTACCCATGACCTGATACTCCTCTCTCTCTACCCATGACCTGATACTCCTCTCTCCACCCATGACCTGATACTCCTCTCTCTCTCTACCCATGACCTGATACTCCTCTCTCTCTACCCATGACCTGATACTCCTCTCTCTCTCTACCCATGACCTGATACTCCTCTCTCTCTACCCATGACCTGATACTCTCTCTCTCTCTACCCATGACCTGATACTCCTCTCTCTCTCTACCCATGACCTGATACTACTCCTCTCTCTCTACCCATGACCTGATACTCCTCTCTCTCTCTACCCATGACCTGATACTCCTCTCTCTCTACCCATGACCTGATACTCCTCTCTCTCTACCCATGACCTGATACTCCTCTCTCTCTACTACCCATGACCTGATACTCCTCTCCTCTCTACCCATGACCTGATACTCCTCTCTCTCTACCCATGACCTGATACTCCTCTCTCTCTCTTCTACTCTCCCATGACCTGATACTCCTCTCTCTCTACCCATGACCTGATACTCCTCTCTCTCTACCCATGACCTGATACTCCTCTCTCTCTCTACCCATGACCTGATACTCCTCTCTCTCTCTACCCATGACCTGATACTCCTCTCTCTCTACCCATGACCTGATACTCCTCTCTCTCTCTACCCATGACCTGATACTCCTCTCTCTCTACCCATGACCTGATACTCCTCTCTCTCTCCCTACCCATGACCTGATACTCCTCTCTCTCTACCCATGACCTGATACTCCTCTCTCTCTACCCATGACGACCTGATACTCCTCTCTCTCTACCCATGACCTGATACTACCTCTCTCTCTACTCTCTCTACCCATGACCTGATACTCCTCTCTCTCTCCCCATGACCTGATACTCCCCTCTCTCTCTACCCATGACCTGATACTCCTCTCTCTCTCTACCCATGACCTGATACTCCTCTCTCTCTACCCATGACCTGATACTCCTCTCTCTCTACCCATGACCTGATACTCCTCTCTCTCTACCCATGACCTGATACTCCTCTCTCTCTACCCATGACCTGATACTCTCCTCTCTCTCTCTCTCTACCCATGACCTGATACTCCTCTCTCTCTCTACCCATGACCTGATACTCCTCTCTCTCTCTACCCATGACCTGATACTCCTCTCTCTCTCTACCCATGACCTGATACTCCTCTCTCTCCTACCCATGACCTGATACTCCTCTCTCTCTCTACCATGACCTGATACTCCTCTCTCTCTCTACCCATGACCTGATACTCCTCCTCTCTCTCTATATGTGTATATCAGACAGCCCATGACCTGATACTCCTCTCTCTCTACCCATGACCTGATACTCCTCTCTCTCTACCCATGACCTGATACTACTCCTCTCCTCTCTCTACCCATGACCTGATACTCCTCTCTCTCTACCATGACCTGATACTCCTCTCTCTCTCTACCCATGACCTGATACTCCTCTCTCTCCACCCATGACCTGATACTCCTCTCTCTCTACCCATGACCTGATACTCCTCTCTCTCTCTACTCTCACCCATGACCTGATACTCTCTCTCTCTACCCATGACCTGATACTCCTCTCTCTCTACCCATGACCTGATACTCCTCTCTCTCTCTACCCATGACCTGATACTCTCTCCTCTCTCTCTCTACCCATGACCTGATACTTACTCCTCTCTCTCTCTAACCCATGACCTGATACTCCTCTCTCTCTACTCTCTACCCATGACCTGATACTCCTCTCTCTCTACCCATGACCTGATACTCCTCTCTCTCTCTACCCATGACCTGATACTCCTCTCTCTCTACCCATGACCTGATACTCCTCTCTCTCTCTACCCATGACCTGATACTCCTCTCTCTCTACCCATGACCTGATACTCCTCTCTCTCTACCCATGACCTGATACTCCTCTCTCTCTCTACCCATGACCTGATACTCCTCTCTCTCTCTCTACCCATGACCTGATACTCCTCTCTCTCTCTACCCATGACCTGATACTCCTCTCTCTCTTACCCATGACCTGATACTCCTCCTCTCTCTCTACCCATGACCTGATACTCCTCTCTCTCTCTACCCATGACCCTGATACTCCTCTCTCCCTACCCATGACCTGATACTCCTCTCTCTCTCCTACTCTCTCTACCCATGACCTGATACTCCTCTCTCTCTCTACCCATGACCTGATACTCCTCTCTCCACCCATGACCTGATACTCCTCTCTCTCTCTCTACCCATGACCTGATACTCCTCTCTC
Organism: Oncorhynchus kisutch; assembly: GCF_002021735.2. NCBI lineage: Eukaryota > Metazoa > Chordata > Actinopteri > Salmoniformes > Salmonidae > Oncorhynchus > Oncorhynchus kisutch. Next base: position 78,730,533 of record NC_034187.2, read on the forward strand.
TCTACCCATGACCTGATACTCCTCTCTCTCTCTACCCATGACCTGATACTCCTCTCTCTCTACCCATGACCTGATACTCCTCTCTCTCTCTAACCCAGACCTGATACCTCTCTCTCTCTACCCATGACCTGATACTCCTCTCTCTCTATACCCATGACCTGATACTCCTCTCTCTCTCTACCATGACCTGATACTCCTCTCTCTCTACCCATGACCTGATACTCCTCTCTCTCTACCCATGACCTGATACTCCTCTCTCTCTACCCTGACCTGATACTCCTCTCTCTCTCTACCCATGACCTGATACTCTCTCTCTCTCTACCCATGACCTGATACTCCTCTCTCTCTCTACCCATGACCTGATATACTCCTCTCTCCTACCAGACCTGATACTCCTCTCTTTCTCTACCCATGACCTGATACTCCTCTCTTCTCTACCATGCCTGATACTCCTCTCTCTCTCTACCCATGACCTGATACTCCTCTCTCTCTACCCATGACCTGATACTCCTCTCTCTCTCTACCCATGACCTGACCTCTCTCTCTCTACCCATGACCTGATACTCCTCTCTCTCTCTACCCATGACCTGATACTCCTCTCTCTCTCTACCCATGACCTGATACTCCTCTCTCTCTACCCATGACCTGATACTCCTCTCTCTCTACCCATGACCTGATACTCCTCTCTCTCTCTACCCATGACCTGATACTCCTCTCTCTCTACCCATGACCTGATACTCCTCTCTCTCTAACCCATGACCTGATACTCCTCTCTCTCCACCCAGACCTGATCCTCTTCTCTCTCTCTCTCTACCCATGACCTGATACTCCTCTCTCTCTCTACCCATGACCTGATACTCCTCTCTCTCACCCATGACCTGATACTCCTCTCTCCTCTACCCATGACCTGATACTCCTCTCTCTCTCTACCCATGACCTGATACTCTCTCTCTCTCTACCCATGACCTGATACTCCTCTCTCTCTACCCATGACCTGATACTCCTCTCTCTCTACCCATGACCTGATACTCCTCTCTCTCTCTACCCATGACCTGATACTCTCTCTCTCTCTCGACCCATGACCTGATACTCCTCTCTCTCTCTACCCATGACCTGATACTCCTCTCTCTCTCTAACCCATGACCTGATACTCCTCTCTCTCTACCCATGACCTGATACTCCTCTCTCTCTACCCATGACCTGATACTCTCTCTCTCTCTACCCATGACCTGATACTCCTCTCTCTCTACCCATGACCTGATACTCCTCTCTCTCTCTACCCATGACCTGATACTCCTCTCTCTCTACCATGACCTGATACTCTCTCTCTCTCTACCCATGACCTGGATACTCCTCTCTCTCTCTACCCATGACCTGATACTCCTCTCTCTCTACCATGACCTGATACTCCTCTCTCTCTACCCCATGACCTGATACTCCTCTCTCTCTCTACCCATGACCTGATACTCCTCTCTCTCTCTACCCTTGACCTGATACTCCTCTCTCTCTCTACCCATGACCTGATACTCCTCTCTCTCTACCCATGACCTGATACTCCTCTCTCTCTCTACCCATGACCTGATACCCTCTCTCTCTCTACCCATGACCTGATACTCCTCTCTCTCTACCCATGACCTGATACTCCTCTCTCTCTCTACCCATGACCTGATACTCCTCTCTCTCTACCCATGACCTGATACCCTCTCTCCTCTGACCTGATACTCCCCTCTCTCTCTCTACCCATGACCTGATACTCCTCTCTCTCTCTACCCATGACCTGATATCCTCTCTCTCTCTCTATCCTCCTCTCACCATGACCTGATACTCCTCTCTCTCTCTACCCATGACCTGATACTCCTCTCTTTCTCTCTAACTAACCCATGACCTGATACCCTCTCTCTCTACCCATGACCTGATACTCCTCTCTCCCTACCCATGACCTGATACCCTCTCTCTCTAACCCCATGACCTGATACTCCTCTCTCTCTACCCATGACCTGATACTCCTCTCTCTCTACCCATGACCTGGTACTCCTCTGTCTCTACCCATGACCTGATACTCCTCTCTCTCTACCATGACCTGATACTCCTCTCTCTCTCTACCCATGACCTGATACTATCCTCTCTCTCTACCCATGACCTGATACTCCTCTCTCTCTACCCATGACCTGATACTCCTCTCTCTCTACCCATGACCTGATACTCCTCTCTCTCTACCATGACCTGATACTCCTCTCTCTCTCTACCCATGACCTGATACTCCTCTCTCTCTCTACCCTGACCTATACTCCTCCCTCTCTCGTGAAATACTCCTCTCTCTCTTCTACCCATGACCTGATACTCCTCTCTCTCTCTACCCATGACCTGATACTCCTCTCTCTCTACCCATGACCTGATACTCCTCTCTCTCTACCCATGACCTGATACTCCTCTCTCTCTACCCATGACCTGATACTCCTCTCTCTCTAACCCATGACCTGATACTCCTCTCTCTCCACCCATGACCCTGATACTCTCTCTCTCTACCCATGACCTGATACTCCTCTCTCTCTCTACCCATGACCTGATACTCCTCTCCTCTCTACCCTGCCTGATACTCCTCTTCTCTCTAAACTCTCTCTCCTACCCATGACCTGATACTCCTCTCTCTCTACCCATGACCTGATACTCCTCTCTCTCTCTACCCATGACCTGATACTCCTCTCTCTCTCACCCAGGGACTGATACTCCTCTCTCTCTACCCATGACCTGATACTCCTCTCTCCTCTACCCATGACTCTACTACTCCCTCTCTCTCTCTACTCTACCCATGACCTGATACTCCTCTCTCTCTCTAACCACCTGACCTGATACCTCCTCTCTCTCTCTACCCATGACCTGATACTCCTCTCTCTCTACCCATGACCTGATACTCCTCTCTCTCTAACCCATGCCTGATACTCCTCTCTCTCTCCTAACCTCTCTACCCATGACCTGATACTCCTCTCTCTCTCTACCCATGACCTGATACTACTCCTCTCTCTCTCTCTACCCATGACCTGATACTCTCTCTCTCTACCCATGACCTGATACTCCTCTCTTTCTCTACCCATGACCTGATACTCCTCTCTCTCTCTACCCATGACCTGATACTCCTCTCTCTCTACCCATGACCTGATACTCCTCTCCTCTCTAACTCCTCTCTCTCTCTACCCATGACCTGATACTCCCTCTCTCTCTCTACCCATGACCTGATACTCCTCTCTCTCTACCTACCCTGACCTGATACTCCTCTCTCCTCTACCCATGACCTGATACTCCTCTCTCTCCGACCCATGACCTGATACTCCTCTCTCTCTCTACCCATGACCTGATACTCCTCTCTCTCTCTACCCATGACCTGATACTCCTCTCTCTCTAACCCATGACCTGATACTCCTCTCTCTCTCTACCCATGAACTGATACTCCTCTCTCTCTCTACCCATGACCTGATACTCCTCTCTCTCTACCCTGACCTGATACTCCTCTCTCTCTCTACCCATGACCTGATACTCCTCTCTCTCTACCCATGACCTGATACTCCTCTCTCTCTACCCATGACCTGATACTCCTCTCTCTCTCTACCCATGACCTGATACTCCTCTCTCTCTCCTCTCTACCCATGACCTGATACTCCTCTCTCTCTACCCATGACCTGATACTCCTCTCTCTCTACCCATGACCTGATACTCCTCTCTCTATCTACTCTCTACCCATGACCTGATACTCCTCTCTCTCTACCATGACCTGATACTCCTCTCTCTCTCTACCCATGACCTGATACTCCTCTCTCTCTCTACCCATGACCTGATACTCCTCTCTCTCTCTACCCATGACCTGATACTCCTCTCTCTCTACCCATGACCTGATACTCCTCTCTCTCTACCCATGACCTGATACTCCTCTCTCTCTCTACCCATGACCTGATACTCTCTCTCTCTCTACCTACCCTGACCTGATACTCCTCTCTCTCTACCCATGACCTGATACTCCTCTCTCTCTATACCCATGACCTGATACTCCTCTCTCTCTACCCAACCTGATACTCCTCTCTCTACCCATGACCTGATACTCCTCTCTCTCTCTACCCATGACCTGATACTCCTCTCTCTCTCTACCCATGACCTGATACTACTCCTCTCTCTCTCAACCCATGACCTGATACTCCTCTCTCTCTACCCATGACCTGATACTCTCTCTCTCTCTACCCTACCCTGACCTGATACTCCTCTCTCTCTCTACCCATGACCTGATACTCCTCTCTCTCTCTACCCATGACCTGATACTCCTCTCTCTCTACCCATGACCTGATACTCTCTCTCTTTCTCTACCCATGACCTGATACTCCTCTCTCTCTCTACCCATGACCTGATACTCCTCTCGACCCTACCCATGACCTGATACTCCTCTCTCTCTACCCATGACCTGATACTCCTCTCTCTCTACCCATGACCTGATACTCCTCTCTCTCTCTCTACCCATGACCTGGTACTCCTCTGTCTCTCTACCCATGACCTGATACTCCTCTCTCTCTACCCATGACCTGATACTCCTCTCTCTCTCTCTACCCATGACCTGATACTCCTCTCTCTCTACCTATGACCTGACTCCTCTCTCTCTACCCATGACCTGATACTCCCTCTCTCTACCCATGACCTGATACTCCTCTCTCTCTACCCATGACCTGATACTCTCTCTCTCTCTACCCATGACCTGTACTCCTCTCTCTCTACCCATGACCTGATACTCCTCTCTCTCTCTACCCATGACCTGATACTCTCTCTCTCTCTACCCATGACCTGATACTCCTCTCTCTCTACCTATGACCTGATACTCCTCTCTCTCTCTACCCATGACCTGATACTCCTCTCTCTCTCTACCACATGACCTGATACTCCTCTCTCTCTACCCATGACCTATACTCCTCTCTCTCTCTACCCATGACCTGATACTCCTCTCTCTCTACTACCCATGACCTGATACTCCTCTCTCTCTCTACCCATGACCTGATACTCCTCTCTCTCTCTACCATGACCTGATACTCCTCTCTCTCTACCCATGACCTGATACTCCTCTCTCTCTCTACCCATGACCTGATACTCTCTCTCTCTCTACCATGACCTGATACTCCTCTCTCTCTCTACCCATGACCTGATACTCCTCTCTCTCTACCCATGACCTGATACTCCTCTCTCTCTACCCATGACCTGATACTCCTCTCTCTCTCTACCCATGACCTGATACTCCTCTCTCTCTACCCATGACCTGATACTCCTCTCTCTCTACCCATGACCTGATATCCTCCTCTCTCTCTCTACCCATGACCTGATACTCCTCTCTCTCTACCCATGACCTGATACTCCTCTCTCTCTCTACCCATGACCTGATACTCCTCTCTCTCTACCCATGACCTGATACTCCTCTCTTTCTCTACCCATGACCTGATACCCTCTCTCTCTCTACCCATGACCTGATACTCCTCTCTCTCTCTACCCATGACCTGATACTCCTCTCTCTCTACCCATGACCTGATACTCCTCTCTCTCTCTACCCATGACCTGATACTCCTCTCTCTCTACCCATGACCTTATACTCCTCTCTCTCTCTACCCATGACCTGATACTCTCTCTCTCTACCCATGACCTGATACTCCTCTCTCTCTACCCATGACCTGATACTCCTCTCTCTCTACCCATGACCTGATACCCCTCTCTCTCTCTACCCATGACCTGATACTCTCTCTCTCTCTACCCATGACCTGATACTCCTCTCTCTCTACCCATGACCTGATACTCCTCTCTCTCTCACCCAGACCCTGACCTGATACTCCTCTCTCTCTCTACCCATGACCTGATACTCCTCTCTGTCTCTCTACCCATGACCTGATACTCCTCTCTCTCTACCCATGACCTGATACTCTCTCTCTCTCTACCCATGACCTGATACTCCTCTCTCTCTCTACCATGACCTGATACTCCTCTCTCTCTACCCATGACCTGATACTCCTCTCTCTCTCTACCCATGACCTGATACTCCTCTCTCTCTACCCATGACCTGATACTCCTCTCTCTCTCTACCCATGACCTGATACTCCCTCTCTCTCTACCATGACCTGATACTCCTCTCTCTCTCTACTCCTCTAACCATGACCTGATACTCCTCTCTCTCTACCTATGACCTGATACTCTCTCTCTCTACCCATGACCTGATACTCCTCTCTCTCTCTACCCATGACCTGATACTCCTCTCTCTCTACTCATGACCTGATACTCCTCTCTCTCTACCCATGACCTGATACTCCTCTCTCTCTACCCATGACCTGATACTCCTCTCTCTCTACCCATGACCTGATACTCCTCTCTCTCTCTACCCATGACCTGATACTCCTCCTCTCTCTCTACCCATGACCTGATACTCCTCTCTCTCTACCCCTGATACTCTCTCTCTCTACCCATGACCTGATACTCCTCTCTCTCTCTCTACCCATGACCTGATACTCCTCTCTCTCTACCCATGACCTGATACTCCTCTCTCTCTCTACCCATGACCTGATACTCCTCTCTCTCTACCCATGACCTGATACTCTCTCTTTCTCTACCCATGACCTGATACTCCTCTCTCTCTACCCATGACCTGATACTCCTCTCTCTCTCTACCCATGACCTGATACTCCTCTCTCTCTACCCATGACCTGATACTCCTCTCTCTCTCTACCCATGACCTGATACTCCTCTCTCTCTCTACCCATGACCTGATACTCCTCTCTCTCTACCCATGACCTGATACTCCTCTCTCTCTACCCATGACCTGATACTCCTCTCTCTCTACCCATGACCTGATACTCCTCTCTCTCTACCCATGACCTGATACCCCTCTCTCTCTACCCATGACCTGATACTCCTCTCTCTCTCTAACCATGACCTGATACTCCTCTCTCTCTACCCATGACCTGATACTCCTCTCTCTCTCTACCCATGACCTGATACTCCTCTCTCTCTACCCATGACCTGATACTCCTCTCTCTCTCTACCCATGACCTGATACTCCTCTCTCTCTCTACCCATGACCTGATACTCCTCTCTCTCTACTACCCATGACCTGATTCCTCTCTCTCTCTACCCATGACCTGATACTCCTCTCTCTCTACCCATGACCTGATACTCCTCTCTCTCTACCCATGACCTGATACTCCTCTCTCTCTCTACCCATGACCTGATACTCCTCTCTCTCTCTACCCATGACCTGATACCCTCTCTCTCTACCCATGACCTGATACTCCTCTCTCTCTACCCATGACCTGATACTCCTCTCTTTCTCTACCCATGACCTGATACTCCTCTCTCTCTCTACCCATGACCTGATACTCCTCTCTCCCTACCCATGACCTGATACTCCTCTCTCTCTCTACCCATGACCTGATACTCCTCTCTCTCTCTACCCATGACCTGATACTCCTCTCTCTCTACCCATGACCTGATACTCCTCTCTCTCTCTACCCATGACCTGATACTCCTCTCGACCCTACCCATGACCTGATACTCCTCCTCTCTCTACCCATGACCTGTACTCCTCTGTCTCTACCCATGACCTGATACTCCTCTCTCTCTACCCATGACCTGATACTCCTCTCTCTCTCTCTACCCATGACCTGATACTCCTCTCTCTCCTCTCTCTCTACCCATGACCTGATACTCCTCTCTCCTCTACCCATGACCTGACCTGATACTCCTCTCTCTCTACCCATGACCTGATACTCCTCTCTCTCTCTACCCATGACCTGATACTCCTCTCTCTCTACCCATGACCTGATACTCCTCTCTCTCTACCCATGACCTGATACTCTCTCTCTCTCTACCCATGACCTGATACTCCTCTCTCTCTACCCATGACCTGACTCCTCTCCTCTCTACCCATGACCTGATACTCCTCTCTCTCCACCCATGACCTGATACTCCTCTCTCTCTACTACCCATGACCTGATACCCTCTCTCTCTCTACCCATGACCTGATACTCCTCTCTCCTCTACCCATGACCTGATACTCTCTCTCTCTCTACCCATGACCTGATACTCCTCTCTCTCTACCCATGACCTGATACTCCTCTCTCTCTCTACCCATGACCTGATACTCCTCTCTCTCTCTACCCATGACCTGATACTCCTCTCTCTCTCTACCCATGACCTGATACTCCTCTCTCTCTACTACCATGACCTGATACTCCTCTCTCTCTACCCATGACCTGATACTCCTCTCTCTCTACCCATGACCTGATACTCCTCTCTCTCTACCCATGACCTGATACTTCTCTCTCTCTACCCATGACCTGATACTCCTCTCTCTCTCTCTACCCATGACCTGATACTCCTCTCTCTCTCTACCCATGACCTGATACTCCTCTCTCTCTCTACCCATGACCTGATACTCCTCTCTCTCTCTACCCATGACCTGATACTCCTCTCTCTCTCTCTACCCATGACCTGATACTACTCCTCTCTCTCTACCCATGACCTGATACTCCTCTCTCTCTACCCATGACCTGATACTCCTCTCTCTCTCTACCCATGACCTGATACTCCTCTCTCTCTACCCATGACCTGATACTCCTCTCTCTCTACCCATGACCTGATACTACTCCTCTCTCTCTACCCATGACCTGATACTCCTCTCTCTCTACCCATGACCTGATACTCCTCTCTCTCTCTACCCATGACCTGATACTCCTCTCTCTCTACCCATGACCTGATACTCCTCTCTCTCTACCCATGACCTGATACTCCTCTCTCTCTACCCATGACCTGACTCCTCTCTCTCTACCCATGACCTGATACTCCTCTCTCTCTAACCCATGACCTGATACTCCTCTCTCTCTACCCATGACCTGATACTCCTCTCTCTCTACCCATGACATGATACTCCTCTCTCTCTCTACCCATGACCTGATACTCCTCTCTCTCTACCCATGACCTGATACTCCTCTCTCTCTACCTACCCTGACCTAACTCCTCTCTCTCTCTACCCATGACCTGATTCTCCTCTCTCTCTACCCATGACCTGATACTCTCCTCTCTCTCTACCCATGACCTGATACTCCTCTCTCTCTCTACCCATGACCTGATACTCCTCTCTCTCTACCTGACCTGATACTCCTCTCTCTCTACCCATGACCTGATACTCCTCTCTCTCTACTCTCTACCCATGACCTGAGACTCCTTCTCTCTACCCATCCATGACCTGATACTCCTGTCTCTCTACCCATGACCTGATACTCCTCTCTCTCTACCCATGACCTGATACTCCTCTCTCTCTCTACCCATGACCTGATACTCCTCTCTCTCTCTCTACTCATGACCTGATACTCCTCTCTCTCTACCCATGACCTGATACTCCTCTCTCTCTACCCATGACCTGATACTCCTCTCTCTCTACCCATGACCTGATACTCCTCTCTCTCTACCCATGACCTGATACTCCTCTCTCTCTACCCATGACCTGATACTCCTCTCGCTCTACCCATGACCTGATACTCCTCTCTCTCTACCCATGACCTGATACTCCTCTCTCTCTCTACCCATGACCTGATACTCCTCTCTCTCTCTCTACTCATGACCTGATACTCCTCTCTCTCTACCCATGACCTGATACTCCTCTCTCTCTACCCATGACCTGATACTCCTCTCTCTCTACTACCCATGACCTGATACTCCTCTCTCTCTACCCATGACCTGAGACTCCTCTCTCTCTACCCATGACCTGATGCTCCTCTCTCTCTACCCATGACCTGATACTCCTCTCTCTCTCTACCATGACCTGATACTCCTCTCTCTCTCTACCCATGACCTGATACTCCTCTCTCTCTCTACCCATGACCTGATACTCCTCTCTCTCTCTACCCATGACCTGATACTCCTCTCTCTCTACCCATGACCTGATACTCCTCTCTTTCTCTACCCATGACCTGATACTCCTCTCTCTCTCTACCCATGATCTGATACTCCTCTCGACCTACCCATGACCTGATACTCCTCTCTCTCTCTACCCATGACCTGATACTCCTCTCTCCTCTCTACCCATGACCTATACTCCTCTCTCTCTCTACCCATGACCTGATACTCCTCTCTCTCTCTCTACCCATGACCTGATACTCCTCTCGACCCTACCCATGACCTGATACTCCTCTCTCTCTCTACCCATGACCTGATACTCCTCTCTCTCTACCCATGACCTGATACTCCTCTCTCTCTCTACCCATGACCTGATACTCCTCTCTCTCTCTCCACCCATGACCTGATACTCCTCTCTCTCTCTACCCATGACCTGATACTCCTCTCTCTCTCTACCCATGACCTGGTACTCCTCTGTCTCTACCCATGACCTGATACTCCTCTCTCTCTCTCTCTCTACCCATGACCTGATACTCCTCTCTCTCTCTACCCATGACCTGATACTCCTCTCTCTCTCTACCCATGACCTGATACTCCTCTCCCTTCTACCCATGACCTGATACTCCTCTCTCTCTACCCATGACCTGATCCCTCTCTCTCTCTACCCATGACCTGATACTCCTCTCTCTCTACCCATGACCTGATACTCCTCTCTCTCTCTCTCTACTACCATGACCTGATACTCCTCTCTCTCTACCCATGACCTGATACTCCTCTCTCTCTCTACCCATGACCTGATACTCCTCTCTCTCCCCCATGACCTGATACTCCTCTCTCTCTACCCATGACCTGATACTCCTCTCTCTCTCTACCCATGACCTGATACTCCTCCTCTCTCTCTACCCATGACCTGATACTCCTCTCTCTCTAACCCATGACCTGATCTCCTCTCTCTCTACCCATGACCTGATACTCCTCTCTCTCTCTCTACCCATGACCTGATACCCTCTCTCTCTCTACTCATGACCTGATACTCCTCTCTCTCTACCCATGACCTGATACTCCTCTCTCTCTACCCTGACCTGATACTCCTCTCTCTCTACCCATGACCTGATACTTCTCTCTCTCTACCCATGACCTGATACTCCTCTCTCTCTCTACCCATGACCTGATACTCCCTCTCTCTCTACCCATGACCTGATACTCTCCTCTCTCTCTCTAAACACTCTCTCTCTCTCTCTACCCATGACCTGATACTCCTCTCTCTCTCTACCCATGACCTGATACTCCTCTCTCTCTCTACCCATGACCTGATACTCCTCTCTCTCTCTCTACCCATGACCTGATACTCCTCTCTCTCTACCCATGACCTGATACTCCTCTCTCTCTCTACCCATGACCTGATACTCCTCTCTCTCTACCCATGACCTGAGACTCCTCTCTCTCTACCCATGACCTGATACTCCTCTCTCTCTACCCATGACCTGATACCTCTCTCTCTACCATGACCTGATACTCCTCTCTCTCTCTACCCATGACCTGATACTCCTCTCTCTCTACCCATGACCTGATACTCCTCTCTCTCTACACATGACCTGATACTCCTCTCTCTCTACTAACCCATGACCTGAGACTCCTGTCTCTCTACCCATGACCTGATACTCTCTCTCTCTCTACCCATGACCTGATACTCCTCTCTCTCTATCTCTACCCATGACCTGATACTCCTCTCTCTCTCTACCCATGACATGATACTCCTCTCTCTCTCTACTCATGACCTGATACTCCTCTCTCTCTACCCATGACCTGATACTCCTCTCTCTCTCTACTCACCCATGACCTGATACTCCTCTCTCTCTCTACCCATGACCTGATACTCCTCTCTCTCTACCCATGACCTGATACTCCTCTCTCTCTCTACCCACCTGACCTATACTCCTCTCTCTCTCTACCCATGACCTGATACTCCTTCTCTCTCTACCCATGACCTGATACTCTTCTCTCTCTCTACCCATGACCTGGTACTCCTCTGTCTCTAACTACCCATGACCTGATACTCCTCTCTCTCTACCCTGACCTGATACTCCTCTCTCTCTACCCATGACCTGATACTCCTCTCTCTCTCTACCCATGACCTGATACTCCTCTCTCCTTCTACCCATGACCTGATACTCCTCTCTCTCTCTACCCATGACCTGATACTCCTCTCTCTCTCTACCCATGACCTGATACTCCTCTCTCTCTACCCATGACCTGATACTCCTCTCTCTCTACCCATGACCTGATACTCCTCTCTCTCTACCCATGACCTGATACTCCTCTCTCTCTACCCATGACCTGATACTCCTCTCTCTCTCCACCCATGACCTGATACTCCTCTCTCTCTACCCATGACCTGATACTCCTCCTCTCTCTCTACCCATGACCTGATACTCCTCTCTCTCTCTACCCATGACCTTATACTCCTCTCTCTCTCTACTCTCTCCTACCCTACCTGATACTCCTCCTCTCTCTACCCCATGACCTGATACTCCTCTCTCTCTCTACCCATGACCTGATACTCCTCCTCTCTCTCTCTACCCATGACCTGATACTCCTCTCTCTCTCTACCCATGACCTGATACTCCTCTCTCTCTCTACCCATGACCTGATACTCCTCTCTCTCTCTACCCATGACCTGATACTCCTCTCTCTCTCTCTCTACCCATGACCTGATACTCCTCTCTCTCTCTACCCATGACCTGATACTCCTCTCTCTCTCTACCCATGACCTGATACTCCTCTCTCTCTACCCATGACCTGACTCCTCTCTCTCTACCCATGACCTGATACTCCTCTCTCTCTACCCATGACCTGATACTCCTCTCTCTCTACCCATGACCTGATACTCCTCTCTCTCTCTACCCATGACCTGATACTCCTCTCTCTCTACCCATGACCTGATACTCCTCTCTCTCTACCCATGACCTGATACTCTCCTCTCTCTCTACCCCATGACCTGAGACTCCTGTCTCTCTACCCATGACCTGATACTCCTCTCTCTCTACCCATGACCTGATACTCCTCTCTCTCTACCCATGACCTGATACTCCTCTCTCTCTCTACCCATGACATGATACTCCTCTCTCTCTCTACTCATGACCTGATACTCCTCTCTCTCTCTACCCATGACCTGATACTCCTCTCTCTCTACCCATGACCTGAGACTCCTCTCTCTCTCTACCCATGACCTGATTCTCCTCTCTCTCTACCCATGACCTGATACTCCTCTCTCTCTACCCATGACCTGATACTCCTCTCTCTCTCTCTCACTCTCTATGACCTGATACTCCTCTCTCTCTACCCATGACCTGATACTCCTCTCTCTCTCTCTCTCCATGACCTGATACTCCTCTCTCTACTCTACCCATGACCTATACTCCTCTCTCTCTCTCTACCCATGACCTGATACTCCTCTCTCTCTACCCATGACCTGATACTCCTCTCTCTCTACCATGACCTGATACTCCTCTCTCTCTACCCATGACCTGAGACTCCTGTCTCTCTACCCATGACCTGATACTACTCCTCTCTCTCTACCCATGACCTGATACTCCTCTCTCTCTACTACCCATGACCTGATACTCCTCTCTCTCTCTACCCATGACCTGATACTCCCTCTCTCTCTACTCATGACCTGATACTCCTCTCTCTCTACCCATGACCTGATACTCCTCTCTCTCTACCCATGACCTGATACTCCTCTCTCTCTACCCATGACCTGATACTCCTCTCTCTCTACCCATGACCTGATACTCCTCTCTCTCTACCCATGACCTGATACTCCTCTCGCTCTACCATGACCTGATACTCCTCTCTCCACCCATGACCTGATACTCCTCTCTCTCTACTACCCATGACCTGATACTCCTCTCTCTCTCTACCCATGACCTGATACTCCTCTCTCTCTACCCATGACCTGATACCTCTCTCTCTCTACCCATGACCTGATACTACTCTCTCTCTCTCTAACCCATGACCTGATACTCCTCTCTCTCTCTACCCATGACCTGATACTCCTCTCTCTCTACCCATGACCTGATACTCCTCCTCTCTCTACCCATGACCTGATACTCCTCTCTCTCTCTACCTCTCTACCCATGACCTGATACTCCTCTCTCTCTACCTCACCCTACCTGATACTCCTCTCTCTCTCTCTCTCTACCCATGACCTGATCTCCTCTCTCTCTCTACCCATGACCTGATACTCCTCTCGCTCTACTACCCATGACCTGATACTCCTCTCGCTCTACCCTACCCATGACCTGATACTCCTCCTCTATCTCTACCTGACCTGATACTCCTCTCTCTCTACCCATGACCTGATACTCCTCTCTCTCTCTACCTACCCATGACCTGATACTCCTCTCTCTCTCTACCCATGACCTGATACTCCTCTCTCTCTACCCATGACCTGATACTCCTCTCTCTCCCCATGACCTGATACTCCTCTCTCTCTACCCATGACCTGATACTCCTCTCTCTCTTCTACCCATGACCTGATACTCCTCTCTCTCTAACCCATGACCTGATACTCCTCTCTCTCTACCCATGACCTGGTACTCCTCTGTCTCTACCCATGACCTGATACTCCTCTCTCTCTACCCATGACCTGATACTCCTCTCTCTCTTCCCATGACCTATCCTCTCTCTCTCTACCCATGACCTGATACTCCTCTCTCTCTCTACCCATGACCTGATACTCCTCTCTCTCTACCCATGACCTGATACTCCTCTCTCTCTCTACCCATGACCTGATACTCCTCTCTCTCTACCCATGACCTGATACTCCTCTCTCTCTACCCATGACCTGATACTCCTCTCTCTCTAACCCATGACCTGATACTCCTCTCTCTCTACCCATGACCTGATACTCCTCTCTCTCCACCCATGACCTGATACTCCTCTCTCTCTACCCATGACCGACACTGACCTACCCTCTCTCTCTACCCATGACCTGATACTCCTCTCTCTCTACCCATGACCTGATACTCCTCTCTCTCTACCCATGACCTGATACTCCTCTCTCTCTCTACCCATGACCTGATACTCCTCTCTCTCTCTACCCATGACCTGATACTCCTCTCTCTCTCTACCCATGACCTGATACTCCTCTCTCTCTACCCATGACCTGATACTCCTCTCTCTCTACCCTGACCTGATACTCCTCTCTCTCTACCCATGACCTGATACTCTCTCTCTCTCTACCCATGACCTGATACCCTCTCTCTCTCTACCCATGACCTGATATACTCCTCTCTCTCTCTACCCATGACCTGATACTCCTCTCTCTCTCCTCATGACCCATGACCTGATACTACTCTCTCTCTCTACCCATGACCTGATACTCCTCTCTCTCTCTACCCATGACCTGATACTCCTCTCTCTCTCTCTCTACCAACCCATGACCTGATACTCCTCTATCTCTACTCCTCTCTCTACCCATGACTGATACTCCTCTCTCTCTCTACCCATGACCTGATACTCCTCTCTCTCTACCCATGACCTGATACTCCTCTCTCTCTCTACCCATGACCTGATACTCCTCTCTCTCTACCCATGACCTGATACTCCTCTCTCTCTCTACCCATGACCTGATACTCCCTCTCTCTCTCTACCCATGACTGATACTCCTCTCTCTACCCCTGACCTGATACTCCTCTCTCTCTACCCATGACCTGATACTCCTCTCTCTCTACCCATGACCTGATACTCCTCTCTCTCTACCCATGACCTGATACCCTCTCTCTCTACCCATGACCTGATACTCCTCTCTCTCTCTACCCATGACCTGATACTCCTCTCTCTCTCTACCCATGACCTGATACTCCTCTCTCTCTCTACCCATGACCTGATACTCCCTCTCTCTCTCTATACCCATGACCTGATACTCCTCTCTCTCTCTACCCATGACCTGGTACTCCTCTGTCTCCTACCCATGACCTGATACTCCTCTCTCTCTACCCATGACCTGATACTCCTCTCTCTCTCTACCCATGACCTGATACTCCTCTCTCTCTACCCATGACCTGATACTCCTCTCTCTCTACCCATGACCTGATACTCCTCTCTCTCTACCCATGACCTGATACTCCTCTCTCTCTACCCATGACCTGATACTCCTCTCTCTACAACCCATGACCTGATACTCCTCTCTCTCTACCCATGACCTGATACTCCTCTCTCTCCACCATGACCTGATACTCCTCTCTCTCTACCCATGACCTGATACTCCTCTCTCTCTACCCATGACCTGATACTCCTCTCTCTCTACCCATGACCTGATACTCTCCTCTCTCTCTCTACCCATGACCTGATACTCCTCTCTCTCTAATCTCTACTACCCATGACCTGATACTCCTCTCTCTCTCTACCCATGACCTGATACTCCTCTCTCTCTACCCATGACCTGATACTCCTCTCTCTCTCTACCCATGACCTGATACTCCTCTCTCTCTACCCATGACCTGATACTCCTCTCTCTCTATACCCATGACCTGATACTCTCTCTACTCTACTCTCTACCCATGACCTGATACTCCTCTCTCTCTACCCATGACCTGATACTCCTCTCTCTCTCTACCCATGACCTGATACTCCTCTCTCTCTCTACCCATGACCTGATACTCCTCTCTCTCTAACCCATGACCTGATACTCCTCTCTCTCTCTACCCATGACCTGATACTCCTCTCTCTCTCTACCCATGACCTGTACTCTCTCTCTCTCTACCCATGACCTGGTACTCCTCTGTCTCTACCCATGACCTGATACTCCTCTCTCTCTACCCATGACCTGATACTCCTCTCTCTCTAACCCATGACCTGATACTCCTCTCTCTCTCTACCCATGACCTGATACTACCTCTCTCCTTCTACCCATGACCTGATACTCCTCTCTCTCTACCCATGACCTGATACTCCTCTCTCCCTCTACCCATGACCTGATACTCCTCTCTCTCTACCCATGACCTGATACTCCTCTCTCTCTACCCATGACCTGATACTCCTCTCTCTCTACCCATGACCTGATCTCCTCTCTCTCTACCCATGACCTGATACTCCCTCTCTCCACCCATGACCTGATACTCCTCTCTCTCCACCCATGACCTGATACTTCCTCTCTCTCTCTACCCATGACCTGATACTCCTCTCTCTCTCTACCCATGACCTGATACTCCTCTCTCTCTCTACCATGACCTGATACTCCTCTCTCTCTCTACCCATGACCTGATACTCCTCTCTCTCTCTACCCATGACCTGATAACCAACGCTCTTCCTCCAACCATGATCTTTCCTTCTACACGCATCTTTACAATCAATTCAGGATAAGAATTTCATCTGTTAGTTAAGAGTTGCTGCTTGGAATGGGAAAAAGAAGATGGCCAAACCTGGTTTTAAACTGACAACCATTGTCTGGGGATACACATTAAAAGCTTATTCAGTCAGTGTTCTGCTGTCTCCTCTCTCTCTCTCTCAATTTAATTCAAGGGGGTTTATTGGCATGGGAAACATATGTTAACATTGCCAAAGCAAGTGAAGTAGATAATATACAAAAGTGAAATAAACAATAAAAATGAACAGTAAACATTACACTCTCTCTCGGTTTCCCTCTCTCATATTCACTTAGCCTTAGAGGCCCTGGGAAGGCGAGAGAAAGACTCAACTTCTGGTGGTCTAAAAACACTATTTACTCCTCCTGCATCCTCGTGTACTGCCGGCCAATCAACATCTCCAAAATGGAATCCCTTGTCGCTGCGTGCTACGGCCTGAGCAGTGTGTTCTTTAATGTATTGTTAATCTGAAACATCTTCATGTGACTCTGCTGCTCAGAACTAAGAAGCACTGATGAAGGCATTGTGTGAAAGTGTGAGGAGAGGTGAGTAGAAGAGGAGGGGAGAGGTGAGGAAGGGAGAGGAGGGGAGAGGAGGCGAGAGGAGGGGAGAGGTGAGGAAGGGAGAGGAGGCGAGAGGAGGGGAGAGGAGGCGAGAGGAGGGGAGAGGAGGCGAGAGGAGGGGAGAGGAGGCGAGAGGAGGGGAGAGGTGAGGAAGGGAGAGGAGGCGAGAGGAGGGGAGAGGAGGCGAGAGGAGGGGAGAGGAGGGGAGAGGTGAGGAAGGGAGAGGAGGGGAGAGGAGGCGAGAGGAGGGGAGAGGTGAGGAAGGGAGAGGAGGCGAGAGGAGGGGAGAGGAGGGGAGAGGAGGCGAGAGGAGGGGAGAGGAGGCAAGAGGAGGGGAGAGGTGTGGAGGCGAGAGGTGAGGAAGGGAGAGGAGGGGAGAGGAGGCGAGAGGAGGGGAGAGGAGGCGAGAGGTGAGGAAGGGAGAGGAGGCAGAGGAGGGGAGAGGTGAGGAAGGGAGAGGAGGGGAGAGGAGGCGAGAGGAGGGGAGAGGTGAGGAAGGGAGAGGAGGGGAGAGGAGGCGAGAGGAGGGGAGAGGAGGCAGAGGAGGGGAGAGGAGGCGAGAGGAGGGGAGAGGAGGCGAGAGGAAGGGAGAGGAGGCAAGAGGAGGGGAGAGGAGGCGAGAGGAGGGGAGAGGAGGCGAGAGGAGGCAAGAGGAGGGGAGAGGTGAGGAGGCAAGAGGTGAGGAAGGGAGAGGAGGCAAGAGGAGGCGAGAGGTGAGGAAGGGAGAGGAGGGGAGAGGAGGCGAGAGGAGGGGAGAGGAGGCGAGAGGTGAGGAAGGGAGAGGAGGCAAGAGGAGGGGAGAGGTGAGGAAGGGAGAGGAGGGGAGAGGAGGCGAGAGGGGAGAGGTGAGGAAGGGAGAGGAGGCGAGAGGAGGGGAGAGGAGGCGAGAGGTGAGGAAGGGAGAGGAGGCAAGAAGAGGGGAGAGGTGAGGAAGGGAGAGGAGGCGAGAGGTGAGGAAGGGAGAGGTGAGGAAGGGAGAGGAGGCGAGAGGTGAGGAAGGGAGAGGAGGGGAGATGCATAGCCGTGGGAAATAGGGGTGCGAAAAATCTAAAAACCAAAAAATCCTGTATTAGCGGATCGGTACAGCGTCTGCACGGCTATAAGGAGAGGTGAGGACAGCAGAGGAGAGGGGAGGGGTGAGGAGGTAAGGAGAGGAGGAGGAGGGGAGGAAAGGTGAGGATGAGAGAGGAGAGGATGGGAGGGGAGCAGAGAGGCAACCAGTGCATAGACAGAGAACACAGCTCATTATAGTTACATGTCTATCACTGGTCAAGGTGACTGAAACATATTGAAGAAACCATGCATATAAAACCCATTCTAAATCCTTATTTATTCTATACCGGGGGGAAGTATTGCATTTCACCTTGAGTGGGTCTGCATTAGGAGTGAGTCTCAACCAGGCAGGCAGTGTGACTGTACCATGCTGAGCATGTCTGACACATCTCTTTGGATCAGACACAACTGGGCCTACTGACATGGCCACTGCCAACCCCAGGGCCCACAGGGATATGTGTGATATGTACAAGACTTTGAAAATGTCCTCTCATTTCTCTATCCTTTGTGTCTTCTGTCATAGCAGTATCATTTCACTATTCACCATAGTAACTAAAAACAGTTGGAATGGAACCATTTCAAAACCTAGAGGTTGATGCATTCTGTTAATGAGATTCATGGATCACAGATTGTCCCATAGCAACTGACTATGTACCTCGTTAGCCAAGGATCTGACAGCCAGGTCTTCCAGGAAGGAATAATACACTCTCAAGGAAAGATCCATGGCTATGGCTATGTAACCTACTTCATAGGCCCTATCCCAATGGTCTCCTCCCATCCTTCTGATATGCCAGATGCCTTCTCTCTCTCTCTGTGTGTGTGTGTGTGTGTGTGTGTGTGTGTGTGTGTGTGTGTGTGTGTGTGTGTGTGTGTGTGTGTGTGTGTGTGTGTGTGTGTGTGTGTGTGTGTGTGACTCACAGTGCTACAAATATATTATTTTTAGAAACCCCATGAGCATCCTTCTAAAATTACTGTCTTCTATCAAAATAATTCCTAAGATATCACCATGCACAATACAATGGAGTACTAACAAATATTATTCTCCCCAACAACAAAGGATTTGTTCGCTTTTTGCAGATGAGAAACTTTAATAAATGTATTTTTTAAATATAATAATAATAACCTTGGTAATATGGTAATAACCAACTGCAGAGGATTTAGTTGACTTTAAAACTAATGCCTGCCTTAAAAAAAGAAAAAGTGAAGACCCATTGAACAGATATCAAGCTTAAATAAGCAAGTGACACTGGCAAGAGCAGCTTTTTCTGTTGTTTTAAAGTAATGCCCATACATGAATTCATCAAGGTCCTCTGTAGCTCAGTTGGTAGAGCCTGGCTCTTGTAACGCCAGGGTAGTGGGTCGGATTCCCAGGACCACCCATATGTAAAATGTATGCACACGTGACTGTAAGTCGCTTTGGATAAAAGCATCTGCTAAATGCCATAATATAAGTGGGTTTCTGTGTTTTAAGGTCAATCACGCTACAGTATATGTTTCAAATGAACCAGAGTTTTCTGCGTCTGAGGGTGAGTCAGTCAGAGTTATCCTTTAGCCAGCACAAGGAGGGTCTGACGGCTCAATGGAAGAGAAGAAAACAGGCTTGTGACATGCTAGATCCATTATTTATAGCTGAACCCACTAAACACATGACTACATGGAACAACAATGAGTTAGATGTTTTATGTTTTGAATGAGTTAAAAAACATAAGCTGACGCAGACCCAGAACAATTATTTTTGTTTGGAGGTGCTGACTAACGGAGAATAAACTATAAACTTCCATATATACAGTGGGGCAAAAAAGTATTTAGTAAGCCACCAATTGTGCAAGTTCTCCCACTTAAAAAGATGAGAGAGGCCTGTAATTTTCATCATAGGTACACTTCAACTATGACAGACAAAATGAGAAAAAAAATCCAGAAAATCACATTGTAGGGTTTTTTGTTTGTTTGAATGAGCTAAAATACCAGCAACAGTGTGTGAAAACCTTGTGAAGACTTACAGAAAACGTTTGACCTCTGTCATTGCCAACAAAGGGTATATAACAAAGTATTGAGATAAACTTTTGTTATTGACCAAATACTTATTTTCCACCATAATTTGCAAATAAATTCATTAAAAATCCTACAATGTGATTTTCTGGATTTTTTTTCATCATTTTGTCTGTCATAGTTGAAGTGTACCTATGATGAAAATTACAGGCCTCTCTCATCTTTTTAAGTGGGAGAACTTGCACAATTGGTGGCTGACTAAATACTTTTTTGCCCCACTGTAAACTCCCAGTAATTTATTGGGTATTTACTAATGTTTCGGCGTTGGTCAATACCCAACAAATGACTGGGAGTTTATATATGGAGTTTGAGACTTTCTTTATTTTGATAGTTGAATGTTTTGAGTGAGGAACATAGAATGAGTGCTATTTCTAACTTGGTGTTAAAGGTCAACAACACAATAGGCCTACTGCCGTTTATGGTGCCAAAAAGCTTCATCTAATTTCTTTTAAATATTCATGATTGCGTCATCACCAAAGCAGAGAAGCGTTGAAACACAGTAGAACATAAGAATAGATCTAAAGCCTTCACTCAGTATTCAACTCCAAGGTTGGTTTGTGCTGCTACCATGTTGTGTTGCTACCGTGTTGTTGTTATGTTGTGTTGCTACCATGTTGTGCTGCTGCTACTATGTTGTTATGTTGTGTTGCTACCGTGTTGTTGTTATGTTGTGTTGCTACCATGTTGTTGTTATGTTTGTTGCTACCATGTTGTTGTTATGTTGTGTTGCTACCATGTTGTTGTTATGTTGCGTTGCTACCATGCTGTGTTGCTACCATGGTGTGTTGTCATGTGTTGCTGCCTTGCTATGTTGTTGTCTTATAGGTCTCTCTTTATGTAGTGTTGTGTTGTCTCTCTTTATGTAGTGTTGTGTTGTCTCTCTTTATGTAGTGTTGTGTTGTCTCTCTTTATGTAGTGTTGTGGTGTCTCTCTTTATGTAGTGTTGTGGTGTCTCTTTATGTAGTGTTGTCTGTCTTTATGTAGTGTTGTGTTGTCTGTCTTTATGTAGTGTTGTCTGTCTTTATGTAGTGTTGTGTTGTCTGTCTTTATGTAGTGTTGTCTGTCTTTATGTAGTGTTGTGTTGTCTGTCTTTATGTTGTGTTGTCTGTCTTTATGTAGTGTTGTGTTGTCTCTCTTTATGTAGCGTTGTGTTGTCTCTCTTTATGTAGTGTTGTGTTGTCTCTCTTTATGTAGCATTGTGTTGTCTCTCTTTATGTAGCATTGTCTCTCTTTATGTAGTGTTGTGTTGTCTCTCTTTATGTAGCGTTGTGTTGTCTCTCTTTATGCAGCGTTGTGTTGTCTCTCTATGTAGTGTTGTGTTGTCTCTCTATGTAGTGTTGTGTTGTCTCTCTTTATGTAGTGTTGTGTTGTCTCTCTTTATGTAGTGTTGTGTTGTCTCTATGTAGTGTTGTGTTGTCTCTCTTTATGTAGCGTTGTGTTGTCTCTCTTTATGTAGCGTTGTGTTGTTTCTCTTTATGTAGCGTTGTGTTGTCTCTCTTTATGTAGTGTTGTGTTGTCTCTTATGTTGTGTTGTCTCTCTTTATGTAGCGTTGTGTTGTCTCTCTTTATGTAGCGTTGTGTTGTCTCTTATGTAGTGTTGTCTCTTTATGTAGTGTTGTGTTGTCTCTCTTTATGTAGCGTTGTCTCTCTTTATGTAGCGTACCGTTGTGTTGTTTCTCTTTATGTAGTGTTGTATTGTCTCTCTTTATGTAGCATTGTGTTGTCTCTTATGTAGTGTTGTGTTGTCTCTCTTTATGTAGTGTTGTGTTGTCTCTCTCTATGTAGCGTTGTGTTGTCTCTCTTTATGTAGCGTTGTGTTGTCTCTTTATGTAGTGTTGTCTCTCTTTATGTAGTGTTGTGTTGTCTCTCTTTATGTAGCGTTGTGTTGTCTCTCTTTATGTAGCGTTGTGTTGTCTCTTATGTTGTGTTGTCTCTCTTTATGTAGTGTTGTGTTGTCTCTCTTTATGTAGTGTTGTGTTGTCTCTCTTTATGTAGTGTTGTGTTGTCCCTCTTTATGTAGCGTTGTGTTGTCTCTTATGTAGTGTTGTGTTGTCTCTCTTTATGTAGTGTTGTGTTGTCTCTCTCTATGTAGTGTTGTGTTGTCTCTCTTTATGTAGTGTTGTGTTGTCTCTTTATGTAGCGTTGTGTTGTCTCTCTTTATGTAGCGTTGTGTTGTCTCTCTCTATGTAGTGTTGTCTCTCTTTATGTAGCGTTGTGTTGTCTCTCTTTATGTAGTGTTGTCTCTCTTTATGTAGTGTTGTGTTGTCTCTCTTTATGTAGTGTTGTCTCTCTTTATGTAGTGTAGTGTTGTCTCTCTTTATGTAGTGTTGTCTCTCTTTATGTAGTGCTGTCTCTCTTTATGTAGCATTGTGTTGTCTCTCTTTATGTAGTGTTGTCTCTCTTTATGTAGTGTTGTCTCTCTTTATGTAGTGTTGTCTCTCTTTATGTAGTGTTGTCTCTCTTTATGTAGTGTTGTGTTGTCTCTCTTTATGTAGTGTTGTGTTGTCTCTCTTTATGTAGTGTAGTGTTGTCTCTCTTTATGTAGTGTTGTGTTGTCTCTCTTTATGTAGTGTTGTGGTGTCTCTCTTTATGTAGTGTTGTGTTGTCTCTTATGTAGTGTTGTCTCTTTATGTAGTGTTGTGTTGTCTCTCTTTATGTAGCGTTGTCTCTCTTTATGTAGCGTACCGTTGTGTTGTTTCTCTTTATGTAGTGTTGTGTTGTCTCTCTCTATGTAGTGTTGTGTTGTATCTCTTTATGTAGCGTTGTGTTGTCTCTCTCTATGTAGCGTTGTGTTGTCTCTCTTTATGTAGCGTTGTGTTGTCTCTCTTTATGTAGTGTTGTCTCTCTTTATGTAGTGTTGTGTTGTCTCTCTTTATGTAGCGTTGTGTTGTCTCTCTTTATGTAGCGTTGTGTTGTCTCTTATGTTGTGTTGTCTCTCTTTATGTAGTGTTGTGTTGTCTCTCTTTATGTAGTGTTGTGTTGTCTCTCTTTATGTAGTGTTGTGTTGTCCCTCTTTATGTAGCGTTGTGTTGTCTCTTATGTAGTGTTGTGTTGTCTCTCTTTATGTAGTGTTGTGTTGTCTCTCTCTATGTAGTGTTGTGTTGTCTCTCTTTATGTAGCGTTGTGTTGTCTCTCTTTATGTAGCGTTGTGTTGTCTCTCTTTATGTAGCGTTGTGTTGTCTCTCTTTATGTAGCGTTGTGTTGTCTCTCTTTATGTAGCGTTGTGTTGTCTCTCTTTATGTAGTGTTGTGTTGTCTCTCTATGTAGCGTTGTGTTGTCTCTATGTAGCGTTGTGTTGTCTCTCTTTATGTAGCGTTGTGTTGTCTCTCTTTATGTAGCGTTGTGTTGTCTCTCTTTATGTAATGTTGTCTCTCTTTATGTAGTGTTGTCTCTCTTTATGTAGTGTTGTCTCTCTTTATGTAGTGTTGTCTCTCTTTATGTAGCATTGTGTTGTCTCTCTTTATGTAGTGTTGTCTCTCTTTATGTAGTGTTGTCTCTCTTTATGTAGTGTTGTCTCTCTTTATGTAGTGTTGTCTCTCTTTATGTAGTGTTGTGTTGTCTCTCTTTATGTAGTGTTGTGTTGTCTCTCTTTATGTAGTGTAGTGTTGTCTCTTATGTAGTGTTGTGTTGTCTCTCTTTATGTAGCGTTGTGTTGTCTCTCTTTATGTAGCGTTGTGTTGTCTCTCTTTATGTAGCGTTGTGTTGTCTCTCTTTATGTAGTGTTGTGTTGTCTCTCTTTATGTAGCGTTGTGTTGTCTCTCTTTATGTAGCGTTGTGTTGTCTCTCTTTATGTAGTGTTGTCTCTCTTGTTGTGATGTGTGTTTGTCCTCTACTTATATTTTCCACATGTTTTATTTTTAATCCCAGGCCCCCGTCCCCACAGGAGGCCTTTTGCCTTTTGTTAGGCCATCATTGTAAATAAGAATTTGTGCTTAACTGACTTGCCTAGTTAAACAAAGGTTAAATAAATTAATATTTCACACTCTTGTATTAACACAGGGGCATACACAGAAACTGCAGTCACAGCAGTCAGTGATCAGCATTCCTTAGAGACAGGTGTCAGAACTGCACCCTGCATCACCATAAACGGCACAGTCAGAGGCTTAATTGGTATGATTGGTATACACTGCAGACTCAGAGGGTTAATAAATGCACCACAGACCGGCGTGAACTACAGTAGGGGACCACTACAGTAGGGGAGAACTACATGAGTGGGGGACTACAGTATGGGAGAACTACAGTAGGGCAGATCTATGATAGGGAAGAACTACAGTAAGGGTTCGGAACTACAGTAGGGGAGAACTACAGTAGGGGATAAGTACAGTAGGGGACAACTACAGTAGGGGACAACTACAGTAGGGGACAACTACAGTAGGGGAGAACTACAGTAGGGGAGAATTGTATTAGAGGAGAACTACAGTAGGGGAGAACTACAGTAGGGGAGAACTAAAGTAGGGGAGAACTACAGTAGGGGAGAACTGCAGTAGGGAGGAACTACAGTAGGGGACAACTACAGTAGGGGATAACTACAGTAGGGGATAACTACAGTAGAGAAGAACTACAGTAGGGGAGAACTACAGTAGGGGAGAACTACAGTAGGGGAGAACTAAAGTAGGGGAGAACTACAGTAGGGGAGAACTGCAGTAGGGAGGAACTACAGTAGGGGACAACTACAGTAGGGGATAACTACAATAGGGGATAACTACAGTAGGGGAGAACTACAGTAGGGGAGAACTACAGTAGGGGAGAACTGCAGTAGGGAGGAACTACAGTAGGGGACAACTACAGTAGGGAATAACTACAGTAGGGGAGAACTACATTAGAGGAGAACTACAGTAGGGGAGAACTACAGTAGGGGATAACTACAGTAGGGGATAACTACAGTAGGGGATAACTACAGTAGGGGATAACTACAGTAGAGGAGAACTACAGTAGGGGACAACTACAGTAGGGGAGAACTACAGTAGGGGATAACTACAGTAGGGGAGAACTACAGTAGGGGATAACTACAGAAGAGGAGAACTACAGTAGGGGACAACTACAGTAGGGGACAACTACAGTAGGGGGCAACTACAGTAGGAGACAACTACAGTAGGGGACAACTACAGTAGGGGACAACTACAGTAGGGGACAACTACAGTATATGAGAGAAATGGGAAAGAATGAGGTTACGCAGGCTTTCAGTCACAACTGGGCCAATGAAGAGGGATAACTGTTTCATGCTCTGTTATATACTGCCCCCTTCTGGAATCACAGACTCAGTATCTTGAGAATCTTGAACACAAAGGCAGAGGCACAGGCCACTAACACTGTCAGTCCCATCTGAAAGAGAGAGTTGGACATACATGCCAGCCGAATAAGCAGAAAGGAATTCAAGTCATTTTGCTTTGGCATCACCACCATACAATGACCATAAAAGCATCACATAACCATACATACAAAAAGACTGTTATAACCCGACATACAAAAATACTGTTATAACCCGACATAAAAACAGACCGTTAAACGTGGTTTATTATTAGTACCTGGTTTATTATTAGTACCTGGTTTATTATTAGTACCCGGTTTATTATTAGTGCTTGGTTTATTATTAGTGCCTGGTTTATTATTAGTACCTGTGCAGTGGTTTATTATTAGTCCCCGGTTTATTATTAGTACCTGGTTTATTATTAGCACCTGTCCAGTGGTTTATTATTAGTACCCGGTTTATTATTAGTACCTGTCCAGTGGTTTATTATTAGTACCCGGTTTATTATTAGTGCTTGGTTTATTATTAGTACCTGTCCAGTGGTTTATTATTAGTACCTGTCCAGTGGTTTATTATTAGTACCTGGTTTATTATTAGTGCCTGTCCAGTGGTTTATTATTAGTACCTGTACAGTGGTTTATTATTAGCATCTGTCCAGTGGTTTACTATTAGTACATGTCCAGTGGTTTATTATTAGTACTACTAATAAACCAGATACTAATAATAAACCACGGGTCAGGTACTAATAATAAACCAGGTACTAATAATAAACCAAGCACTAATAATAAACCAGGTACTAATAATAAACCAAGCACTAATAATAAACCAGGTACTAATAATAAACCACTGGGCAGGTACTAATAATAAACCAGGCACTAATAATAAACCAGGTACTAATAATAAACCACTGGACAGGTACTAATAATAAACCGGGTACTAATAATAAACCAAGCACTAATAATAAACCAGGTACTAATAATAAACCACTGGACAGGTACTAATAATAAACCGGGTACTAATAATAAACCGCTGGACAGGTACTAATAATACACCTGTCACGAATCCCGTTTCCTGAGTCTGATATTTGCCAGTGTTCTGTCCTGGAGTGTTTTTTCCGGCGTCCTGGAACGCACCCTGTCTGGTTGCCGGGCAATGTAGCCAGTTGGGAGTTCTGATTACCCGCACCTGTATCCCATCAGCTATCTGCACACCTGGTCCTGATCATCATCTCTCCTCTTCATAAGCCCGGACCTGACAACCATTCCCTGCCGGATCGTTAGCCATGAACAGTATGTTGTGCCATAGTATCAGCCTCAAGTTGGATAGAATTTGTTTTGTTGTTTTGTACGTCTTGCTTGCCTTAAACTTACCTCCGTTTGTTCTGTCTTCAGTTACTCACCCGGATCATTTACCCCATTCCCGCCTGGTCGTCGGAGGATTCCGCTTCCCCATTGGATCCACCTATTTACTCCCATCAACTCACCACCGCTGCCCGCTACGCCACCTGGATATATCTACCCATTCACATTCACTTGTAAATAAATACTCACCTTCTTCCTACTCTCCTTGTCCTGGTCTGCTTCTGGGTTCAATTCTGAAGAAGCGTGACAACACCACTGGACAGGTACTAATAATAAACCAGGTACTAATAATACACCAGGTACTAATAATAAACCAGGTACTAATAATAAACCACAGGACAGGTACTAATAATAAACCGGGTACTAATAAAAAACATGGCACAAATAATAAACCGGGTACTAATAATAATCTGGGTACTAATAATAAACCGCTGGACAGGCACTAGTAATAACCCAGGTACTAATAATAAACCACTGGACAGGCACTAATAATAAACCAGGTACTAATAATAAACCAGGTTCTAATAATAAACCGGGTACTAATAATAAACCACTGGACAGGTACTAATAATAAACCAGGTACTAATAAAAAACCTGGCACTAATAATAAACCACTGGACAGGTACTAATAATAAACCACGGGACAGGCACTAATAATAACCCAGGTTCTAATAATAAACTGCGGGACAGGTACTAATAATAAACCAGGCACTAATAATATACCACTGGACAGGCACTAATAATAAACCAGGTACTAATAATAAACCAGGCACTAATAATAATCCAGGTACTAATAATAAACCACTGGACAGGTACTACTAATAAACCAGGCACTAATAATAAACAACTGGACAGGTACTAATAATACACCACTGGACAGGTACCAATAATAAACCAGGTACTAATAATAAACCACCGGACAGGTACTAATAATAAACCACCGGACAGGCACTGATAATACACCAGGTACTAATAATAAACCAGGTTCCAATAATAAACCGGGTACTAATAATAAACCACTGGGCAGGTACTAATAATAAACCACTGGACAGGTACTAATGATAAACCGCGGGACAGGTACTAATAATAACCCATGTTCTAATAATAAACCACTGGAGAGGTACTAATAATAAACCAGGTACTAATAATTAACCACTGGACAGGTACTAATAATAAACCAGGTACAATTTGTAAACCAGGTTCTAATAATAAACCACTGGACAGGTACTAATAATAAACCACTGGACAGGTACTAATAATAAACCGCGGGACAGGAATTAATAATAACCCAGGTTCTAATAATTAACCACTGGACAGGTACTTATAATAAACCAGGTACTAATAATAATCCAGGTACTAATTATAAACCACTGGACAGGTACTAATAATAAACCACGGGACAGGCACTAATAATAACCCAGTTTCTAATAATAAACCGCGGGACAGGTACTAATAATAAACCAAGCACTAATAATAAACCACTGGACAGGCACTAATAATAAACCAGGTACTAATAATAAACCAAGCACTAATAATAAACCACTGGACAGGCACTAATAATAAACCAGGTACTAATAATAAACCAGGTACTAATAATAATCCAGGTACTAATAGTAAACCACTGGACAGGTACTAATAATAATCCAGGTACTAATAATAAACCACTGGACAGGTACTAATAATAAACCACGGGCCAGGCACTAATAATAACCCAGGTTCTAATAATAAACCGCGGGACAGGCACTAATAATAAACCAGGTACTAATAATAAACTACTGGACAGGTACTAATAATAAACCAGGTACTAATAATAAACCAGGTACTAATAATAATCCAGGTACTAATAATAAACCACTGGGCAGGTACTGCTAATAAACCAGGCACTAATAATAAACAACTGGACAGGTACTATTAATACACCACTGGACAGGTACCAATAATAAACCAGGTACTAATAATAAACCACTGGACAGGTACTACTAATAAATCAGGTACTAATAATAAACCAGGTACTAATAATAAACCAGTTACTAATAATAAACAACTGGACAGGTACTTATAATACACCACTGGACAGGTACTAATAATACACCACTGGACAGGTACTAATAATAAACCAGGTACTAATAATAAAATGCGGGACAGGTACTAATAATAAACTGCTGGATGGGTACTAATAATAAACCAGGTACTAATAATAAACCGGGCACTAATAATAAACCACTGGACAGGTACTAATAATAAAACACGGGACAGGTACTAATAATAACCCAGGTTCTAATAATAAACCACTGGACATGTACTAATAATAAACCAGGTACAATTTGTAAACCAGGTTCTAATAATAAACCACTGGACAGGTACTTATAATAAACCAGGTACTAATAATAATCCAGGTACTAATTATAAACCACTGGACAGGTACTAATAATAAACCACGGGACAGGCACTAATAATAACCCAGTTTCTAATAATAAACCGCGGGACAGGTACTAATAATAAACCAAGCACTAATAATAAACCACTGGACAGGCACTAATAATAAACCAGGTACTAATAATAAACCAGGTACTAATAATAATCCAGGTACTAATAATAAACCACTGGACAGGTACTACTAATAAACCAGGCACTAATAATAAACAACTGGACAGGTAATATTAATACACCACTGGACAGGTACCAATAATAAACCAGGTACTAATAATAAACCACTGGACAGGTACTACTAATAAATCAGGTACTAATAATAAACCAGGTACTAATAATAAACCAGTTACTAATAATAAACAACTGGACAGGTACTAATAATACACCACTGGACAGGTACTAATAATACACCACTGGACAGGTACTAATAATAAACCAGGTATTAATAATAAAATGCGGGACAGGTACTAATAATACACCACTGGACAGGTACCAATAATAAACCAGGTACTAATAATAAACCACTGGACAGGTACTACTAATAAACCAGGCACTAATAATAAACAACTGGACAGGTACTATTAATACACCACTGGACAGGTACCAATAATAAACCAGGTACTAATAATAAACCACTGGACAGGTACTACTAATAAATCAGGTACTAATAATAAACCAGGTACTAATAATAAACCAGTTACTAATAATAAACAACTGGACAGGTACTTATAATACACCACTGGACAGGTACTAATAATACACCACTGGACAGGTACTAATAATAAACCAGGTACTAATAATAAAATGCGGGACAGGCACTAATAATAAACTGCTGGATGGGTACTAATAATAAACCAGGTACTAATAATAAACCGGGCACTAATAATAAACCACTGGACAGGTACTGATAATAAAACACGGGACAGGTACTAATAATAACCCAGGTTCTAATAATAAACCACTGGACATGTACTAATAATAAACCAGGTACAATTTGTAATCCAGGTACTAATTATAAACCACTGGACAGGTACTAATAATAAACCACGGGACAGGCACTAATAATAACCCAGGTTCTCATAATAAACCACTGGACATGTACTAATAATAAACCAGGTACAATTTGTAAACCAGGTTCTAATAATAAACCACTGGACAGGTACTAATAATAAACCACTGGACAGGTTCTAATAATAAACCACGGGACAGGTACTAATAATAACCCAGGTACTAATAATAAACTAGGTACTAATAATAATCCAGGCACTAATAATAAACCTCTGGACAGGCACTAATAATAAACCAGGTACTAATAATAAACCACTGGACAGGCACTAATAATAAACCAGGCACTAATAATAAACCAGGTACTACTAATAAACCGCTGGACAGGTACTAATAATAAAACAGTTACTAATAATAAACCAGGTAGTAATAATAAACCACTGGACAGGTACTAATAATACACCACTGAACAGGTACTAATAATAAACCAGGTACTAATAATAAACTGCGGGACAGGTACTAATAATTTAATATGTCCGTAAACACACCGGCCAGCTGGTCTGCGCATGCTCTGAGGGCGCGGCTGGGGATGCCGTCTGGGCCTGCAGCCTTGCGAGGGTTAACACGTTTAAATGTCTTACTCACCTAGGCTGCAGTGAAGGAGAGACCGCATGTTTTCGTTGCAGGCCGTGTCAGTGGCACAGTATTGTCCGCAAAGCGGGCAAAAAAGTTATTTAGTCTGCCTGGGAGCAAGACATCCTGGTCCGTGACTGGGCTGGATTTCTTCCTGTAGTCCGTGATTGACTGTAGACCCTGCCACATGCCTCTTGTGTCTGAGCCGTTGAATTGAGATTCTACTTTGTCTCTGTACTGGCGCTTAGCTTGTTTGATAGCCTTGCGGAGGGAATAGCTGCACTGTTTGTATTTGGTCATGTTACCAGACACCTTGCCCTGATTCAAAGCAGTGGTTCGCGCTTTCAGTTTCACACGAATGCTGCCATCAATCCACGGTTTCTGGTTAGGGAATGTTTTAATCGTTGCTATGGGAACGACATCTTCAACGCACGTTCTAATGAACTCGCACACCGAATCAGCGTATTCGTCAATGTTGTTATCTGACGCAATACGAAACATCTCCCAGTCCATGTGATGGAAGCAGTCTTGGAGTGTGGAGTCAGCTTGGTCGGACCAGCGTTGGACAGACCTCAGCGTGGGAGCCTCTTGTTTTAGTTTCTGTCTGTAGGCAGGGATCAACAAAATGGAGTCGTGGTCAGCTTTTCCGAAAGGGGGGCGGGGCAGGGCCTTATATGCGTCGCGGAGGTTAGAGTAACAATGATCCAAGGTCTTTCCACCCCTGGTTGCGTAATCGATATGCTGATAAAATTTAGGGAGTCTTGTTTTCAGATTAGCCTTGTTAAAATCCCCAGCTACAATGAATGCAGCCTCCGGATAAATCGTTTCCAGTTTGCAGAGAGTTAAATAAAGTTCGTTCAGAGCCATCTATGTGTCTGCTTGGGGGGGATATATACGGCTGTGATTATAATCGAAGAGAATTCTCTTGGTAGATAATGCGGTCTACATTTGATTGTGAGGAATTCTAAATCAGGTGAACAGAAGGATTTGAGTTCCTGTATGTTTCTTTCATCACACCATGTCACGTTGGCCATAAGGCATACGCCCCCCTAATAATAAACTGCTGGATAGGTACTACTAATAAACCAGGTACTAATAATAAACCAGGTACTAATAATAACCCAGGTTCTAATAATAAACCACTGGAGAGGTACTAATAATAAACCACTGGACATGTACTAATAATAAACCAGGTACTAATAATAAACCACTGGACAGGTACTAATAATAAACCAGGTACTAATAATAAACCAGGCACTAATAATAAACCACTGGACAGGCACTAATAATAAACCACGGGACAGGTACTAATAATAACCCAGGTACTAATAATAAACCTGGTACTAATAATAAACCACTGGACAGGTACTACTAATAAACCAGGCACTAATAATAACCCAGGTTCTAATAATAAACCACTGGACGGGTACTAATAATAAACCAGGTACTAATAATAAACCACTGGACAGGTACTAATAGTAAACCACTGGACAGGTACTAATAATAAACCATGGGACAGGTACTAATAATAAACCAGGTTCTAATAATAAACCACGGGACAGGTACTAATAATAACCCAGGTTCTAAAAATAAAACAGGTACTAATAATAAACCAGGTAGTAATAATAAACCACTGGACAGGTACTAATAGCAAACCACTGGACAGGAACTAATAATAAACCATGGGACAGGTACTAATAATAAACCATGTTCTAATAATAAACCAGGTACTAATAATAAACCACTGGACAGGTACTAATAATAAACCACGGGACAGGTACTAATAATAAACCACGGGACAGGCACTAATAATAACCCAGGTTCTAATAATAAACCACGGGACAGGTACTAATAATAACCCAGGTTCTAATAATACACAACTGGGCAGGTACTAATAATAAACCATGGGACAGGTACTAATAATCACCCAGGTTCTAATAATAAACCAGGTACTAATAATAAACCAGGTACTAATAATAAACCGCTGGACAGGTACTAATAATAAACCACGGGACAGGTACTAATAATAACCCAGGTTCTAATAATAAACCACGGGACAGGTACTAATAATAACCCAGGTTCTAATAATACACAACTGGGCAGGTTCTAATAATAAACAAGGTACTAAAATAAAGCGGGTACTAATAATAAACCAGGTACTACTAATAAAACACTGGACAGTCACTAATAATAAACCACTGGGCATGCACTAATAATAAACCTGGTACTAATAATAAACTGGGTACTAATAATAAACCGCTGGACAGGTACTAATAATTAACCGGGTACTAATAATAAACAACTCGACAGGTACTAATAATACACCACTGGACAGGTACTAATAATAACCCAGGTTCTAATATTAAACCACTGGACAGGTTCTAATAATAAACCAGGCACTAATAATAAACCAGGCACTAATAATAAACCAGGTACTAATAATAAACCAGGTACTAATAATAATCCAGGTACTAATAATAAACCGCTGGACAGGTACTAATAATAAACCGCGGGACAGGCACTAATAATAAACCAGGTACTAATAATAAACCAGGTACTAATAATAATCCAGGCACTAATAATAAACCACTGGACAGGTACTACTAATAAACCAGGCACCAATAATAAACAACTGGACAGGTACTAATAATACACCACTGGACAGGCACTACTAATAAACCAGGTACTAATAATAAACCAGGTACTTATAATAAACCAGTTACTAATAATAAACAACTGGACAGGTACTAATAATACACCACTGGACAGGTACTAATAATACACCACTGGACAGGTACTAATAATAAACCGCGGGACAGGTACTAATAATAAACTGCTGGATAGGCACTAATAATAAACCAGGTACTAATAATAAACCAGGTACTAATAATATTCCATGTACTAATAATGAACCACTGGACATGTACTACTAATAAACCGGTCACTAATAATAAACCACTGGACAGGCACTAATAATAATCCAGGTACTAATAATAAACCACTGAGCAGGTACTACTAATAAACCAGGTACTAATAATAAACCAGGTACTAATAATAAACTGCTGGACAGGCACTAATAATAAACCACGGGACAGGTACTAATAATAAACCATGAGACAGGCACGAATACTGAACCAGGGACTAATAATAAACCAGGCTCTAATAATAAACCAGGTACTAATAATAAACCAGGTACTAATAATAAACCAGGTTCTAATAATAAACCAGGTACTAATAATAAACCGCTGGACAGGTACTAATAATAAACTAGGTACTAATAATAAACCAGGTACTAATAATAATCCAGGTACTAATAATAAACCGCTGGACAGGTACTATTAATACACCACTGGACAGGTACCAATAATAAACCAGGTACTAATAATAAACCACTGGACAGGTACTACTAATAAATCAGGTACTAATAATAAACCAGGTACTAATAATAAACCAGTTACTAATAATAAACAACTGGACAGGTACTAATAATACACCACTGGACAGGTACTAATAATACACCACTGGACAGGTACTAATAATAAACCAGGTATTAATAATAAAATGCGGGACAGGTACTAATAATACACCACTGGACAGGTACCAATAATAAACCAGGTACTAATAATAAACCACTGGACAGGTACTACTAATAAACCAGGCACTAATAATAAACAACTGGACAGGTACTATTAATACACCACTGGACAGGTACCAATAATAAACCAGGTACTAATAATAAACCACTGGACAGGTACTACTAATAAATCAGGTACTAATAATAAACCAGGTACTAATAATAAACCAGTTACTAATAATAAACAACTGGACAGGTACTTATAATACACCACTGGACAGGTACTAATAATACACCACTGGACAGGTACCAATAATAAACCAGGTACTAATAATAAAATGCGGGACAGGTACTAATAATAAACTGCTGGATGGGTACTAATAATAAACCAGGTACTAATAATAAACCGGGCACTAATAATAAACCACTGGACAGGTACTAATAATAAAACACGGGACAGGTACTAATAATAACCCAGGTTCTAATAATAAACCACTGGACATGTACTAATAATAAACCAGGTACAATTTGTAAACCAGGTTCTAATAATAAACCACTGGACAGGCACTAATAATAAACCAGGTACTAATAATAAACCACTGGACAGGTTCTAATAATAAACCACGGGACAGGTACTAATAATAATCCAGGCACTAATAATAAACTAGGTACTAATAATAACCCAGGTTCTAATAATAAACCGCGGGACAGGCACTAATAATAAACCAGGTACTAATAATAAACCACTGGACAGGCACTAATAATAAACCAGGCACTAATAATAAACCAGGTACTACTAATAAACCGCTGGACAGGTACTAATAATAAAACAGTTACTAATAATAAACCAGGTAGTAATAATAAACCACTGGACAGGTACTAATAATACACCACTGAACAGGTACTAATAATAAACCAGGTACTAATAATAAACTGCGGGACAGGTACTAATAATTTAATATGTCCGTAAACACACCGGCCAGCTGGTCTGCGCATGCTCTGAGGGCGCGGCTGGGGATGCCGTCTGGGCCTGCAGCCTTGCGAGGGTTAACACGTTTAAATGTCTTACTCACCTAGGCTGCAGTGAAGGAGAGACCGCATGTTTTCGTTGCAGGCCGTGTCAGTGGCACAGTATTGTCCTCAAAGCGGGCAAAAAAGTTATTTAGTCTGCCTGGGAGCAAGACATCCTGGTTCGTGACTGGGCTGGATTTCTTCCTGTAGTCCGTGATTGACTGTAGACCCTGCCACATGCCTCTTGTGTCTGAGCCGTTGAATTGAGATTCTACTTTGTCTCTGTACTGGCGCTTAGCTTGTTTGATAGCCTTGCGGAGGGAATAGCTGCACTGTTTGTATTTGGTCATGTTACCAGACACCTTGCCCTGATTAAAAGCAGTGGTTCGCGCTTTCAGTTTCACACGAATGCTGCCATCAATCCACGGTTTCTGGTTAGGGAATGTTTTAATCGTTGCTATGGGAACGACATCTTCAACGCACGTTCTAATGAACTCGCACACCGAATCAGCGTATTCGTCAATGTTGTTATCTGACGCAATACGAAACATCTCCCAGTCCATGTGATGGAAGCAGTCTTGGAGTGTGGAGTCAGCTTGGTCGGACCAGCGTTGGACAGACCTCAGCGTGGGAGCCTCTTGTTTTAGTTTCTGTCTGTAGGCAGGGATCAACAAAATGGAGTCGTGGTCAGCTTTTCCGAAAGGGGGGCGGGGCAGGGCCTTATATGCGTCGCGGAGGTTAGAGTAACAATGATCCAAGGTCTTTCCACCCCTGGTTGCGTAATCGATATGCTGATAAAATTTAGGGAGTCTTGTTTTCAGATTAGCCTTGTTAAAATCCCCAGCTACAATGAATGCAGCCTCCGGATAAATCGTTTCCAGTTTGCAGAGAGTTAAATAAAGTTCGTTCAGAGCCATCTATGTGTCTGCTTGGGGGGGATATATACGGCTGTGATTATAATCGAAGAGAATTCTCTTGGTAGATAATGCGGTCTACATTTGATTGTGAGGAATTCTAAATCAGGTGAACAGAAGGATTTGAGTTCCTGTATGTTTCTTTCATCACACCATGTCACGTTGGCCATAAGGCATACGCCCCCCTAATAATAAACTGCTGGATAGGTACTACTAATAAACCAGGTACTAATAATAAACCAGGTACTAATAATAACCCAGGTTCTAATAATAAACCACTGGAGAGGTACTAATAATAAACCACTGGACATGTACTAATAATAAACCAGGTACTAATAATAAACCACTGGACAGGTACTAATAATAAACCAGGTACTAATAATAAACCAGGCACTAATAATAAACCACGGGACAGGTACTAATAATAACCCAGGTACTAATAATAAACCTGGTACTAATAATAAACCACTGGACAGGTACTACTAATAAACCAGGCACTAATAATAACCCAGGTTCTAATAATAAACCACTGGACGGGCACTAATAATAAACCGGGTACTAATAATAAACCACTGGACAGGTACTAATAGTAAACCACTGGACAGGTACTAATAATAAACCATGGGACAGGTACTAATAATAAACCAGGTTCTAATAATAAACCACGGGACAGGTACTAATAATAACCCAGGTTCTAAAAATAAAACAGGTACTAATAATAAACCAGGTAGTAATAATAAACCACTGGACAGGTACTAATAGTAAACCACTGGACAGGAACTAATAATAAACCATGGGACAGGTACTAATAATAAACCAGGTTCTAATAATAAACCAGGTACTAATAATAAACCACTGGACAGGTACTAATAATAAACCACGGGACAGGTACTAATAATAAACCACGGGACAGGTACTAATAATAACCCAGGTTCTAATAATAAACCACGGGACGGGTACTAATAATAACCCAGGTTCTAATAATACACAACTGGGCAGGTACTAATAATAAACCATGGGACAGGTACTAATAATCACCCAGGTTCTAATAATAAACCAGGTACTAATAATAAACCAGGTACTAATAATAAACCACTGGACAGGTACTAATAATAAACCACGGGACAGGTACTAATAATAACCCAGGTTCTAATAATAAACCACGGGACAGGTACTAATAATAACCCAGGTTCTAATAATACACAACTGGGCAGGTTCTAATAATAAACAAGGTACTCAAATAAAGCGGGTACTAATAATAAACCAGGTACTAATAATAAAACACTGGACAGTCACTAATAATAAACCACTGGGCATGCACTAATAATAAACCAGGTACTAATAATAAACTGGGTACTAATAATAAACCGCTGGACAGGTACTAATAATTAACCGGGTACTAATAATAAACAACTGGACAGGTACTAATAATACACCACTGGACAGGTACTAATAATAACCCAGGTTCTAATAATAAACCACTGGACAGGTTCTAATAATAAACCAGGCACTAATAATAAACCAGGTACTAATAATAAACCAGGTACTAATAATAAACCACTGGACAGGTACTAATAATAAACCACTGGGCAGGCACTAATAATAAACCACGGGACAGGTACTAATAATAACCCAGGTTCTAATAATAAACCACTGGAGAGGTACTAATAATAAACCAGGTACTAATAATAAACCACTGGACAGGTACTAATAATAAACCACGGGACAGGTACTAATAATAACCCAGGGTCTAATAATTAACCACTGGACAGGCACGAATAATAAACCAGGTACTAATAATAAACCAGGTACTAATAATAATCCAGGTACTAATAATAAACCACTGGACAGGTACTAATAATAAACCGCGGGACAGGCACTAATAATAAACCAGGTACTAATAATAATCCAGGCACTAATAATAAACCACTGGACAGGTACTACTAATAAACCAGGCACCAATAATAAACAACTGGACAGGTACTAATAATACACCACTGGACAGGCACTACTAATAAACCAGGTACTAATAATAAACCAGGTACTTATAATAAACCAGTTACTAATAATAAACAACTGGACAGGTACTAATAATACACCACTGGACAGGTACTAATAATACACCACTGGACAGGTACTAATAATAAACCGCGGGACAGGTACTAATAATAAACTGCTGGATAGGCACTAATAATAAACCAGGTACTAATAATAAACCAGGTACTAATA
Source organism: Oncorhynchus kisutch (assembly GCF_002021735.2). Taxonomy (NCBI): domain Eukaryota; kingdom Metazoa; phylum Chordata; class Actinopteri; order Salmoniformes; family Salmonidae; genus Oncorhynchus; species Oncorhynchus kisutch. The sequence goes on from NC_034187.2 coordinate 78,769,873, forward strand.
ATAAACCACTGGACAGGCACTAATAATAATCCAGGTACTAATAATAAACCACTGAGCAGGTACTACTAATAAACCAGGTACTAATAATAAACCAGGTACTAATAATAAACTGCTGGACAGGCACTAATAATAAACCACGGGACAGGTACTAATAATAAACCATGAGACAGGCACGAATACTGAACCAGGGACTAATAATAAACCAGGCTCTAATAATAAACCAGGTACTAATAATAAACCAGGTACTAATAATAAACCAGGTTCTAATAATAAACCAGGTACTAATAATAAACCGCTGGACAGGTACTAATAATAAACTAGGTACTAATAGTAAACCGCTGGACAGGTACTAATAATAAACTAGGTACTAATAATAAACCACTGGACAGGTACTAATAATAAACTAGGTACTAATAGTAAACCACTGGACAGGTACTAATAGTAAACCACTGGACAGGTACTAATAATAATCCAGGTACTAATAATAAACCACTGGACAGGTACTAATAATAAACCACGGGACAGGCACTAATAATAACCCAGGTTCTAATAATAAACCGCAGGACAGGCACTAATAATAAACCAGGTACTAATAATAAACTACTGGACAGGTACTAATAATAAACTAGGTACCAATAGTAAACCACTGGGCAGGTACTAATAGTAAACCACTGGACAGGTACTAATAATAATCCAGGTACTAATAATAAACCACTGGACAGGTACTAATAATAAACCACGGGCCAGGCACTAATAATAACCCAGGTTCTAATAATAAACCGCGGGACAGGTACTAATAATAAACCACGGGCCAGGCACTAATAATAAACCAGGTACTAATAATAAACTACTGGACAGGTACTAATAATAAACCAGGTACTAATAATAAACCAGGTACTAATAATAATCCAGGTACTAATAATAAACCACTGGGCAGGTACTACTAATAAACCAGGCACTAATAATAAACAACTGGACAGGTACTATTAATACACCACTGGACAGGTACCAATAATAAACCAGGTACTAATAATAAACCACTGGACAGGTACTACTAATAAATCAGGTACTAATAATAAACCAGGTACTAATAATAAACCAGTTACTAATAATAAACAACTGGACAGGTACTTATAATACACCACTGGACAGGTACTAATAATACACCACTGGACAGGTACTAATAATAAACCAGGTACTAATAATAAAATGCGGGACAGGTACTAAGAATAAACTGCTGGATGGGTACTAATAATAAACCAGGTACTAATAATAAACCGGGCACTAATAATAAACCACTGGACAGGTACTAATAATAAAACACGGGACAGGTACTAATAATAACCCAGGTTCTAATAATAAACCACTGGACATGTACTAATAATAAACCAGGTACAATTTGTAAACCAGGTTCTAATAATAAACCACTGGACAGGTACTTATAATAAACCAGGTACTAATAATAATCCAGGTACTAATTATAAACCACTGGACAGGTACTAATAATAAACCACGGGACAGGCACTAATAATAACCCAGTTTCTAATAATAAACTGCGGGACAGGTACTAATAATAAACCAAGCACTAATAATAAACCACTGGACAGGCACTAATAATAAACCAGGTACTAATAATAAACCAGGTACTAATAATAATCCAGGTACTAATAATAAACCACTGGACAGGTACTACTAATAAACCAGGCACTAATAATAAACAACTGGACAGGTACTATTAATACACCACTGGACAGGTACCAATAATAAACCAGGTACTAATAATAAACCACTGGACAGGTACTACTAATAAATCAGGTACTAATAATAAACCAGGTACTAATAATAAACCAGTTACTAATAATAAACAACTGGACAGGTACTAATAATACACCACTGGACAGGTACTAATAATACACCACTGGACAGGTACTAATAATAAACCAGGTATTAATAATAAAATGCGGGACAGGTACTAATAATACACCACTGGACAGGTACCAATAATAAACCAGGTACTAATAATAAACCACTGGACAGGTACTAATAATAAACCACTGGACAGGCACTAATAATAAACCACTGGACAGGTACTAATAATAAACCACTGGACAGGTTCTAATAATTAACCACTGGACAGGTACTTATAATAAACCAGGTACTAATAATAATCCAGGTACTAATTATAAACCACTGGACAGGTACCAATAATAAACCACGGGACAGGCACTAATAATAACCCAGTTTCTAATAATAAACCGCGGGACAGGTACTAATAATAAACCAAGCACTAATAATAAACCACTGGACAGGCACTAATAATAAACCAGGTACTAATAATAAACCGGGTACTAATAATAAACCAAGCACTAATAATAAACCACTGGACAGGCACTAATAATAAACCAGGTAATAATAATAAACCAGGTACTAATAATAATCCAGGTACTAATAATAAACCACTGGGCAGGTACTACTAATAAACCAGGCACTAATAATAAACAACTGGACAGGTACTATTAATACACCACTGGACAGGTACCAATAATAAACCAGGTACTAATAATAAACCACTGGACAGGTACTACTAATAAATCAGGTACTAATAATAAACCAGGTACTAATAATAAACCAGTTACTAATAATAAACAACTGGACAGGTACTTATAATACACCACTGGACAGGTACTAATAATACACCACTGGACAGGCACTAATAATAAACCAGGTACTAATAATAAAATGCGGGACAGGTACTAATAATAAACTGCTGGATGGGTACTAATAATAAACCAGGTACTTATAATAAACCGGGCACTAATAATAAACCACTGGACAGGTACTGATAATAAAACACGGGACAGGTACTAATAATAACCCAGGTTCTAATAATAAACCACTGGACATGTACTAATAATAAACCAGGTACAATTTGTAAACCAGGTTCTAATAATAAACCACTGGACAGGTATTTATAATAAACCAGGTACTAATAATAATCCAGGTACTAATTATAAACCACTGGACAGGTACTAATAATAAACCACGGGACAGGCACTAATAATAACCCAGTTTCTAATAATAAACCGCGGGACAGGTACTAATAATAAACCAAGCACTAATAATAAACCACTGGACAGGCACTAATAATAAACCAGGTACTAATAATAAACCAGGTACTAATAATAATCCAGGTACTAATAATAAACCACTGGACAGGTACTACTAATAAACCAGGCACTAATAATAAACAACTGGACAGGTACTATTAATACACCACTGGACAGGTACCAATAATAAACCAGGTACTAATAATAAACCACTGGACAGGTACTACTAATAAATCAGGTACTAATAATAAACCAGGTACTAATAATAAACCAGTTACTAATAATAAACAACTGGACAGGTACTAATAATACACCACTGGACAGGTACTAATAATACACCACTGGACAGGTACTAATAATAAACCAGGTATTAATAATAAAATGTGGGACAGGTACTAATAATACACCACTGGACAGGTACCAATAATAAACCAGGTACTAATAATAAACCACTGGACAGGTACTACTAATAAATCAGGTACTAATAATAAACCAGGTACTAATGATACACCAGTTACTAATAATAAACAACTGGACAGATACTAATAATACACCACTGGACAGGTACTAATAATACACCACTGGACAGGAAACTAATAATAAACCAGGTACTAATAATAAAATGCGGGATGGGTACTAATAATAAACCAGGTACTAATAATAAACCGGGTACTAATAATAAACCACTGGACAGGTACTAATAATAAAACACGGGACAGGTACTAATAATAACCCAGGTTCTAATAATAAACCACTGGACATGTACTAATAATAAACCAGGTACAATTTGTAAACCAGGTTCTAATAATAAACCACTGGACAGGTACTAATAATAAACCACTGGACAGGCTCTAATAATAAACCACGGGACAGGTACTAATAATAACCCAGGTACTAATAATAAACTAGGTACTAATAATAATCCAGGCACTAATAATAAACCTCTGGACAGGTACCAATAATAAACCAGGTACTAATAATAAACCACTGGACAGGCACTAATAATAAACCAGGCACTAATAATAACCCAGGTTCTAATAATAAACCACTGGACAGGTACCAATAATAAACCAGGTACTAATAATAAACCACTGGACAGGCACTAATAATAAACCGGGCACTAATAATAAACCAGGTACTAGTAATAAACCGCTGGACAGGTTCTAATAATAAAACAGTTACTAATAATAAACCAGGTACTACTAATAAACCACTGGACAGGTACTAATAGTAAACCACTGGACAGGTACTAATAATACACCACTGAACAGGTACTAATAATAAACCAGGTACTAATAATAAACTGCGGGACAGGTACTAATAATTTAATATGTCCGTAAACACACCGGCCAGCTGGTCTGCGCATGCTCTGAGGGCGCGGCTGGGGATGCCGTCTGGGCCTGCAGCCTTGCGAGGGTTAACACGTTTAAATGTCTTACTCACCTAGGCTGCAGTGAAGGAGAGACCGCATGTTTTCGTTGCAGGCCGTGTCAGTGGCACAGTATTGTCCTCAAAGCGGGCAAAAAAGTTATTTAGTCTGCCTGGGAGCAAGACATCCTGGTCCGTGACTGGGCTGGATTTCTTCCTGTAGTCCGTGATTGACTGTAGACCCTGCCACATGCCTCTTGTGTCTGAGCCGTTGAATTGAGATTCTACTTTGTCTCTGTACTGGCGCTTAGCTTGTTTGATAGCCTTGCGGAGGGAATAGCTGCACTGTTTGTATTTGGTCATGTTACCAGACACCTTGCCCTGATTCAAAGCAGTGGTTCGCGCTTTCAGTTTCACACGAATGCTGCCATCAATCCACGGTTTCTGGTTAGGGAATGTTTTAATCGTTGCTATGGGAACGACATCTTCAACGCACGTTCTAATGAACTCGCACACCGAATCAGCGTATTCGTCAATGTTGTTATCTGACGCAATACGAAACATCTCCCAGTCCATGTGATGGAAGCAGTCTTGGAGTGTGGAGTCAGCTTGGTCGGACCAGCGTTGGACAGACCTCAGCGTGGGAGCCTCTTGTTTTAGTTTCTGTCTGTAGGCAGGGATCAACAAAATGGAGTCATGGTCAGCTTTTCCGAAAGGGGGGCGGGGCAGGGCCTTATATGCGTCGCGGAGGTTAGAGTAACAATGATCCAAGGTCTTTCCACCCCTGGTTGCGTAATCGATATGCTGATAAAATTTAGGGATTCTTGTTTTCAGATTAGCCTTGTTAAAATCCCCAGCTACAATGAATGCAGCCTCCGGATAAATCGTTTCCAGTTTGCAGAGAGTTAAATAAAGTTCGTTCAGAGCCATCTATGTGTCTGCTTGGGGGGGATATATACGGCTGTGATTATAATCGAAGAGAATTCTCTTGGTAGATAATGCGGTCTACATTTGATTGTGAGGAATTCTAAATCAGGTGAACAGAAGGATTTGAGTTCCTGTATGTTTCTTTCATCACACCATGTCACGTTGGCCATAAGGCATACGCCCCCCTAATAATAAACTGCTGGATAGGTACTACTAATAAACCAGGTACTAATAATAAACCAGGTACTAATAATAACCCAGGTTCTAATAATAAACCACTGGAGAGGTACTAATAATAAACCACTGGACATGTACTAATAATAAACCAGGTACTAATAATAAACCACTGGACAGGCACTAATAATAAACCACGGGACAGGTACTAATAATAACCCAGGTACTAATAATAAACCTGGTACTAATAATAAACCACTGGACAGGTACTACTAATAAACCAGGCACTAATAATAACCCAGGTTCTAATAATAAACCACTGGACAGGTACTAATAATAAACCAGGTACTAATAATAAACCACTGGACAGGTACTAATAGTAAACCACTGGACAGGTACTAATAATAAACCATGGGACAGGTACTAATAATAAACCAGGTTCTAATAATAAACCACGGGACAGGCACTAATAATAACCCAGGTTCTAAAAATAAAACAGGTACTAATAATAAACCAGGTAGTAATAATAAACCACTGGACAGGTACTAATAGTAAACCACTGGACAGGTACTAATAATAAACCATGGGACAGGTACTAATAATAAACCAGGTTCTAATAATAAACCACGGGACCGGTACTAATAATCACCCAGGTTCTAATAATAAACCAGGTACTAATAATAAACCAGGTACTAATAATAAACCACTGGACAGGTACTAATAATAAACCACGGGACAGGTACTAATAATAACCCAGGTTCTAATAATAAACCACGGGACAGGTACTAATAATAACCCAGGTTCTAATAATACACAACTGGGCAGGTTCTAATAATAAACAAGGTACTAAAATAAAGCGGGTACTAATAATAAACCAGGTACTAATAATAAAACACTGGACAGTCACTAATAATAAACCACTGGGCATGCACTAATAATAAACCAGGTACTAATAATAAACTGGGTACTAATAATAAACCGCTGGACAGGTACTAATAATTAACCGGGTACTAATAATAAACAACTGGACAGGTACTAATAATACACCACTGGACAGGTACTAATAATAACCCAGGTTCTAATAATAAACCACTGGACAGGTTCTAATAATAAACCAGGCACTAATAATAAACCAGGCACTAATAATAAACCAGGTACTAATAATAAACCAGGTACTAATAATAAACCACTGGACAGGTACTAATAATAAACCACTGGACAGGCACTAATAATAAACCACGGGACAGGTACTAATAATAACCCAGGTTCTAATAATAAACCACTGGAGAGGTACTAATAATAAACCAGGTACTAATAATAAACCACTGGACAGGTACTAATAATAAACCACGGGACAGGTACTAATAATAACCCAGGGTCTAATAATTAACCACTGGACAGGCACGAATAATAAACCAGGTACTAATAATAAACCAGGTACTAATAATAATCCAGGTACTAATAATAAACCACTGGACAGGTACTAATAATAAACCACGGGACAGGCACTAATAATAAACCGGGTACTAATAATAAACTACTGGACAGGTACTAATAATAAACCTGGTACTAATAATAAACCAGGTACTAATAATAATCCAGGCACTAATAATAAACCACTGGACAGGTACTACTAATAAACCAGGCACCAATAATAAACAACTGGACAGGTACTAATAATACACCACTGGACAGGCACTACTAATAAACCAGGTACTAATAATAAACCAGGTACTTATAATAAACCAGTTACTAATAATAAACAACTGGACAGGTACTAATAATACACCACTGGACAGGTACTAATAATACACCACTGGACAGGTACTAATAATAAACCGCGGGACAGGTACTAATAATAAACTGCTGGATAGGCACTAATAATAAACCAGGTACTAATAATAAACCAGGTACTAATAATATTCCATGTACTAATAATAAACCACTGGACATGTACTACTAATAAACCAGTCACTAATAATAAACCACTGGACAGGCACTAATAATAATCCAGGTACTAATAATAAACCACTGAGCAGGTACTACTAATAAACCAGGTACTAATAATAAACCAGGTACTAATAATAAACTGCTGGACAGGCACTAATAATAAACCACGGGACAGGTACTAATAATAAACCATGAGACAGGCACGAATACTGAACCAGGGACTAATAATAAACCAGGCTCTAATAGTAAACCAGGTACTAATAATAAACCAGGTTCTAATAATAAACCAGGTACTAATAATAAACCACTGGACAGGTACTAATAATAAACTAGGTACTAATAATAAACCACTGGACAGGTACTAATAATAAACTAGGTACTAATAGTAAACCACTGGACAGGTACTAATAGTAAACCACTGGACAGGTACTAATAATAATCCAGGTACTAATAATAAACCACTGGACAGGTACTAATAATAAACCACGGGACAGGCACTAATAATAACCCAGGTTCTAATAATAAACCGCGGGACAGGCACTAATAATAAACCAGGTACTAATAATAAACTACTGGACAGGTACTAATAATAAACTAGGTACCAATAGTAAACCACTGGGCAGGTACTAATAGTAAACCACTGGACAGGTACTAATAATAATCCAGGTACTAATAATAAACCACTGGACAGGTACTAATAATAAACCACGGGCCAGGCACTAATAATAACCCAGGTTCTAATAATAAACCGCGGGACAGGCACTAATAATAAACCACGGGCCAGGCACTAATAATAAACCACTGGACAGGCACTAATAATAAACCAGGTACTAATAATAAACCAGGCACTAATAATAAACCACTGGACAGGCACTAATAATAAACCAGGTACTAATAATAAACCAGGTACTAATAATAAACCAGGTACTAATAATAAACCAGGCACTAATAATAAACCACTGGACAGGCACTAATAATAAACCAGGTACTAATAATAAACTACTGGACAGGCACTAATAATAAACCAGGTACTAATAATAAACCAGGTACTAATAATAAACCAGGTACTAATAATAAACTACTGGACAGGTACTAATAATAAACCAGGTACTAATAATAAACCAGGTACTACTAATCAACCAGGCACCAATAATAAACAACTGGACAGGTACTAATAATACACCACTGGACAGGTACTACTAATAAACCAGGCACTAATAATAAACCAGGTACTTATAATAAACCAGTTACTGATAATAAACAACTGGACAGGTACTAATAATACACCACTGGACAGGTACTACTAATAAACCGCGGGACAGGTACTAATAATAAACTGCTGGATAGGCACTAATAATAAACCAGGTACTAATAATAAACCAGGTACTAATAATATTCCATGTACTAATAATCAACCGCTGGACAGGTACTAACAATAAACCACGGGACAGGTACTAATAATAAACCACGAGACAGGCACGAATACTAAACCAGGGACTAATAATAAACCAGGCTCTAATAATAAACCGGGCACTAATAATAAACCAGGCACTAATAATAAACCACTGGACAGGCACTAATAATAAACCAGGTTCTAATAATAAACCAGGTACTAATAAGAAACCACTGGACAGGTACTAATAATAAACTAGGTACTAATAGTAAACCACTGGACAGGTACTAATACTAAACTAGGTACTAATAATAAACCACTGGACAGGTACTAATAATAAACTAGGTACTAATAGTAAACCACTGGACAGGTACTAATAGTAAACCACTGGACAGGTACTAATAATAAACCACTGGAAAGGTACAGTACAGGGCAGTCACTTCTATCCGCCACTGGGGGTCGCCGTTGTCCCATTACATTCCATCAAACCCAGTCCCGTGGCTTTACAGCTCGGGGGGAACATAACTACGTTAACCAGCGCCGCGTCATCATATACTGGGAGGAGACAGAGAGGGAGAGAGACAGAAATATATATATATATATATAGAGAGAGAGAGAGAGAGAGAGAGAGATTTTCGCCCATTCATACTATAAGGAGGCTACTGCATCGTGGTCCTCAGTACTTATACAGCTTAGCTGACGGAGAGCGGGAGGCAAAGAAAGAGAGAGAGAGAGAGAGAGAGAGAGAGAGAGAGAGAGAGAGCGAGAGAGAGGAAAAAGAGAGAGAGAGAGAGAGAGAGAAAGAGAGCGAGAGAGAGGGAGAGAGAGCGAGAGAGAGGAAAAAGAGAGAGAGAGAGAGCAAGAGAGAGAGAGAGAGAGAGAGCGAGAGAGAGAGAGAGAGAGAGAGAGAGAGAGAGAGAGGGAGAGAGAGAGAGAGAGAGAAAGGAGGGATGGGTGCAGAGTGTGTGAGGAGCGAGAAGTCACTGTGATTCCGCCAAACAGTGGAGTTTCCTCCAGCTCTGCTCTGCTCTGCTCTGCCCTGCTCTACTCTACCTGGTACTTGAGGTAAGTTACTGACTGGAGCAATAATAAGGTGTGTGTGTGTGTGTGTGTGTGTGTCACAGGTGACAGAGAGAGAGTGATATAGTAGCTGTGGAGGGACAACTCAGCAGGGACCTTCCTGTCCTAAGGATTCATTAATGTCAGTACCTGCACTCACACACTCTCTCTTTCTCTCTCTCTCTCACACACGCACACACACACACACAATCACGCAGGCTTGCAGACATATGCACATTTTGTCAATGTTTCTGAGTCCATTTAAAGGTCAGAGGTCAGGGGTAACGGATCTCTGAACAGTGATTGGTTCCGATTCTGTCTAGTAGCGCTGTGAAAAGACAGAGAGATGTTTGGATATAGAGTTGTCCATTTCTTGTTCCCTGCTCTGAACCTTTCACACACACTGAATGCATGAAATATAAAGGAGAAAGAGAGAGAGAGGCAGAGAGAGAGAGGCAGAGAGAGGCAGAGAGAGAGAGGCAGAGAGAGGCAGAGAGAGGCAGAGAGAGAGAGGCAGAGAGAGAGAGAGGCAGAGAGAGAGAGAGGCAGAGAGAGGCAGAGAGAGAGAGAGGCAGAGAGAGGCAGAGAGAGAGAGGCAGAGAGAGAGAGGCAGAGAGAGGCAGAGAGAGAGAGGCAGAGAGAGAGAGAGGCAGAGAGAGGCAGAGAGAGAGAGAAGCAGAGAGAGGCAGAGAGAGAGAGGCAGAGAGAGAGAGACAGAGAGAGAGAGGCAGAGAGAGGCAGAGAGGCAGAGAGAGGCAGAGAGAGAGAGGCAGAGAGAGGCAGAGAGAGAGAGGCAGAGAGAGGCAGAGAGAGAGAGGCAGAGAGAGGCAGAGAGAAAGAGAGAGAGAGGCAGAGAGAGGCAGAGAGAGAGAGGCAGAGAGAGGCAGAGAGAGAGAGGCAGAGAGAGAGAGGCAGAGAGAGAGAGGCAGAGAGAGGCAGAGAGAGCATACCGCAGAACAGAACTGGGTCATATTGAGTTTGCTACCAAACCACAGGATGTGGCATAAAAGAGAGAGAAAGCGAGAGAGGGAATGCAGAATATAATGTAGACTATAATGTAGAATAGAATGTAGACTATAATGTAGAATGGCATGTAGAATATAATGTATAATAGAATGTAGAAAATAATGTAGAATAGCATGTAGAATAGAATATAGAATAGAATGTAGAATAGAATGTAGAATATAATGTAGAATATAATGTAGAACAGGCCTCCCCGAGCTGCTGTTGGTCAGAAAACTGAAACATGAGGCAATGATTCTGTTATTCTGGTAAGTCAGCACAGTGTGTGTCTGTGTATATGTTTGTGTGTCTG
>NC_034187.2:78786165-78803904 GCF_002021735.2 Oncorhynchus kisutch
GGAGAGGAGAGGAGAGGAGAGGAGAGGAGAGGAGAGGAGAGGAGAGGAGAGGAGAGGAGAGGAGAGGAGAGGAGAGGAGAGGAGAGGAGAGGAGAGGAGAGGAGAGGAGAGGAGAGGAGAGGAGAGGAGAGGAGAGGAGTGGAAGAGAGTGATTGATTATTCCTTAGCTGCAGTGGTGAAAAAAGTACTCAATTGTCATACTTGAGTAAAAGTAAAGATACTTTAATAGACAATGACTCAAGTAAAAGTGAAAGTCACCCAGTAAAATATGACTTAAATACAATTCTAAAAGTATATATCTGGTTTTAAATGTGCTTATACAGTGGTGGGAAACTATTCAACTGCCACACTCGAGTTAAAGTAAAAAGTAAATGCTATACATCAAATTCTGTATATAATGTTACAGTATGTAACTTTTTGGGCGACCTGACCAAATTCACATTGAAATGTGTGTTATAGATCTGTCATTCTCATCAAAAGGAAGTCTAAAGAAGCGGAAAATATGTTCTATGTAAGCCATCTCTATGCTTCTCGTTCTTAAGTTTCGTTTTTGCGTAGTTTTTTTGTACATTTGGTTATGTACACCAGCTTCAAACAGCTGAACCTCTTTTTGCTTATGGAAAATGTTTTTTTCCACAGAGTTTTAGATGGTACAATGATTCTCTACAAAATGACTGCTTGTTTTGTCATATAAACTGAAATTAGGCTAACTATTTGTCACGCCCTGACCTTAGAGAGCCTTTTTATGTCTCTATTTTGGTTTGGTCAGGGTGTGATTTGGGTGGGCATTCTATGTTCTTTATTTCTTTGTTTCTGGCGTTTGTTTCTGTGGTTCCCAATCAGAGGCAGCTGTCTATCGTTGTCTCTGATTGGGGATCATACTTAGGCAGCCCTGTTCCCTCCTTCTGCGTGGGATCTTGTTCTTGGTTTGTGTGCAGGTAGTTTGCACAACGAAGCTGTTCGGTCGTTGTATTCTTTATCGTTTTGTCTTTTCTAAAGTTTCACTTCGTTAATAAATGATGTGCAAGTCAAAGAACGCTGCGCCTTGGTCTCATCCTTCCGACGACACCTGTTACACTATTAGAATTTGAGCATCCAGGAAATGGCAGAGCGATTTCTGCATATTGCATTTTCAAGCAAATCAGATGGCACAATTGTATTGTTTTTAATTTATTTATGGGCAGCCAGGGCCACACTCCAACACTCAGACATCATTTACAAACAGTATTTGTGCTTAGTGAGTCTGCCAGCCAGAGGCAATAAGGAGGACAACCCGTTATATTGATAGATGCGTGAATTGCACCATATCGCTGTCCTGCCTGAGCATTTGAAATGTAGTGAGTACTTTTGAGTGTTAGGGGAAATGTATGGGAGTAAAAAGTACATGTTTTCTTTAGGCATGTACAGTCGTGGCCAAAAGTTTGGAGAATGACACAAATATTAATTTTCACAAAGTCTGCTGCCTCAGTTTGTATGATGGCAATTTGCATATACTCCAGAATGTTATGAAGATTGATCAAATGAATTGTAATTAATTGCTAAGTCCCTCTTTGCCATGCAGAAACATCACAAAAAAAACATTTCCACTGCTTTTCAGCCCTGCCACAAAAGGACCAGCTAAAATCAAATCAAATTTTATTTGTCACATACACATGGTTAGCAGATGTTAATGCGAGTGTAGCGAAATGCTTGTGCTTCTAGTTCCGACAATGCAGTAATAACCAACAAGTAATCTAACTAACAATTCCAAAACTACTGTCTTATACACAGTGTAAGGGGATAAAGAATATGTACATAAGGATATATGAATGAGTGATGGTACAGAGCAGCATAGGCAAGATACAGTAGATGGTATCGAGTACAGTATATACATATGAGATGAGTATGTAAACAAAGTGGCATAGTTAAAGTGGCTAGTGATACATGTATTACATAAGGATGCAGTCGATGATATAGAGTACAGTATATACGTATGCATATGAGATGAATAATGTAGGGTAAGTTACATTATATTAGGTAGCATTGTTTAAAGTGGCTAGTGATATATTTACATCATTTCCCATCAATTCCCATTATTAAAGTGGCTGGAGTTGAGTCAGTGTCAGTGTCAGTGTGTTGGCAGCAGCCACTCAATGTTAGTGGTGGCTGTTTAACAGTCTGATGGCCTTGAGATAGAAACTGTTTTTCAGTCTCTCGGTCCCAGCTTTGATGCACCTGTACTGACCTCGCCTTCTGGATGATAGCGGGGTGAACAGGCAGTGGCTCGGGTGGTTGATGTCCTTGATGATCTTTATGGCCTTCCTGTAACATCGGGTGGTGTAGGTGTCCTGGAGGGCAGGTCGTTTGCCCCCTGTGATGCGTTGTGCAGACCTCACTACCCTCTGGAGAGCCTTACGGTTGAGGGCGGAGCAGTTGCCGTACCAGGCGGTGATACAGCCCGCCAGGATGCTCTCGATTGTGCATCTGTAGAAGTTTGTGAGTGCTTTTGGTGACAAGCCGAATATCTTCAGCCTCCAGAGGTTGAAGAGGCCCTGCTGCGCCTTCTTCACGATGCTGTCTGTGTGAGTGGACCAATTCAGTTTGTCTGTGATGTGTATGCCGAGGAACTTAAAACTTGCTACCCTCTCCACTACTGTTCCATCGATGTGGATAGGGGGGTGTTCCCTCTGCTGTTTCCTGAAGTCCACAATCATCTCCTTAGTTTTGTTGACGTTGAGTGTGGTGTTATTTTCCTGACACCACACTCCGATGGCCCTCACCTCCTCCCTGTAGGCCGTCTCGTCGTTGTTGGTAATCAAGCCTACCACTGTTGTGTCGTCCGCAAACTTGATGATTGAGTTGGAGGCGTGCGTGGCCACGCAGTCGTGGGTGAACAGGGAGTACAGGAGAGGGCTCAGAACGCACCCTTGTGGGGCCCCAGTGTTGAGGATCAGCGGGGAGGAGATGTTGTTGCCTACCCTCACCACCTGGGGGTGGCCCGTCAGGAAGTCCAGGACCCAGTTGCACAGAGTGGGGTGGAGACCCAGGGTCTCGAGCTTGATGACGAGCTTGGAGGGTACTATGGTGTTGAATGCCGAGCTGTAGTCGATGAACAGCATTCTCACATAGGTATTCCTCTTGTCCAGATGGGTTAGGGCAGTGTGCAGTGTGGTTGAGATTGCATCGTCTGTGGACCTATTTGGGCGGTAAGCAAATTGGAGTGGGTCTAGGGTGTCAGCTGACATCATGTCAGTGATTCTCGCGTTAACACAGGTGTGAGTGTTGACGAGGACAAGGCTGGAGATCACTCTGTCATGCTGATTGAGTTCGAAGAACAGACTGGAAGCCTCAAAAGGAGGGTGGTGCTTGGAATCAATGTTCTTCCTGTCAATCATGGTTACCTGCAAGGAAACACGTGCCGTCATCATTGCTTTGCACAAAAAGGGCTTCAAGGATATTGCTGCCAGTCAGATTGCACCTAAATCAACGATTTATCCGATCATCAAGAACTTCAAGGAGAGTGGTTCAATTGTGGTGAAGAAGGCTTCAGGGTGTCCAAGAAAGTCCACCAAGGGGTAAAGTCATTTTAGCTGATGAATCCCCTTTACGATTGTTTGGGGGCATCCGGAAAAAAGCTTGTCCGGAGAAGACAAGGTGAGCGCTACCATCAGTCATGTGTCATGCCAACAGTAAAGCATCCTGAGACCATTCATGTGTGGGGTTGCTTCTCAGCCAAGGGAGTGGGCTCACTCACAATTTTGCCTAAGAACACAGCCATGAATAAAGAATGGTACCAACACATCCTCCGAGAGCAACTCCTCCCAACCATCCAGGAACAGTTTGGTGACGAACAATGCCTTTTCCAGCATGATGGAGCGCCTTGCCATATGGTAAAAGTAAGAACTAAGTGGCTCGGGGAAACAAAACATCGATATTTTGGGTCCATGGCCAAGAAACTCCCCAGACCTAAATCCCATTGAGAAATTGTGATCAAGAGGCAGGTGGACAAACAAAACCCCACAAATTCTGACAAACTCCAAGCATTGATTATGCAAGAATGGGCTGCCATCAGTCAGGATGTGGCCCAGAAGTTAATTGACAGCATGCCAGGGCGGATTGCAGAGGTCTTGAAAAAGAAGGGTCAACACTGCAAATATTGACTCTTTGCATCATCTTCATGTAATTGTCAATAAAAGCCTTTGACACTTATGAAATGCTTGTAATTATACTTCAGTATTCCATAGTAACATCTGACAAAAATATCTAAAGACACTGAAGCAGCAAACTTTGTGGAAATTAATATTCGTGTCATTCTCAAAACTTTTGGCCACAACTGTAGTGGAAAAGTTATAAAAAATATCAAAAATAGTACAGATACCCCCCCAAAACGATTTAAGTTGTACTTCAACGTTTTTTTTATTACTTAGTTACGTGACACCACTGCTTAGCTAAATAAACAATTGATCAATCTGATTTTCAAACATGATGTGTGTGTTTTTCTGTAGGATTTCTTCAGTAAATCAGATCCATTTTTGGAAATCTTCAGAATAAATGATGATGGCAGTGGATCACTTGTTCACAGAACTGAGGTAAATTGCACACAGACACACATTTTAGTCATTTAGCAGACACTCTCATCCAGACCGACTCACTGGACCAATTATGGTTAAGTGCCTTGTTCACATGGGAACATTGGCAGATGTTTCACCTTTTCGGCTCAGGGATTAGAACCAGCGACCTTCTGTCTACTGGCCCAACGCTCTTAGGCAACCTGCCACCTGCCCACCCACAGACAGTATGAGCACAGATGATGATATTGATGTGTGCGGTGGTAGAAAAAGTACCCAATTGTCATACTTGAGTAAAAGTAAAGAGACCTTCAAATCAAATCAAATGTATTTATATAGCCCTTCGTACATCAGCTGATATCTCAAAGTGCTGTACAGAAACCCAGCCTAAAACCCCAAACAGCAAGCAATGCAGGTGTAGAAGCACGGTGGCTAGGAAAAACTCCCTAGAAAGGCCAAAACCTAGGAAGAAACCTAGAGAGGAACCAGGCTATGTGGGGTGGCCAGTCCTCTTCTGGCTGTGCCGGGTGGAGATTATAACAGAACATGGCCAAGATGTTCAAATGTTCATAAATGACCAGCATGGTCCAATAATAATAATCACAGGCAGAACAGTTGAAACTGGAACAGCAGCACGGCCAGGTGGACTGGGGACAGCAAGGAGTCATCATGTCAGGTAGTCCTGAGGCATGGTCCTAGGGCTCAGGTCCTCCGAGAGACAGAAAGAAAGAGAGAAAGAGAGAGATAATTAGAGAGAGCATACTTAAATTCACACAGGACACCGGATAGGACAGGAGAAGTACTCCAGATATAACAAACTGACCCTCACCCAGTAAAATACTACTTGAGTAAAAGTATTTGGTTTTAAATATACTTAAGTATCAAAAGTACATGTAACCCTAACCCTATTAAGCAAACCAGACAGCACAATATTCTTGTTTTTATTTCTTCCATTTATGGACAGACAGGGTCACACTCCAACACTCAGACATCATTTACAAACCAAGCATGTGTGTTTAGTGAGAACGCCAGATCAGAGGCATTAAGGATGACCAGGGATGTTCTCTTGATAAGTGTGTGAATTTGACCCTGTTCCTGTCCTGCTAAGTACGGACTAAAAAATGATGCCGTAAAAAGTACATTATTTTCTTTAGGAATATAGTGAGGTAAAAGTAAAAGTTGTCAAAAATATAAATAGTAAAGTACAGATACCCCCAAAAACGAGGTAAGTAAAAAGAAGTAAGTAGTACTGGTCATGTGTGTGTTCTCAGACGGTGATGAATGACCTCAGCCCGGTGTGGAAGTCATTCAAGGTCTCTCTTAACACACTGTGTAGTGGAGACCACGACCGGCAACTGAAGGTAAGATCCCAACCATAACCTGACCCTAACATCCTCTAACCTGACCACATGCAACTGACGGTGACGAGTGACCTTGCCTAAGATTTGAAGAGGCTTTAGCTCAGCTGCCTAACACGGTCTTGTGACACACTGACGACACAGTTGTTCTTTTTTAAAGTCAGTAAGATATTCATGTTGTGTTGTGTTGTGTGTGTGTGTGTGTGTGTGTGTGTGACTCTTTAACCTTACAGGGATTCTAAACGGTATTGTCTTCATGAATAAAACATGTGATCATTAATTATTCACAAGCCTCTTAACACCCCGTGTCTCTTGTCAGCCCTGTCAACGGGGAACACACACACACACACACACGCACGCATACACACACACACACAGTTACCTGCTTCAAAATTCCGTAAGTAGAACAGAGTGGACTGAGTTAGGTCTGTGTGAGTTCTGAATCAAAGATTATTGTGTTAGGTCTTTTTTAAATTTTATTTTTACCTTTATTTAACTAGGCAAGTCAGTTAAGAACAAATTCTTATTTACAATGACGGCCTAGGAACAGTGGGTTAACTGCCTGTTCAGGGGCAGAACGACAGATTTGTACCTTGTCAGCTCGGGGGTTTGAACTTGCAACCTTCCGGTTGCAATCAGTTATCATTGTGTTAAGTCTGAATTACATTGTGTAGCTATGTCTGAATCAGTTATCATTGTGTTAAGTCTGAATTATATTGTGGAGCTATGTCTGAATCAGTTATCATTGTGTTAAGTCTGAATCACATTGTGGAGCTATGTCTGAATCAGTTATCATTGTGTTAAGTCTGAATCACATTGTGGAGCTATGTCTGAATCAGTTATCATTGTGTTAAGTCTGAATTATATTGTGTAGCTATGTCTGAATCAGTTATCATTGTGTTAAGTCTGAATCACATTGTGGAGCTATGTCTGAATCGGTTATCATTGTGTTAAGTCTGAATCACATTGTGGAGCTATGTCTGAATCAGTTATCATTGTGTTAAGTCTGAATTATATTGTGTAGCTATGTCTGAATCAGTTATCATTGTGTTAAGTCTGAATCACATTGTGGAGCTATGTCTGAATCGGTTATCATTGTGTTAAGTCTGAATTATATTGTGTAGCTATCTCTGAATCAGTTATCATTGTGTTAAGTCTGAATTATATTGTGTAGCTATGTCTGAATCAGTTATCATTGTGTTAAGTCTGAATCACATTGTGGAGCTATGTCTGAATCGGTTATCATTGTGTTAAGTCTGAATTATATTGTGTAGCTATCTCTGAATCAGTTATCATTGTGTTAAGTCTGAAACACATTGTGGAGCTATGTCTGAATCGGTTATCATTGTGTTAAGTCTGAATTATATTGTGTAGCTATGTCTGAATCAGTTATCCAGCAGGTGTATCTCCCTGATCATCCCTAAAGCCAACACCTCATTTGGCCGCCTTTCGTTCCAGTTCTCTGCTGCCTGTGACTGGAACGAATTGCAAAAATCGCTGAAGTTGGAGACTTTTATCTCCCTCACCAACTTCAAACATCTGCTATCTGAGCAGCTAACCGATCGCTGCAGCTGTACATAGTCTATCGGCAAATAGCCCACCCATTTTTACCTACCTCATCCCCATACTGTTTTTATTTATTTACTTTTCTGCTCTTTTGCACACCAATATCTCTACCTGTACATGACCATCTGATCATTTATCACTCCAGTGTTAATCTGCAAAATTGTAATTATTCGCCTGCCTCCTCATGCCTTTTGCACACAATGTATATAGACTCCCCCTTTGGTTTCTACTGCGTTATTGACTTGTTAATTGTTTACTCCATGTGTAACTCTGTGTTGTCTGCTCACACTGCTATGCTTTATCTTGGCCAGGTCGCAGTTGCAAATGAGAACTTGTTCTCAACTAGCCTACCTGGTTAAATAAAGGTGAAATAAAAAATATAAAAATCATTGTGTTAAGTCTGAATTATACTGTGGAGCTATGTCTGAATCAGTTATCATTGTGTTAAGTCTGAATTACATTGTGGAGCTATGTCTGAATCAGTTATCATTGTGTTAAGTCTGAATTATACTGTGGAGCTATGTCTGAATCAGTTATCATTGTGTTAAGTCTGAATTATACTGTGGAGCTATGTCTGAATCAGTTATCATTGTGTTAAGTCTGAATTACATTGTGGAGCTATGTCTGAATCAGTTATCATTGTGTTAAGTCTGAATTATACTGTGGAGCTATGTCTGAATCAGTTATCATTGTGTTAAGTCTGAATTATACTGTGGAGCTATGTCTGAATCAGTTATCATTGTGTTAAGTCTGAATTATACTGTGGAGCTATGTCTGAATCAGTTATCATTGTGTTAAGTCTGAATCACATTGTGGAGCTATGTCTGAATCAGTTATCATTGTGTTAAGTCTGAATCACATTGTGGAGCTATGTCTGAATCAGTTATCATTGTGTTAAGTCTGAATTATACTGTGGAGCTATGTCTGAATCAGTTATCATTGTGTTAAGTCTGAATCACATTGTGGAGCTATGTCTGAATCAGTTATCATTGTGTTAAGTCTGAATTATACTGTGGAGCTATGTCTGAATCAGTTATCATTGTGTTAAGTCTGAATCACATTGTGGAGCTATGTCTGAATCGGTTATCATTGTGTTAAGTCTGAATTATATTGTGGAGCTATGTCTGAATCAGTTATCATTGTGTTAAGTCTGAATTATATTGTGGAGCTATGTCTGAATCAGTGATTTTTGTGTTAGGTCTGAATCAGTGATTTTTGTGTTAGGTCTAAATCAGTGATCAGTTAGCACAAACAGAAGAAAACTTTTTAAAACAGAATAGATACTACAAATATGATGACCGATTTTTGCTCTCTATTCTGAAATGTTTTCATTTGGCAAATTTTGCACCCTAATAACGATGACTTAGCTCCATCTCTTTCTAATGAACATGACTTAGCTCCATCTCTGTCTAATGCACATGACTTATCGCTGTCTAATGAACATGACTTAGCTCCATCGCTATCTAATGAACATGACTTAGCTCCATCGCTGTCTAATGAACATGACTTAGCGCCATCTCTGTCTAATGCACATGACTTATCGCTGTCTAATGAACATGACTTAGCACCATCGCTGTCTAATGAACATGACTTAGCTCCATCTCTGTCTAATGCACATGACTTATCGCTGTCTAATGAACATGACTTAGCACCATCACTGTCTAATGAACATGACTTAGCTCCATCGCTGTCTAATGAACATGACTTAGCGCCATCTCTGTCTAATGAACATGACTTAGCTCCATCGCTGTCTAATGAACATGACTTAGCGCCATCGCTGTCTAATGAACATGACTTAGTGCCATCTCTGTCTAATGCACATGACTTATCGCTGTCTAATGAACATGACTTAGCACCATCGCTGTCTAATGAACATGACTTAGCTCCATCTCTGTCTAATGCACATGACTTATCGCTGTCTAATGAACATGACTTAGCTCCATCGCTGTCTAATGAACATGACTTAGCTCCATCACTGTCTAATGAACATGACTTAGCACCATCGCTGTCTAATGAACATGACTTAGCTCCATCGCTGTCTAATGAACATGACTTAGCTCCATCGCTGTCTAATGAACATGACTTAGCGCCATCGCTGTCTAATGAACATGACTTAGCGCCATCGCTGTCTAATGAACATGACTTAGCACCATCGCTGTCTAATGAACATGACTTAGCTCCATCTCTGTCTAATGCACATGACTTATCGCTGTCTAATGAACATGACTTAGCACCATCGCTGTCTAATGAACATGACTTAGCTCCATCGCTGTCTAATGAACATGACTTAGCGCCATCTCTGTCTAATGCACATGACTTATCGCTGTCTAATGAACATGACTTAGCACCATCACTGTCTAATGAACATGACTTAGCTCCATCTCTGTCTAATGCACATGATTTATCGCTGTCTAATGAACATGACTTAGCTCCATCGCTGTCTAATGAACATGACTTAGCTCCATCGCTGTCTAATGAACATGACTTAGCGCCATCGCTGTCTAATGAACATGACTTAGCACCATCTCTGTCTAATGCACATGACTTATCGCTGTCTAATGAACATGACTTAGCACCATCGCTGTCTAATGAACATGACTTAGCTCCATCTCTGTCTAATGCACATGACTTATCGCTGTCTAATGAACATGACTTAGCTCCATCGCTGTCTAATGAACATGACTTAGCTCCATCACTGTCTAATGAACATGACTTAGCACCATCGCTGTCTAATGAACATGACTTAGCTCCATCGCTGTCTAATGAACATGACTTAGCGCCATCGCTGTCTAATGAACATGACTTAGCTCCATCGCTGTCTAATGAACATGACTTAGCGCCATCGCTGTCTAATAAACATGACTTAGCGCCATCGCTGTCTAATGAACATGACTTAGCGCCATCGCTGTCTAATGAACATGACTTAGCGCCATCGCTGTCTAATGAACATGACTTAGCTCCATCGCTGTCTAATGAACATGACTTATCGCTGTCTAATGAACATGACTTAGCTCCATCGCTGTCTAATGAACATGACTTAGCTCCATCGCTGTCTAATGAACATGACTTATCGCTGTCTAATGAACATGACTTAGCTCCATCGCTGTCTAATGCACATGACTTAGCTCCATCGCTGTCTAATGAACATGACTTAGCTCCATCGCTGTCTAATGAACATGACTTAGCGCCATCTCTGTCTAATGCACATGACTTATCGCTGTCTAATGCACATGACTTATCGCTGTCTAATGAACATGACTTAGCTCCATCTCTGTCTAATGCACATGACTTATCGCTGTCTAATGAACATGACTTAGCTCCATCGCTGTCTAATGAACATGACTTAGCTCCATCACTGTCTAATGAACATGACTTAGCACCATCGCTGTCATATGAACATGACTTAGCTCCATCGCTGTCTAATGAACATGACTTAGCGCCATCGCTGTCTAATGAACATGACTTAGCTCCATCGCTGTCTAATGAACATGACTTAGCGCCATCGCTGTCTAATGAACATGACTTAGCGCCATCGCTGTCTAATGAACATGACTTAGTGCCATCGCTGTCTAATGAACATGACTTAGCTCCATCGCTGTCTAATGAACATGACTTATCGCTGTCTAATGAACATGACTTAGCTCCATCGCTGTCTAATGAACATGACTTAGCTCCATCGCTGTCTAATGAACATGACTTATCGCTGTCTAATGAACATGACTTAGCTCCATCGCTGTCTAATGCACATGACTTAGCTCCATCGCTGTCTAATGAACATGACTTAGCTCCATCGCTGTCTAATGAACATGACTTAGCGCCATCGCTGTCTAATGAACATGACTTAGCGCCATCGCTGTCTAATGAACAATCCCAACCTTGATAGGCACACACACACACACACAAACACACACACTACAGCTGAGTCCCTCTCAGCGTCTCCAGATTAATATTTAGCCCCCCCCACCACCACCAAAACCAGCTATCAATCATTCATCATGGCATTTATGTGTGTCTGTGTGTGTGTGTATGTTTCAGTGCACAGTGTATGATTGGGACTCCAATGGGAAGCACGACTTCATTGGAGAGTTTCAGACCACCTATAAGGAGATACGGACAGACCTGGAGGGGAGACAGGTACACCCTAACCCAACCCTAAATCTAACAGAATCCTAACCCTAACCCAACCCTAACCCTAAATCTAACAGACCCCTAACTAACCCAACCCTAACCTTAAATCTAACAGAACCCTAACCCTAACCCAACCCTAAATCTAACAGAACCCTAACCCTAACCCAACCCTAAATCTAACAGAACCCTAACCCTAACCCAACCCTAACCCTAAATCTAACAGAACCCTAACTAACCCTAAATCTAACAGAACCCTAACCCTAAATCTAACAGAACCCTAACCCTAACCCAACCCTAACTCTAAATCTAACAGAACCCTAACTAACCCTAAATCTAACAGAACCCTAACCCTAACCCTAAATCTAACAGAACCCTAACCCAACCCTAACCCTAAATCTAACAGAACCCTAACTAACCCTAAATCTAACAGGACCCTAACCCTGACCCTAAATCTAACAGAACCCTAACCCTAACCCAACCCTAACCCTAAATCTAACAGAACCCTAACTAACCCAACCCTAACCCTAAATCTAACAGACCCCTAACTAACCCAACCATAACCCTAAATCTAACAGACCCCTAACTAACCCAACCCTAACCCTAAATCTAACAGACCCCTAACTAACCCAACCCTAACCTTAAATCTAACAGTACGCTAACTAACCCAACCCTAACCCTAAATCTAACAGACCCCTAACTAACCCAACCCTAAATCTAATGCTAACCCTAACCTAACTCTAACCCCAACCCTACATCTAATGCTAACCCAAACCTAACCCTAAACTAACCCTAACCCAACTCTAACCCAACCTAAGCTTAACCTGACCCTCAACGAGCTAAAATGATTATTTTGGCTACTAATTGTTCACTTGCATGTTAATGTGTGTGTAGATCAATGGTACTGTATAAACCTGTGTGTGTGTGTGTGTGTGTGTGTGTGTGTGTGTGTGTGTGTGTGTGTGTGTAGATCAATGGGACTATATAAACCTGTGTGTGTGTGTGTGTGTGTGTGTGTAGATCAATGGGACTGTATAAACCTTGTGTGTGTGTGGTGTGTGTGTGTGTGTGTGTGTGTGTGTGTGTGTGTGTGTGTGTGTGTGTGTGTGTGTGTAGATCAATGGGACTATATAAACCTGTGTGTGTGTGTTGTAGATCAGTGGGACTGTAATAAAACCTGTGTGTGTGTGTGTGTGTGTGTGTGTGTGTGTGTGTGTGTGTGTAGATCAATGGGACTGTATAAACCTGTGTGTGTGTGTGTGTGTGTGGTGTGTGTGTGTGTGTGTGTGTGTGTGTGTGGTGTGTGTGTGTGTGTGTGTAGATCAATGGGACTTTATAAACCTGTGTGTGTGTGTGTGTGTGTGTGTGTGTGTGTGTGTGTGTGTGTGTGTGTGTGTGTGTGTGGTGTGTGTGTGTGTGTGTAGATCAATGGGACTGTATAAACCTGTGTGTGTGTGTGTGTGTAGATCAATGGGACTTTATAAACCTGTGTGTGTGTGTGTGTGTGTGTGTGTGTGTGTGTGTGTGTGTGTGTGTAGATCAATGGGACTGTATAAACCTGTGTGTGTGTGTGTGTGTGTGGTGTGTGTGTGTGTGTGTGTGTGTGTGTGTGTGTGTGTGTGTGTGTGTAGATCAATGGGACTGTATAAACCTGTGTGTGTGTGTGTGTGTGTGTGTGTGTGTGTGTGTGTGTAGATCAATGGGACTCTATAAACCTGTGTGTGTGTGTGTGTGTGTGTGTGTAGATCAATGGGACTGTATAAACCTGTGTGTGTGTGTGTGTGTGTAGATCAATGGGACTTTATAAACCTGTGTGTGTGTGTGTGTGTGTGTAGATCAATGGGACTATATAAACCTGTGTGTGTAGATCAATGGGACTATATAAACCTGTGTGTGTGTGTGTGTGTGTAGATCAATGGGACTGTATAAACCTGTGTGTGTGGTGTTGTGTGTGTGTGTGTGTGTGTGTGTGTGTGTGTGTGTGTGTGTGTGTGTGTTGTGTGTAGATCAATGGGACTGTATAAACCTGTGTGTGTGTGTGTTTGTGTGTGTGTGTGTAGATCAATGGGACTGTATGAACCTGTGTGTGTGTGTTTCGATCAATGGGTCTGTATAAACCTGTGTGTGTGTGTGTGTGTGTGTGTGTGTGTGTGTGTGTGTGTGTGTGTGTGTGTGTGTGTGTGTGTGTGTGTGTAGATCAATGGGACTGTATAAACCTGTGTGTGTGTGTGTTTGTGTGTGTGTGTGTGTGTGTGTAGATCAATGGGACTGTATGAACCTGTGTGTGTGTGTTTAGATCAATGGGACTGTATAAACCTGTGTGTGTGTGTGTGTGTGTGTGTGTGTGTGTGTGTGTGTGTGTGTGTGTGTGTGTGTGTGTGTGTGTGTGTGTGTGTGTGTGTGTGTGTGTGTGTGTGTAGATCAATGGGACTGTATAAACCTGTGTGTGTGTGTGTGGTGTGTGTGTGTGTGTGTGTGTGTGTGTGTGTGTGTGTGTGTGTGTGTGTGTGTGTGTGTGTGTGTGTGTGTGTGTGTGTGTGTGTGTGTAGATGCAATGGGACTGTATAAACCTGTGTGTGTGTGTGTGTAGATGCAATGGGACTGTATAAACCCGAAGTACCAACTGAAGAAGAAGAACTACAGAAACTCTGGCATCATCGTCCTCAACCACTGTAAGGTAACACTACTCTTTTCTTACTCTCTTTCTTTATCTCTATCCCCCTTTTATGTCCCTCTCTATCTATCTCCCTCTTTATGTCCCCCTCTCTCTCTCTCTATCTCCCTCTTTATGTCCCCCTCTCTCTCTCTCTATCTCCCTCTGTATGTCCCTCTCTCTCTCTCTATCCCCTCTTTATGTCCCCCTCTCTCTCTCTCTGTCCCCCTCTTTATGTCCCTCTCTCTTCTCTATCTCTATCTCCCTCTTATGTCCATCTCTCTCTCTCTGTCCCCCTCTTTATGTCCCCCTCTCTCTCTATCTCCCTCTTTATGTCCCTCTCTCTCTATCTCCCTCTTTATGTCCCCCTCTCTCTCTATCTCCTCTTTATGTCCCTCTCTCCTCCGATCTCCCTCTTTATGTCCCCCTCTCTCTCTATCTCCCTCTTTGTCCCCCCCTCTCTCTATCTCCCTCTTATGTCCCCCTCTCTCTCTATCTCCCTCTTTATGTCCTCTTCTCTCTTCTATCTCTTATCTCCCTCTTTATGTCCCCCTCTCTCTCCCTCTTTATGTCCCCCTCTCTCTATCTATCTCCTCTTTATGTCCCCCTCTCTCTATCACCCTCTTTATTCCCTCTCTCTCTATCTCCCTCTTTATGTCCCCCTCTCTCTCTATCTCCCTCTTTATGTCCCCCTCTCTCTATCTCCCTCTTTATGTCCCCCTCTCTCTCTATCTCCCTCTTTATGTCCCCCTCTCTCTCTATCCCCCTTTTTATGTCCCTCTCTCTCTATCTCCCTCTTTATGTCCCCCTCTCTCTCTCTATCTATCTCCCTCTTTATGTCCCCCTCTCTCTATCCCCCTTTTTATGTCCCTCTCTCTCTATCTCCCTCTTTATGTCCCTCTCTCTCTCTATCTCTCCCTCTTTATGTCCCCCTCTCTCTCTCTCTCTCTATCTCCCTCTTTATGTCCCCCTCTCTCTATCTCCCTCTTTATGTCCCCCTCTCTCTCTATCTCCCTCTTTATGTCCCCCTCTCTCTCTATCCCCCTTTTTATGTCCCTCTCTCTCTATCTCCCTCTTTATGTCCCCCTCTCTCTCTCTCTCTATCTCCCTCTTTATGTCCCCCTCTCTCTATCTCCCTCTTTATGTCCCCCTCTCTCTCTAATCTCCCTCTTTATGTCCCCCTCTCTCTCTATCACCCCCTTTTTATGTCCCTCTCTCTCTATCTCCCTCTTTAATGTCCCCCTCTCTCTCTCTCTCTATCTCCCTCTTTAGGTCCCCCTCTCTCTCTATCTCCCTCTTTATGTCCCCCTCTCTCTATCACCCTCTTTATGCCCCCCTCTCTCTATCTCCCTCTTTATGTCCCCCTCTCTCTCTCTATCTATCTCCCTCTTTATGTCCCCCTCTCTCTATCACCCTCTTTATGTCCCCCTCTCTCTATCTCCCTCTTTATGTCCCCCTCTCTCTCTCTATCTATCTCCCTCTTATGTCCCCCTCTCTCTCTATCCCCCTTTTTATGTCCCTCTCTCTCTATCTCCCTCTTTATGTCCCCCTCTCTCTCTCTCTATCTATCTCCCTCTTTATGTCCCCCTCTCTCTCTATCCCCCTTTTTATGTCCCTCTCTCTCTGTCTCCCTCTTTATGTCCCCCTCTCTCTCTATCTCCCTCTTTATGTCCCTCTCTCTCTCTATCTCCCTCTATATGTCCCCCTCTCTCTCTCTCTATCTCCCTCTTTATGTCCCTCTCTCTCTATCTCCCTCTTTATGTCCCTCTCTCTCTCTATCTCCCTCTTTATGTCCCCGTCTCTCTCTATATCTCCCCTTTTATGTCCCCTCTCTCTCTATCTATCTCCCTCTTTATGTCCCCCTCTCTCTCTATCTCCCTCTTATGGTCCCCCTCTCTCTCTCTCTCTCTCTCAATCTCCCTCTTTATGTCCCTCTCTCTCTCTCTATCTCCCTCTTTATGTCCCCCTCTCTCTCTCTATCTATCTCCCTCTTTATTCCCTCTCTCTCCTATCTCTATCTCCCTTTATGTCCCTCTCCTCTCCCCTTATGGTCCCCTCTCTCTCTCTATCTCCCTCTTTATGTCCCCCTCTCTCTATCACACCTCTTTATGTCCCTCTCTCTCTATCTCCCTCTTATGTCCCCCTCTCTCGCCTATCTCTCCTCTTTATGTCCCCCTCTCTCTATCTCCCTCTTTATGTCCCCCTCTCTCTCTATTCTCCCTCTTTATGTCCCCCTCTCTCTCTATCCCCCTTTTTATGTCCCTCTCTCTCTAGCTCCCCTTTATGTCCCCCTCTCTCTCTCTATCTATCTCCCTCTTTATGTCCCCCTCTCTCTATCCCCCTTTTATATGTCCCTCTCTCTCTAGCTCCCTCTTGATGTCCCTCTCTCTCTCTCTCTATCTCCCTCTTTATGTCCTCTCTCTCTATCTCCCTCTTTATGTACCCCTCTCTCTCTCGTCTCTCTCGCTCTATCTCCCTCTTTATGTCCCCCTCTCTCTATCTCCCTCTTTATGTCCCCCCTCTCTCTCTATCTCCCTCTTTATGTCCCCCTCATCTCTCTATCCCCCTTTTTATGTCCCTTCTCTCTCTATCTCCCTCTTTATGTCCCCTCTCTTCTTCTACCTATCTCCTCATGCTATCCTCCCTCTTTATGTCCCCCCTCTCTCTCTATCTCCCCTCTTTAATGGTCCCCCTCTCTCTAGCACCCTCTTTATGCCCCCCTCTCTCTATCTCCCTCTTTAATGTCCCCCTCTCTCATCTCATCTATCTACTCCCTCTTTATGTCCCCCTCTCTCTATCACCCTCTTTATGTCCCCCTCTCTCTATCTCCCTCTTTATGTCCCCCTCTCTCTCTCTATCTATCTCCCTCTTTATGTCCCCCTCTCTCTCTATCCCCCTTTTTATGTCCCTCTCTCTCTATCTCCCTCTTTATGTCCCCCTCTCTCTCTCTCTATCTATCTCCCTCTTTATGTCCCCCTCTCTCTCTATCCCCACCTTTTTATGGTCCCTCTCTCTCTGTCTCCCTCTTAATGTCCCCCTCTCTCTCTATCTCCCTCGTTAGTGTCCCTCTCTCTCTCTCTATCTCCCTCTATATGTCCCCCTCTCTCTCTCTCTATCTCCCTCTTTATGTCCCTCTCTCTCTATCTCCCTCTTTATGTCCCTCTCTCTCTCTATCTCCCTCTTTATGTCCCCGTCTCTCTCTATATCTCCCTCTTTATGTCCCTCTCTCTCTATCTATCTCCCTCTTTATGTCCCCCTCTCTCTCTATCTCCCTCTTTATGTCCCCCTCTCTCTCTCTCTCTCCTCTCTCTATCTCCCTCTTTATGTCCCTCTCTCTCTCTCTCTCCCCTCCTATTATGTCCCCCCTCTCTCTCTCTATCTATCTCCCTCTTTATGTCCCCCTCTCTCTCTCTCTATCTATCTCCCTCTTTATGTCCCCTCTCTCTCTCTCTATCTATCTCCCTCTTTATGTCCCCCTCTCTCTCTCTAT
>NC_034187.2:78804004-78811504 GCF_002021735.2 Oncorhynchus kisutch
ACTCTCTCTTCATCCCTACTCTCTCTTCATCCCTACTCTCTCTTTATCCCTACTCTCTCTTCATCCCTACTCTCTCTTTATCCCTACTCTCTCTCTCTTTATACCTACTCTCCCTCTCTCTCTTTATCCCTACTCTCTCTCTCTTTATCCCTACTCTCTCTCTCTTTATCCCTACTCTCCATCTCTCTCTTTATCCCTACTCTCTCTCTCTTTTTCCCTACTCACTCTCTCTATACCTACTCTCTCTGTCTTCATCCCTACTCTCTCTCTCTTTATCCCTACTCTCTCTCTCTTTATCCCTACTCTCTCTCTCTTCATCCCTCCTCTCTCTCTTTATCCCTATTCTCTCTCTCTTTATCCCTACTCTCTCTCTCTTTATACCTACTCTCTCTCTCTTTATCCCTATTCTCTCTCTCTTTATCCCTACTCTCTCTCTCTTTATCCCTACTCTCTTTTTCCCTACTCTCTCTCTCTTTACGATACTAACTCTCTCTCTTTATCCCTATTCTCTCTCTCTTTATCCCTACTCTCTCTCTCTTTATCCCTACTCTCTTTTTCCCTACTCTCTCGTCTCTTATCCCTACTCTCTCTCTCTCTTTATCCCTACTCTCTCTCTCTTTTATCCCTACTCTCTCTCTCTCTCTATCCCTACTCTCTCTCTCTTTATACCTACTCTCTCTCTCTAGATCCCTACTCTCTCTCTCTTTAATCCCTACTCTCTCTCTATATACCTACTCTCTCTCTCTCTTTATCCCTACTCTCTCGCTCTCTCTTTATCCCTACTCTCTCTCTCTTTATACCTACTCTCTCTCTCTTGATCCTACTCTCTCTCGCTTTATCCCTTACTCTCTCTCTATATACCTACTCTCTCTCTCTCTTCTTTATCCCTACTCTCTCTCTCTTCATCCCTACTCTCTCTCTTTTTCCCTACTCTCTCTCTCTATTACCTACTCTCTCTCTCTTCATCCCTCCTCTCTCTCTCTTATATCGCTCTCCTCCTCTCTCTTGATCCCTACTCTCTCTCTCTCTTTATCCCTACTCTCTCTTATATATACCTACGCTCTCTCTCTTTATACCTACCTCTCTCTCTCTTCATCCCTACTCTCTCTCTCTTCATCCCTGCTCTCTCTCTCTTCATCCTACTCTCGCTCTCTTATCCCTACTCTCTCTCTCTTTATCCCTACTCTCTCTCTCTCTTTATCCCTACTCTCTCTTTTTTCCCTACTCTCTCTCTCTATACCTACTCTCTCTCTTAATACCTTCTCTCTCTCTTATATCCCTACTCTCTCTCTCTTCATCCCCACTCTCTCTCTCTTTATCCCTACTCTCTCTCTCTTTATCGCTACTCTCTCTCTCTTTATACCTACTCTCTCTCTCTTCATCCCTACTCTCTCTCTCTCTCTCTTATCCCTACTCTCTCTCTCTCTCTCTTTATCCCTACTCTCTCTCCTTTATCCCTACTCTCTCTCTCTTCATCCCTACTCTCTCTCTCTTCATCCCTACTCTCTCTTGATCCCTACTCTTCTCTCTCTCTCTCTCTTTATCCCTACTCTCTCTCTCTTTATCCCTACTCTCTATCTCTCTTTATACCTACTCTCTCTCCTTCATCCCCTACTCTCTCTCTCTTTTATCCCTACTCTCTCTCTCTCTCATCCCCTACTCTCTCTCTCTCTTTATCCCTACTCTCTCTCTCTTTATCCTACTCTCTCTCTTTATCCCTAATCTCTCTCTTCATCCCCTATTCTCTCTCTCTTTATCTATACTCTCTCTCCTCATCCCTACTCTCTCTTCTTATCCCTACGCTCTACTTCATCCCTACTCCCTCTCTCTTTATCCCTACTCTCTCTTTATCCCTACTCTCTCTCTCTCTCTTTCTTTATCCCTACTCTCTCTCTCTTTATCCCTGCTCTCTCTCTCTTTATCCCTACTCTATCTTCATCCCTACTCTCTCTCTCTCTTTTATCCCTCGCTCTCTCTCTTCTTATCCCCTACTCTCTCTCTTTATCCCTGCTCTCTCTCTCTTTATCCCTACTCTCTCTTTATACCTACTCTCTCTCTCTTTATCCCTACTCTCTCTTCCTACTCTCCTTTATACCTACTCTCTCTCTCTTTATCCCTACTCGCTCTTTTTTCCCTACTCTCTCTCTCTATACCTACTCTCTCTCTCTTCATCCCTCCTCTCTCTCGCTTTATACCTACTCTCTCTCTCTTGATCCCTACTCTCTCTCTCTCTCTCTTTATTTTATCCCTACTCTCTCTCTCTCTTTATCCCTACTCTCTCTCTTTTTCCCTACTCTCTCTCTCTCTATACCTACTCTCTCTCTTAATACCTACTCTCTCTCTCTTTTATCCCTACTCTCTCTCTCTTCATCCCCACTCTCTCTCTCTTTATCCCTACTCTCTCTCTCTTTATCCCTACTCTCTCTCTCTCTTTATCCCTACTCTCTCTCTCTTCATCCCTACTCTCTCTCTCTTATCCCTACTCTCTCTCTCTCTTTATCCCTACTCTCTCTCTCTCTCTTTATCCCTACTCTCTCTCTCTCTTTATCCCTATCTCTCTCTTCTCTCTCCTACCTCCTCTCTCTCTTTATCCCTACTCTCTCTCTCTCTTCATCCCTACTCTCTCTCTCTCTTCATCCCTACTCTCTCTTTATCCCTACTCTCTCTCTCTCTCTCTCTTTATCCCTACTCTCTCTCTCTTTATCCCTACTCTCTCTCTCTTCATCCCTACTCTCTCTCTCTTTTTCCCTACTCTCTCTTTATACCTACTCTCTCTCTCTCTTTATACCTACTCTCTCTCTCTTTATACCTACTCTCTCTCTCTTCATCCCTACTCTCTCTCTCTTTATCCCTACTCTCTCTCTCTTTATACATACTCTCTCTCTCTTTATACCTACTCCTCTCTTCATCCCTACTCTCTCTCTCTCTTCATCCCTACTCTCTCTCTCTTCATCCCTACTCTCTCTCCTCTTCATCCCTACTCTCTCTCTCTCTTTATCCTACTCTCTCTCTCTTTATCCCTACTCTCTCTCTTTATCCATACTCTCTCTCTCTTCATCCCTACTCTCTCTCTCTTTATCTCTACTCTCTCTCTCTTCATCCTACTCTCTCTCTTTATCCCTACTCTCTCTTCATCCCTACTCCCTCTCTCTTTATCCCTACTCTCTCTGTATCCCTACTCTCTCTCTCTCTCTCTTTCTTTATCCCTACTCTCTCTCTCTCTTTATCCCTGCTCTCTCTCTCTTTATCCCTACTCTATCTTCATCCCTACTCTCTCTCCTCTCTTCATCCCTACTCTCTCTCCTCTTCATCCCTACTCTCTCTTTATCCCTACTTCTCTCTCTCTCTCTCTCTCTTTATCCCTACTCTCTCTCTCTTTATCCCCTACTCTCTATCTCTCTTTATACCTACTCTCTCTCTCTCTTTATACCTACTCTCTCTCTCTTTATACCTACTCTCTCTCCTCTCTTTCATCCCTACTCTCTCTCTCTTTATCCCTACTCTCTCTCTCTCTCTTCATCCCTACTCTCTCTCTCCTCTTTATCCCTACTCTCTCTCTCTTTATCCCTACTCTCTCTCTTTATCCTACCTCTCTCTTCATCCCTACTCTCTCTCTCTTTATCTATACTCTCTCTCTCTTCATCCCTACTCTCTCTCTTTATCCCTACTCTCTCTTCATCCCTACTCCCTCTCTCTCTTTATCCCTACTCTATCTTCATCCCTACTCTCTCTCTCTCTTTATCCCTGCTCTCTCTCTCTTATCCCTACTCTCTCTCTTTATCCCTGCTCTCTCTCTCTTATCCCTACTCTCTCTTTTATACCTACTCTCTCTCTCTTTATCCCTACTCTCTCCTTTATACCTACTCTCTCTCTCTTTATCCCTACTCTCTCTTTTCCCTACTCTCTCTCTCTATACCTACTCTCTCTCTCTTCATCCCTCCTCTCTCTCACTTTATACCTACTCTCTCTCTCTTGATCCCTACTCTCTCTCTCTCTCTCTTTATCCCTACTCTCTCTCTCTCTTTATCCCTACTCTCTCTCTTTTTCCCTACTCTCTCTCTCTCTATACCTACTCTCTCTCTTAATACCTACTCTCTCTCTCTTTATCCCTACTCTCTCTCTCTCATCCCCACTCTCTCTCTCTTTATCCCTACTCTCTCTCTCTTTATCCCCTACTCTCTCTCTCTCTTTATCCCTACTCTCTCCTCTCTTCATCCCTACTCTCTCTCTCTTTATCCCTACTCTCTCTCTCTCTTTATCCCTACTCTCTCTCTCTCTCTTTATCCCTACTCTCTCTCTCTCTTTATCCCTACTCTCTCTCTTCATCCCTACTCTCTCTCTCTTTATCCCTACTCTCTCTCTCTCTTCATCCCTACTCTCTCTCTCTTCATCCCTACTCTCTCTTTATCCCTACTCTCTCTTTCTCTCTCTCTTTATCCCTACTCTCTCTCTCTTTATCCCTACTCTCTCTCTCTTCATCCCTACTCTCTCTCTCTTTTTCCCTACTCTCTCTTTATACCTACTCTCTCTCTCTCTTTATACCTACTCTCTCTCTCTTATATACCTACTCTCTCTCTCTTCATCCCTACTCTCTCTCTCTTTATCCCTACTCTCTCTCTCTTTATACATACTCTCTCTCTCTTTATACCTACTCTCTCTCTTCATCCCTACTCTCTCTCTCTCTTCATCCCTACTCTCTCTCTCTCTTCATCCCTACTCTCTCTCTCTTCATCCCTACTCTCTCTCTCTCTTTATCCCTACTCTCTCTCTCTTTATCCCTACTCTCTCTCTTTATCCATACTCTCTCTCTCTTCATCCCTACTCTCTCTCTCTTTATCTCTACTCTCTCTCTCTTCATCCCTACTCTCTCTCTTTATCCCTACTCTCTCTTCATCCCTACTCCCTCTCTCTTTATCCCTACTCTCTCTGTATCCCTACTCTCTCTCTCTCTCTCTCTCTTTCTTTATCCCTACTCTCTCTCTCTTTATCCCTGCTCTCTCTCTCTTTATCCCTACTCTATCTTCATCCCTACTCTCTCTCTCTCTTATCCCTGCTCTCTCTCTCTTTATCCCTACTCTCTCTCTTTATCCCTGCTCTCTCTCTCTTTATCCCTACTCTCTCTTTATACCTACTCTCTCTCTCTTTATCCCTACTCTCTCTCTCTCTCTTTATCCCTACTCTCTCTCTCTTTATCCCTACTCTCTCTCTCTTTATCCCTACTCAATTCAATTCAATTCAAGGGCTTTATTAGCATTGGAAACATGTGTTAACTTTGCCAAAGCAAGTGAGGTAGATAATATATAAAGTGAATATATAAAGTGAAATAAACAATAAAAATTAACATTAAACAAAATAAGACAGAAGTTTCAAAACAGTAAAGACATTACAAATGTCATATTATATATATAAATATACAGTGTTTTAACAATGTACAAATGGTATAGGACACACGATAAAATAAATAAGCATAAATATGGGTTGTATTTACAATGGTTGTTCTTCACTGGTTGCCCTTTTCTCGTGGCAACAGGTCACACATCTTGCTGCTGTGATGGCACACTGTGGAATTTGACCCATTAGATATGGAAGTTTATCAAAATTGGATTTGTTTTCGAATTCTTTGTGGATCTGTGTAATCTGAGGGAAATATGTCTCTCTAATATGGTCATACATTGGGCAGGAGGTTAGGAAGTGCAGCTCAGTTTCCACCTCATTTTGTGGGCAGTGAGCACATAGCCTGTCTTCTCTTGAGAGCCATGTCTGCCTACGGCGGCCTTTCTCAATAGCAAGGCTATGCTCACTGAGTCTGTACATAGTCAAAGCTTTCCTTCATTTTGGGTCAGTCACAGTGGCCAGGTATTCTGCCGATGTGTACTCTCTGTGTAGGGCCAAATAGCATTCTAGTTTGCTCAGTTTTTTTGTTCATTCTTTCCAATGTGTCAAGTAATTATCTTTTTGTTTTCTCATGATTTGGTTGGGTCTAATGTGCTGCTGTCCTGGGGCTCTGTAGGGTGTGTTTGTGTTTGTGAACAGAGCCCCAGGACCAGCTTGCTTAGGGGACTCTTCTCCAGGTTCATCTCTCTGTAGGTGATGGCTTTGTTGTGGAAGGTTTGGGAATCGCTTCCTTTTAAGTGGTTATAGAATTTAACGGCTCATTTCTGGATTTTGATAATTAGTGGATATCGGCCTAATTCTGCTCTGCATGCATTATTTGGTGTTCTACGTTGTACAGGGAGGATATTTTTGCAGAATTCTGCGTGCAGAGTCTCAATTTGGTGTTTGTCCCATTTTGTGAAGTCTTGGTTGGTGAGCGGACCCCAGACCTCACATCCATAAAGGGCAATGGGCTCTATGACTGATTCAAGTATTTTTTGCCAAATCCTGATTGGTATGTTGAAATTTATGTTCCTTTTGATGGCATAGAATGCCCTTCTTGCCTTGTCTCTCAGATCGTTCACAGCTTTGTGGAAGTTACCTGTGGCGCTGATGTTTAGGCCAAGGTATGTATAGTTTTTTGTGTGCTCTAGGGCAACAGTGTCTAGATGGAATTTGTATTTGTGGTCCTGGTGACTGGACCTTTTTTGGAACACTATTATTTTGGTCTTACTGAGATGTACTGTCAGGGCCCAGATCTGACAGAATCTGTGCATAAGATCTAGGTGCTGCTGTAGGCCCTCCTTGGTTGGTGACAGAAGCACCAGATCATCAGCAGACATTTGACTTCAGATTCTAGTAGGGTGAGGCCGGGTGCTGCAGACTTTTCTAGTGCCCGCGCCAATTCGTTGATATATATGTTGAAGAGGGTGGGGCTTAAGCTGCATCCCTGTCTCACCCTACGACCCTGTGTGAAGAAATGTGTGTGTTTTTTGCCAATTTTAACAGCACACTTGTTGTTTGTGTACATGGATTTTATAATGTCGTAGGTTTTACCCTCAACACCACTTTCCATCAGTTTGTATAGCAGACCATCATGCAAAATTGAGTCGAAGGCTTTTTTTGAAATCAACAAAGCATGAGAAGACTTTGCCTTTGTTTTGGTTTGTTTGATTGTCAATTAGGGTGTGCAGGGTGAATACATGGTCTGTTGTACGGTAAAAAGCCAATTTGCTCAGTACATTGTTTTCATTGAGGAAATGTACGAGTCTGCTGTCTAATGCAGAGGATTTTCCCAAGGTTACTGTTGACACATATTCCACGGTAGTTATTGGGGTCAAATTTGTCTCCACTTTTGTGGATTGGGCTGATCAGTCCTTGGTTCCAAATATTGGGGAAGATGCCAGAGCTAAGTATGATGTTAAAGAGTTTTAGTATAGCCAATTGGAATTTGTTGTCTGTATATTTGATCATTTCATTGAGGATACCATCAACACCACAGGCCTTTTTGGGTTGGAGGGTTTTTATTTTGTCCTGTAACTCTCTCTCTCTATATCCCTACTCTCTCTCTCTCTTTATCCCTACTCTCTCTCTTTATCCCTACTCTCTGTCTCTTTATCCCTACTC
>NC_034187.2:78816504-78821504 GCF_002021735.2 Oncorhynchus kisutch
TCTTATTTAACAAATTCTTATTTTCAATGACGGCCTAGGAACAGTGAGTTAACTGCCTTGTTCAGGGGCAGAATGACAGATTTTTACCCTCAGCTCGGGGATTTGATCTTGCAACCTTTCCGTTACTAGTCCAATGCTCTAACCACTAGGCTACCTGCCTCTCCATTAAAAGATGGAGTCTAGACAGGCTGCTTTAGGAAACATTCTAAATTAGCGAACTCACACCCCAAAAGTCTAGAGCGATAAAAGGCTACACTGATCACTTGTGCTTGGCTGCCAGATGTACAGTGAGGCAAAAAAGTATTTAGTTAGCCACCAATTGTGCAAGTTCTCCCACTTAAAAATATGAGAGAAGCCTGTAATTGTAGGATTTTTAATTTATTTATTTGCAAATTATGGTGGAAAATAAGTATTATAAGCAGAATCTTTTTTTTAAACCACACAAGTGATCCAATTCTGAAACTGACAAACTGAGATCAGTATAAACGACCTTGTCTTGAATGCAGCCAATAGCCTAGTCCTAGGCTAACGAAACGAGCGGAAAGATGAGATATGAGGAAGAAATTATAGTGGTCTGTCCAGTGGCACTGACCAACTCAATGTGCAACACACTCACTTGTGATGGCGGATGAGCTTGTGCTTATATCCCTCAACACAGCCTAGGTACTGAGTAAAACAATGTTGTTCACTCAATTTTTGCGATTTGATACAATATTTTGGTAGCCTACGGACAGATAATATACTGTATAGTCTTTCTCAACGATTGTATAAAATATTTTAGCTGCTCACTCTTCAATGACAGATACATAATCAACAACCAGCTGTTTGATATTTGCCAATGGTTCCCGACTGTATGTGCTTTAATTTGGGCTTAACACAATCCACAGCAACAACATTTTTAAAGCTATTGATGGCTAAATTCTACTCGCTGTAGTGCTTTGAATTATTACATTTATTTCTGTACAGACAGAAGTAGTTCTAGGTTCATTCTATAATTTTGGCAAATGTATTTCAATTTATTAATACAGGGGTGACTGCAGTTTTTCTTCCTGACAATTAAGACCTAGACAACCTGGTGAGGGGGGTTCAGTTAAGACCTAGACAACCTGGTGAGGGGAGTTCTGTTAAGACCTAGACAACCTGGTGAGGGGAGTTCTGTTAAGACCTAGACAACCTGGTGAGGGGAGTTCTGTTAAGACCTAGACAACCTGGTGAGGGGAGTTCAGTTAAGACCTAGACAACCTGGTGAGGGGGGTTCAGTTAAGACCTAGACAACCTGGTGAGGGGAGTTCAGTTAAGACCTAGACAACCTGGTGAGGGGGGTTCAGTTAAGACCTAGACAACCTGGTGAGGGGAGTTCAGTTAAGACCTAGACAACCTGGTGAGGGGAGTTCTGTTAAGACCTAGACAACCTGGTGAGGGGAGTTCAGTTAAGACCTAGACAACCTGGTGAGGGGAGTTCAGTTAAGACCTAGACAACCTGGTGAGGGGAGTTCTGTTAAGACCTAGAAAACCTGGTGAGGGGAGTTCTGTTAAGACCTAGACAACCTGGTGAGGGGAGTTCTGTTAAGACCTAGAAAACCTGGTGAGGGGAGTTCTGTTAAGACCTAGACAACCTGGTGAGGGGGGTTCAGTTAAGACCTAGACAACCTGGTGAGGGGAGTTCAGTTAAGACCTAGACAACCTGGTGAGGGGAGTTCAGTTAAGACCTAGACAACCTGGTGAGGGGAGTTCTGTTAAGACCTAGAAAACCTGGTGAGGGGAGTTCTGTTAAGACCTAGACAACCTGGTGAGGGGGGTTCAGTTAAGACCTAGACAACCTGGTGAGGGGAGTTCAGTTAAGACCTAGACAACCTGGTGAGGGGAGTTCAGTTAAGACCTAGAAAACTTGGTGAGGGGAGTTCAGTTAAGACCTAGAAAACCTGGTGAGGGGAGTTCTGTTAAGACCTAGAAAACCTGGTGAGGGGAGTTCTGTTAAGACCTAGACAACCTGGTGAGGGGGGTTCAGTTAAGACCTAGAAAACCTGGTGAGGAGAGTTCTGTTAAGACCTAGAAAACCTGGTGAGGGGGGTTCAGTTAAGACCTAGAAAACCTGGTGAGGAGAGTTCTGTTAAGACCTAGACAACCTGGTGAGGGGGGTTCAGTTAAGACCTAGAAAACCTGGTGAGGGGAGTTCTGTTAAGACCTAATCAACCTGGTGGGGGGGTCCTAGACAACCTGGTG
Organism: Oncorhynchus kisutch; assembly: GCF_002021735.2. NCBI lineage: Eukaryota > Metazoa > Chordata > Actinopteri > Salmoniformes > Salmonidae > Oncorhynchus > Oncorhynchus kisutch. The sequence continues at coordinate 78,818,728 of NC_034187.2, forward strand.
AGGGGAGTTCTGTTAAGACCTAGACAACCTGGTGAGGGGAGTTCTTTACCTGGTGAGGGGAGTTCAGTTAAGACCTAGAAAACCTGGTGAGGGGAGTTCTGTTAAGACCTAGACAACCTGGTGAGGGGGGTCCTAGACAGCCTGGTGAGGGGGGTTCAGTTAAGACCTAGACAACCTGGTGAGGGGGGTTCTGTTAAGACCTAGACAACCTGGTGAGGGGAGTTCAGTTAAGACCTAGAAAACGTGGTGAGGGGAGTTCTGTTAAGACCTAGACAACCTGGTGAGGGGGGTCCTAGACAACCTGGTGAGGGGGGTTCAGTTAAGACCTAGACAACCTGGTGAAGGGAGTTCAGTTAAGACCTAGAAAACCTGGTGAGGGGAGTTCTGTTAAGACCTAGACAACCTGGTGAGGGGGGTTCAGTTAAGACCTAGACAACCTGGTGAGGGGAGTTCAGTTAAGACCTAGAAAACCTGGTGAGGGGAGTTCTGTTAAGACCTAGACAACCTGGTGAGGGGAGTTCTGTTAAGACCTAGACAACCTGGTGAGGGGGGTTCAGTTAAGACCTAGACAACCTGGTGAGGGGAGTTCAGTTAAGACCTAGACAACCTGGTGAGGGGGGTTCAGTTAAGACCTAGACAACCTGGTGAGGGGAGTTCAGTTAAGACCTAGACAACCTGGTGAGGGGAGTTCTGTTAAGACCTAGACAACCTGGTGAGGGGAGTTCAGTTAAGACCTAGACAACCTGGTGAGGGGAGTTCAGTTAAGACCTAGACAACCTGGTGAGGGGAGTTCTGTTAAGACCTAGAAAACCTGGTGAGGGGAGTTCTGTTAAGACCTAGACAACCTGGTGAGGGGAGTTCTGTTAAGACCTAGAAAACCTGGTGAGGGGAGTTCTGTTAAGACCTAGACAACCTGGTGAGGGGGGTTCAGTTAAGACCTAGACAACCTGGTGAGGGGAGTTCAGTTAAGACCTAGACAACCTGGTGAGGGGAGTTCAGTTAAGACCTAGACAACCTGGTGAGGGGAGTTCTGTTAAGACCTAGAAAACCTGGTGAGGGGAGTTCTGTTAAGACCTAGACAACCTGGTGAGGGGGGTTCAGTTAAGACCTAGACAACCTGGTGAGGGGAGTTCAGTTAAGACCTAGACAACCTGGTGAGGGGAGTTCAGTTAAGACCTAGAAAACTTGGTGAGGGGAGTTCAGTTAAGACCTAGAAAACCTGGTGAGGGGAGTTCTGTTAAGACCTAGAAAACCTGGTGAGGGGAGTTCTGTTAAGACCTAGACAACCTGGTGAGGGGGGTTCAGTTAAGACCTAGAAAACCTGGTGAGGAGAGTTCTGTTAAGACCTAGACAACCTGGTGAGGGGGGTTCAGTTAAGACCTAGAAAACCTGGTGAGGGGAGTTCTGTTAAGACCTAATCAACCTGGTGGGGGGGTCCTAGACAACCTGGTGAGGGGAGTTCTGTTAAGACCTAGACAACCTGGTGAGGGGAGTTCTTTACCTGGTGAGGGGAGTTCAGTTAAGACCTAGAAAACCTGGTGAGGGGAGTTCTGTTAAGACCTAGACAACCTGGTGAGGGGGGTCCTAGACAGCCTGGTGAGGGGGGTTCAGTTAAGACCTAGACAACCTGGTGAGGGGGGTTCTGTTAAGACCTAGACAACCTGGTGAGGGGAGTTCAGTTAAGACCTAGAAAACGTGGTGAGGGGAGTTCTGTTAAGACCTAGACAACCTGGTGAGGGGGGTCCTAGACAACCTGGTGAGGGGGGTTCAGTTAAGACCTAGACAACCTGGTGAAGGGAGTTCAGTTAAGACCTAGAAAACCTGGTGAGGGGAGTTCTGTTAAGACCTAGACAACCTGGTGAGGGGGGTTCAGTTAAGACCTAGACAACCTGGTGAGGGGAGTTCAGTTAAGACCTAGAAAACCTGGTGAGGGGAGTTCTGTTAAGACCTAGACAACCTGGTGAGGGGAGTTCTGTTAAGACCTAGACAACCTGGTGAGGGGGGTTCAGTTAAGACCTAGACAACCTGGTGAGGGGGGTTCAGTTAAGACAACCTGGTGAGGGGAGTTCAGTTAAGACCTTGACAACCTGGTGAGGGGAGTTCTGTTAAGACCTAGACAACCTGGTGAGGGGAGTTCAGTTAAGACCTAGACAACCTGGTGAGGGGAGTTCAGTTAAGACCTAGACAACATGGTGAGGGGAGTTCAGTTAAGACCTAGACAACCTGGTGAGGGGAGTTCAGTTAAGACCTAGACAACCTGGTGAGGGGAGTTCAGTTAAGACCTAGAAAACCTGGTGAGGGGAGTTCTGTTAAGACCTAGACAACCTGGTGAGGGGAGTTCTGTTAAGACCTAGACAACCTGGTGAGGGAAGTTCTGTTAAGACCTAGACAACCTGGTGAGGGGAGTTCTGTTAAGACCTAGACAACCTGGTGAGGGGAGTTCAGTTAAGACCTAGACAACCTTGTGAGGGGAGTTCAGTTAAGACCTAGACAACCTGGTGAGGGGAGTTCAGTTAAGCCCTAGACAACCTGGTGAGGGGAGTTCAGTTAAGCCCTAGACAACCTGGTGAGGGGAGTTCAGTTAAGACCTAGACAACCTGGTGAGGGGAGTTCTGTTAAGACCTAGACAACCTGGTGAGGGGAGTTCAGTTAAGACCTAGACAACCTGGTGAGGGGAGTTCAGTTAAGACCTAGACAACCTGGTGAGGGGAGTTCTGTTAAGACCTAGACAACCTGGTGAGGGGAGTTCAGTTAAGACCTAGACAACCTGGTGAGGG
>NC_034187.2:78826504-78891504 GCF_002021735.2 Oncorhynchus kisutch
ACACACACACCCGTTATAAATACACACACACCCGTTATAAATACACACACACCCATTTTAATCATGCATACACACACCCATTATAATCATGCATACACACACCCATTATAATCATGCATACACACACCCATTATATCATGCATACCACACCATTATCATGCATACACCCATAGCCATTATAAACACACACCCGTTATAAATACACACCCACCCGTTATAAATACACACACACCCATTATAAACACGCACACACCCATTATAAACACGCACACACCCATTATAAACACACACACACTGCATACAGTAGTGTAGCCCAGAAAAGTAGTTTAATCTGGTGGTTTCACTACGTAATGTATTACTGCATGCTGGCCTAATGGGTTTAACACACACACACACACACACAGGTGACTTTCAATATTGTTTAACAATATTACATACAGTATAGGCTAATTGAAGTTTAGTAAGAGTTGTACTTATCATAACCATAAGGGCCTGTTAGTCCATAGTTTAGGGTTATGGTAACATAGGAGACTTTGTAAACAAATCATGTGTAGCTTCAAATCATGTTTAAAGAGTGACTGAACCAAACAACCAACTTCTCCGGTTGATAACGACCTATGTAGCATCAATATGAGTCAGAAACATTTGTTATTGAGTCTAAATTGACTACAAAGTGTAAAAAGGGTAATTTTGGTCATAAAGTCAGTACCGTCAAAAACAAAGATGGGTGAAATGTAAGGAATCTACGTAACAGTTTTCCTTGGGTTGAGTTCCTTTCGATCCTGCCCACAGCTGGCATCACCCAAGTAATCATCAATTCTGAGCACAGGTGCAAAAAACCTGATCATTATGCGCACACTGACCGTGGTTAATTTGGTTTGACTTTAGATATCACTATGGTTCTAGATAGGGACCATCAATAAATTACACAATGTACAATATTTTGTGGAAAATTTTTGGGACAATTTTTGGAAAACATTTCAATAGCTCCAAATGTACATTACTTAAAAACCTCAAACCAACTAGAAATTGTAGAAATTAATATACAAATATTGAAAGAATGTAAAGAGAACTAAAAGATGTGCAACATGAAAATATTGTACCATTTATATTGTGTAATTTTTTGACGGTCCCTAACTAGCCCCAGAGATAGGCTATCAAATGTGAAACCAACTTCTCCACGGGTCGCACACCAGCCGAAGGAAGCTGATTGGTGAAAGGCCTAGCCCAGGATACTTCCAGAAACAACCTGAGCCCTATACTACGAATCAGTTTTGAGGAGTTAGAGAGGTAACTTTGGTCAACTCTGAGTTCAACTCTGGATAACCGGTCCTATGAAAGTGGCTCACCTTTTAGCCAGGTAAATTTCTATGGCAACGAATCCTTCAGAATTAACCTGCTCTGGGGCGGGCTAACTCACGGCTAACTCACGGCTAACTCCACTTACCCTGAATGAAATGACTGATATGCGAGTCGAGGACCAATGAAATTAGGTTACCTCCCTCTCGCAAAGATTAAGTCATCATCCCCTTCAGGAGGACGTCTGATTAATTATTTTATGAATCAAATGTTTTGGGTTCAAATGTGTCATATTAAAAGACCTATCGTGTTACACATTTAGAGATGACAGGATGCATTTCACGCAACGGAAAAACTTTTGCATGACTGTGTGTGATACAATTCGTTTATTGATATGGGTGGGACAAAAGGTGATTGTGTATTGATAAGCACATCCAAAGCATATCACAAGAAACACACAAGCACACACACAAGCACACGCACACACAAGAGACACCCGCATCAATGAACTCCTCCAAGACCCAAATCTCGTTCTCAGTCTCATTTCCTAATGAGGAGGGTTGAAACCCAAAACTAAATCAGTCAGTCCAGCCTCAATTTGAAATCATGTTGCTCTCGTTCCTTCAGCACTACTTATACATTTCATATAGAATCCAGAACTATTTGCATGTGGAAATGTCATGGGATGCATTGTATCTGTTGTTTATGATTTTGTTGGTGGCCCACTCTTTGATGGCACATTTTACAGAGGGTGGATTTTAAGGAGTTAGGATTATATACTGTAACGTGTTATATACGTCTTTTCTACAGGTTTGTTGAGAGTTTGCTAAATAAATAAATAACTAAAACTGTAGTAATGTAAAAAAATAAGTTTTTATTAAAACTTGTATTTGAGTGAATAGTTCTCTCTCTCTCTGTGTGTGTTTGTTTTATTAACTTGTAAAGCATTTGAGTGAATAGTTCTCTCTCTCTCTGTGTGTGTGTGTGTTTGTTTTTATTAACTTGTAAAGCATTTGAGTGAATAGTTCTCTCTCTCTCTGTGTGTGTGTGTTTGTTTTTATTAACTTGTAAAGCATTTGAGTGAATAGTTCTCTCTCTCTCTGTGTGTGTGTGTTTGTTTTTATTAACTTGTAAAGCATTTGAGTGAATAGTTCTCTCTCTCTCTGTGTGTGTGTGTGTTTGTTTTTATTAACTTGTAAAGCATTTGAGTGAATAGTTCTCTCTCTCTCTGTGTGTGTGTGTTTGTTTTTATTAACTTGTAAAGCATTTGAGTGAATAGTTCTCTCTCTCTCTCTCTGTGTGTGTGTTTGTTTTTATTAACTTGTAAAGCATTTGAGTGAATAGTTCTCTCTCTCTCTGTGTGTGTGTGTTTGTTTTTATTAACTTGTAAAGCATTTGAGTGAATAGTTCTCTCTCTCTCTCTGTGTGTGTGTGTTTGTTTTTATTAACTTGTAAAGCATTTGAGTGAATAGTTCTCTCTCTCTCTGTGTGTGTGTGTTTGTTTTTATTAACTTGTAAAGCATTTGAGTGAATAGTTCTCTCTCTCTCTGTGTGTGTGTGTTGTTTTTATTAACTTGTAAAGCATTTGAGTGAATAGTTCTCTCTCTCTCTGTGTGTGTGTGTTTGTTTTTATTAACTTGTAAAGCATTTGAGTGAATAGTTCTCTCTCTCTCTGTGTGTGTGTGTTTGTTTTTATTAACTTGTAAAGCATTTGAGTGAATAGTTCTCTCTCTCTCTGTGTGTGTGTGTTTGTTTTTATTAACTTGTAAAGCATTTGAGTGAATAGTTCTCTCTCTCTCTGTGTGTGTGTGTGTGTGTTTTTATTAACTTGTAAAGCATTTGAGTGAATAGTTCTCTCTCTCTCTGTGTGTGTGTGTTTGTTTTTATTAACTTGTAAAGCATTTGAGTGAATAGTTCTCTCTCTCTCTCTCTGTGTGTGTGTGTTTGTTTTTATTAACTTGTAAAGCATTTGAGTGAATAGTTCTCTCTCTCTCTCTCTGTGTGTGTGTGTGTGTTTTTATTAACTTGTAAAGCATTTGAGTGAATAGTTCTCTCTCTCTCTGTGTGTGTGTGTTTGTTTTTATTAACTTGTAAAGCATTTGAGTGAATAGTTCTCTCTCTCTCTCTGTGTGTGTGTGTTTGTTTTTATTAAACTTGTAAAGCATTTGAGTGAATAGTTCTCTCTCTCTCTCTGTGTGTGTGTGTTTGTTTTTATTAACTTGTAAAGCATTTGAGTGAATAGTTCTCTCTCTCTCTGTGTGTGTGTGTTTGTTTTTATTAACTTGTAAAGCATTTGAGTGAATAGTTCTCTCTCTCTCTCTGTGTGTGTGTGTGTTTGTTTTTATTAACTTGTAAAGCATTTGAGTGAATAGTTCTCTCTCTCTCTGTGTGTGTGTGTTTGTTTTTATTAACTTGTAAAGCATTTGAGTGAATAGTTCTCTCTCTCTCTGTGTGTGTGTGTGTTTGTTTTTATTAACTTGTAAAGCATTTGAGTGAATAGTTCTCTCTCTCTCTGTGTGTGTGTGTTTGTTTTTATTAACTTGTAAAGCATTTGAGTGAATAGTTCTCTCTCTCTGTGTGTGTGTGTTTGTTTTTATTAACTTGTAAAGCATTTGAGTGAATAGTTCTCTCTCTCTCTCTGTGTGTGTGTTTGTTTTTATTAACTTGTAAAGCATTTGAGTGAATAGTTCTCTCTCTCTCTGTGTGTGTGTGTTTGTTTTTATTAACTTGTAAAGCATTTGAGTGAATAGTTCTCTCTCTCTCTGTGTGTGTGTGTTTGTTTTTATTAACTTGTAAAGCATTTGAGTGAATAGTTCTCTCTCTCTCTGTGTGTGTGTGTGTGTGTTTTTATTAACTTGTAAAGCATTTGAGTGAATAGTTCTCTCTCTCTCTGTGTGTGTGTGTTTGTTTTTATTAACTTGTAAAGCATTTGAGTGAATAGTTCTCTCTCTCTCTCTCTGTGTGTGTGTTTGTTTTTATTAACTTGTAAAGCATTTGAGTGAATAGTTCTCTCTCTCTCTCTCTGTGTGTGTGTTTGTTTTTATTAACTTGTAAAGCATTTGAGTGAATAGTTCTCTCTCTCTCTCTCTGTGTGTGTGTTTGTTTTTATTAACTTGTAAAGCATTTGAGTGAATAGTTCTCTCTCTCTCTCTCTGTGTGTGTGTTTGTTTTTATTAACTTGTAAAGCATTTGAGTGAATAGTTCTCTCTCTCTCTCTCTGTGTGTGTGTTTGTTTTTATTAACTTGTAAAGCATTTGAGTGAATAGTTCTCTCTCTCTCTCTCTGTGTGTGTTTGTTTTTATTAACTTGTAAAGCATTTGAGTGAATAGTTCTCTCTCTCTGTGTGTGTGTGTTTGTTTTTATTAACTTGTAAAGCATTTGAGTGAATAGTTCTCTCTCTCTCTGTGTGTGTGTGTTTGTTTTTATTAACTTGTATTTGAGTGAATAGTTCTCTCTCTCTCTGTGTGTGTGTGTTTGTTTTTATTAACTTGTAAAGCATTTGAGTGAATAGTTCTCTCTCTCTCTCTGTGTGTGTGTGTTTGTTTTTATTAACTTGTAAAGCATTTGAGTGAATAGTTCTCTCTCTCTCTGTGTGTGTGTGTTTGTTTTTATTAACTTGTAAAGCATTTGAGTGAATAGTTCTCTCTCTCTCTCTCTGTGTGTGTGTTTGTTTTTATTAACTTGTAAAGCATTTGAGTGAATAGTTCTCTCTCTCTCTCTCTGTGTGTGTGTTTGTTTTTATTAACTTGTAAAGCATTTGAGTGAATAGTTCTCTCTCTCTCTCTCTGTGTGTGTGTTTGTTTTTATTAACTTGTAAAGCATTTGAGTGAATAGTTCTCTCTCTCTCTCTCTGTGTGTGTGTTTGTTTTTATTAACTTGTAAAGCATTTGAGTGAATAGTTCTCTCTCTCTCTCTCTGTGTGTGTGTTTGTTTTTATTAACTTGTAAAGCATTTGAGTGAATAGTTCTCTCTCTCTCTCTCTGTGTGTGTTTGTTTTTATTAACTTGTAAAGCATTTGAGTGAATAGTTCTCTCTCTCTGTGTGTGTGTGTTTGTTTTTATTAACTTGTAAAGCATTTGAGTGAATAGTTCTCTCTCTCTCTGTGTGTGTGTGTTTGTTTTTATTAACTTGTATTTGAGTGAATAGTTCTCTCTCTCTCTGTGTGTGTGTGTTTGTTTTTATTAACTTGTAAAGCATTTGAGTGAATAGTTCTCTCTCTCTCTCTGTGTGTGTGTGTTTGTTTTTATTAACTTGTAAAGCATTTGAGTGAATAGTTCTCTCTCTCTCTGTGTGTGTGTGTTTGTTTTTATTAACTTGTATTTGAGTGAATAGTTCTCTCTCTCTCTCTGTGTGTGTGTGTGTGTTTGTTTTTATTAACTTGTAAAGCATTTGAGTGAATAGTTCTCTCTCTCTCTCTGTGTGTGTGTGTGTTTGTTTTTATTAACTTGTAAAGCATTTGAGTGAATAGTTCTCTCTCTCTCTGTGTGTGTGTGTTTGTTTTTATTAACTTGTAAAGCATTTGAGTGAATAGTTCTCTCTCTCTCTGTGTGTGTGTGTGTTTGTTTTTATTAACTTGTAAAGCATTTGAGTGAATAGTTCTCTCTCTCTCTGTTGGTGTTGTGTTTGTTTTTATTAACTTGTAAAGCATTTGAGTGAATAGTTCTCTCTCTCTCTCTGTGTGTGTGTGTTTGTTTTTATTAACTTGTAAAGCATTTGAGTGAATAGTTCTCTCTCTCTCTCTGTGTGTGTGTTTGTTTTTATTAACTTGTAAAGCATTTGAGTGAATAGTTCTCTCCTCTCTCTGTGTGTGTGTGTTTGTTTTTATTAACTTGTAAAGCATTTGAGTGAATAGTTCTCTCTCTCTCTCTGTGTGTGTGTGTTTGTTTTTATTAACTTGTAAAGCATTTGAGTGAATAGTTCTCTCTCTCTCTGTGTGTGTGTGTTTGTTTTATTAACTTGTAAAGCATTTGAGTGAATAGTTCTCTCTCTCTCTGTGTGTGTGTTGTGTTTGTTTTTATTAACTTGTAAAGCATTTGAGTGAATAGTTCTCTCTCTCTCTGTGTGTGTGTGTTTGTTTTTATTAACTTGTAAAGCATTTGAGTGAATAGTTCTCTCTCTCTCTCTGTGTGTGTGTTTGTTTTTATTAACTTGTAAAGCATTTGAGTGAATAGTTCTCTCTCTCTCTGTGTGTGTGTGTTTTGTTTTTATTAACTTGTAAAGCATTTGAGTGAATAGTTCTCTCTCTCTCTGTGTGTGTGTGTTTGTTTTTATTAACTTGTAAAGCATTTGAGTGAATAGTTCTCTCTCTCTCTGTGTGTGTGTGTGTGTGTTTTTATTAACTTGTAAAGCATTTGAGTGAATAGTTTCTCTCTCTCTCTGTGTGTGTGTGTTTGTTTTATTAACTTGTAAAGCATTTGAGTGAATAGTTCTCTCTCTCTCTCTGTGTGTGTGTGTTTGTTTTTATTAACTTGTAAAGCATTTGAGTGAATAGTTCTCTCTCTCTCTCTCTGTGTGTGTGTGTTTGTTTTTATTAACTTGTAAAGCATTTGAGTGAATAGTTCTCTCTCTCTCTCTCTGTGTGTGTGTGTGTGTTTTTATTAACTTGTAAAGCATTTGAGTGAATAGTTCTCTCTCTCTCTGTGTGTGTGTGTTTGTTTTATTAACTTGTAAAGCATTTGAGTGAATAGTTCTCTCTCTCTCTCTCTGTGTGTGTGTGTTTGTTTTTATTAAACTTGTAAAGCATTTGAGTGAATAGTTCTCTCTCTCTCTCTGTGTGTGTGTGTTTGTTTTATTAACTTGTAAAGCATGTGAGTGAATAGTTCTCTCTCCTCTCTGTGTGTGTGTGTTTGTTTTATTAACTTGTAAAGCATTTGAGTGAATAGTTCTCTCTCTCTCTCTGTGTGTGTGTGTTTGTTTTTATTAACTTGTAAAGCATTTGAGTGAATAGTTTCTCTCTCTCTCTGTGTGTGTGTGTTTGTTTTTTATTAACTTGTAAAGCATTTGAGTGAATAGTTCTCTCTCTCTCTGTGTGTGTGTGTTTGTTTTTATTAACTTGGTAAGCATTTGAGTGAATAGTTTCTCTCTCTCTCTCTCTCTCTGTGTGTGTGTTTGGTTTTTATTAACTTGTAAAGCATTGAGTGAATAGTTCTCTCTCTCTCTCTCTGTGTGTGTGTTTGTTTTTATTAACTTGTAAAGCATTTGAGTGAATAGTTCTCTCTCTCTCCTCTGTGTGTGTGTGTTTGTTTTTATTAACTTGTAAAGCATTTGAGTGAATAGTTCTCTCTCTCTCTCTCTGTGTGTGTGTTTGTTTTTAATTAACTTGTAAAGCATTTGAGTGAATAGTCTCTCTCCTCTCTCTCTCTGTGTGTGTGTTTGTTTTTATTAACTTGTAAAGCATTTGAGTGAATAGTTCTCTCTCTCTCTCTCTGTGTGTGGTTTGTTTTATTAACTTGTAAAGCATTTGAGTGAATAGTTCTCTCTCTCTGTGTGTGTGTGGTTTGTTTTTATTAACTTGTAAAGCAGTTGAGTGAATAGTTCTCTCTCTCTCTGTGTGTGTGTGTTTGTTTTTATTAACTTGTATTGAGTGAATAGTTCTCTCTCTCTCTGTGTGTGTGTGTTTGTTTTTTATTAACTTGTAAAGCATTTGAGTGAATAGTTCTCTCTCTCTCTCTGTGTGTGTGTGTTTGTTTTTATTAAACTTGTAAAGCATTTGAGTGAATAGTTCTCTCTCTCTCTGTGTGTGTGTGTTTGTTTTTATTAACTTGTAAAGCATTTGAGTGAATAGTTCCTCTCTCTCTCTGTGTGTGTGTGTTTGTTTTATTAACTTGTAAAGCATTTGAGTGGAATAGTTCTCTCTCTCTCTCTGTGTGTGGTGTTTGTTTTTATTAACTTGTAAAGCATTTGAGTGAAATAGTTCTCTCTCTCTCTGTGTGTGTGTGTTTGTTTTTATTAACTTGTAAAGCATATTGAGTGAATAGTTCTCTCTCTCTCTCTGTGTGTGTGTGTTTGTTTTTATTATACTTGTAAAGCATTTGAGTGAATAGTTCTCTCTCTCTCTGTGTGTGTGGTGTTTGTTTTTATTAACTTGTAAAGCATTTGAGTGAATAGTTTCTTCTCTCTCGCTGTGTGTGTGTGTTTGTTTTTATTAACTTGTAAAGCATTTGAGTGAATAGTTCTCTCCTCTCTCTGTGTGTGTGTGTTTGTTTTTATTAACTTGTAAAGCATTTGAGTGAATAGTTCTCTCTCTCTCTCTGTGTGTGTGTTTGTTTTTATTAACTTGTAAAGCATTGAGTGAAATAGTTCTCTCTCTCTCTGTGTGTGGTGTTTGTTTTTATTAACTTGTAAAGCATTTGAGTGAATAGTTCTCTCTCTCTCTGTGTGTGTGTGTTTGTTTTATTAACTTGTAAAGCATTTGAGTGAATAGTTCTCTCCTCTCTCTCTCTGTGTGTGTGTGTTTTGTTTTATTAACTTGTAAAGCATTTGAGTGAATAGTTCTCTCTCTCTCTGTGTGGTGTGTGTTTGTTTTTATTAACTTGTAAAGCATTTGAGTGAATAGTTCTCTCTCTCTCTCTGTGTGTTGTGTGTTGTTTTTATTAACTTGTAAAGCATTTGAGTGAATAGTTCTCTCTCTCTCTCTGTGTGTGTGTGTTGTTTTATTAACTTGTAAAGCATTTGAGTGAATAGTTCTCTCTCTCTCTCTGTGTGTGTGTGTTTGTTTTTATTAACTTGTAAAGCATTTGAGTGAATAGTTCTCTCTCTCTCTCTGTGTGTGTGTGTTTGTTTTTATTAACTTGTAAAGCATTTGAGTGAATAGTTCTCTCTCTCTCTCTGTGTGTGTGTGTTTGTTTTATTAACTTGTAAAGCATTTGAGTGAATAGTTCTCTCTCTCTCTGTGTGTGTGTGTGTTGTTTTTATTAACTTGTAAAGCATTTGAGTGAATAGTTCTCTCTCTCTCTCTGTGTGTGTGTGTTTGTTTTATTAACTTGTAAAGCATTTGAGTGAATAGTTCTCTCTCTCTCTGTGTGTGTGTGTTTGTTTTTATTAACTTGTAAAGCATTTGAGTGAATAGTTCTCTCTCTCTCTGTGTGTGTGTTGTTTGTTTTTATTAACTTGTAAAGCATTTGAGTGAATAGTTCTCTCTCTCTCTGTGTGTGTGTGTTTGTTTTATTAACTTGTAAAGCATTGAGTGAATAGTTCTCTCTCTCTCTCTCTTGTGTGTGTGTTTGTTTTTATTAACTTGTAAAGCATTTGAGTGAATAGTTCTCTCTCTCTCTCTGTGTGTGTGTGTTTGTTTTTATTAACTTGTAAAAGCATTTGAGTGAATAGTTCTCTCTCTCTCTCTGTGTGTGTGTGTTGTTTTTATTAAACTTGTAAAGTAAGCTCAGTTGATGGAGTGAAGAGTTCTCTCGTACTCTGTCTCTCTGTGTGTGTGTTTTGTTTTTATTAACTTGTAAAGCAGATTTGATTGAATAGTTTCTCTCTCTCTCTCTCTGTGTGTGTGTTTGTTTTAATTAAAAACTTGTAAAGCATTTGAGTGGAGATAGTTCTCCTCTCTCTCTCTCTGGTGTGGTGTTTGTTTTTATTAACTTGTAAAGCATTTGAGTGAAGAGTTCTCTCTCTCTCTCTGTGTGTGTGGTGTTTGTTTTTATTAACTTGTAAAGCATTTGAGGTGAAAAATAGTTCTCTCTCTCTCTGTGGTGTGTGTGTTTGTTTTTATTAACTTGTATTTGAGTGAATAGTTCGCTTCTCTCTCTGTGTGTGTGTGTTTGTTTTTATTAACCTTGTAAAGCATTGAGTGAATAGTTCTCTCTCTCTCTCTGTGTGTGTGTGTTTGTTTTTTATTAACTTGTAAAGCATTTGAGTGATAGTTCTCTCTCTCTTGTGTGTGGGTGTTTGTTTTTATTAACTTGTAAAGCCATTTGAGTGAATAGTTTCTCTCTCTCTCTGTGTGTGTGTGTTTTGTTTTTATTAACTTGTATTTGAGTGAATAGTTCTTCTCTCTCTCTGTGTGTGTGTGTGTTTGTTTGTATTAACTTGTATTTGAGTGAATAGTTGCTCTCTCTCTCTGTGTGTGGTGTGTGTGTTTGTTTTTATTAACTTGTAAAAGCATTTGAGTGAATAGTTCTCTCTCTCTCTTCTGGTGTGTGTGGTGTTTGTTTGTTTATTAACTTGGTAAAGCATTTGAGTGAATAGTTCCTCTCTCCTCTCTCTGTGTGTGGGTGGGTTTTTTTTATTAACTGTAAAGCATTTGAGTGAATAGTTCTCTCTCTCTCTGTGTGTGTGTGTGTTTGTTTTTATTAACTTGTAAAGCATGCAGTTGAGTGAATAGTTCTCTCTCTCTCTCTGTGTGTGTGTGTTTGTTTTATTTAACTTGTAAAGCAGTTTGAGTGAATAGTTCTCTCTCTCTCTGTGTGTGTGTGTGTTTGTTTTATTAACTTGTAAAGCATTTGAGTGAATAGTTCTCTCTCTCTCTCTGTGTGTGGTGTGTTTGTTTTTATTAACTTGTAAAGCATTTGAGTGAATAGTTCTCTCTCTCTGTGTGTGTGTGTTTGTTTTTATTAACTTGTAAAGTATTTGAGTGAATAGTTCTCTCTCTCTCTGTGTGTGTGTGTGTTTGTTTTTATTAACTTGTAAGCATTTGAGTGAATAGTTCTCTCTCTCTCTCTGTGTGTGTGTGTGTGTTTGTTTTATTAACTTGTAAAGCATTTGAGTGAATAGTTCTCTCTCTCTCTGTGTGTGTGTGTGTTTGTTTTTATTAACTTGTAAAGCATTTGAGTGAATAGTTCTCTCTCTCTCTGTGTGTGTGTGTTTGGTTTTTATTAACTTGTAAAGCATTTGAGTGAATAGTTCTCTCTCTCTCTGTGTGTGTGTGTTTGTTTTATTAACTTGTAAAGCATTTGAGTGAATAGTTCTCTCTCTCTCTGTGTGTGTGTGTGTTTGTTTTTATTAACTTGTAAAGCATTGAGTGAATAGTTCTCTCTCTCTCTGTGTGTGTGTGTGTTGTTTTTATTAACTTGTAAAGCATTTGAGTGAATAGTTCTCTCTCTCTCTGTGTGTGTGTGTTTGTTTTTATTAACTTGTAAAGCATTTGAGTGAATAGTTCTCTCTCTCTCTGTGTGTGTGTGTTTGTTTTTATTAACTTGTAAAGCATTTGAGTGAATAGTTCTCTCTCTCTCTGTGTGTGTGTGTTGTTTTTATTAACTTGTAAAGCATTGAGTGAATAGTTCTCTCTCTCTCTGTGTGTGTGTGTTTGTTTTTATTAACTTGTAAAGCATTTGAGTGAATAGTTCTCTCTCTCTCTGTGTGTGTGTGTTTGTTTTTATTAACTTGTAAAGCATTTGAGTGAATAGTTCTCTCTCTCTCTCTGTGTGTGTGTGTTTGTTTTTATTAACTTGTAAAGCATTTGAGTGAATAGTTCTCTCTCTCTCTCTGTGTGTGTGTGTTTGTTTTATTAACTTGTAAAGCATTTGAGTGAATAGTTCTCTCTCTCTCTGTGTGTGTGTGTTTGTTTTTATTAACTTGTAAAGCATTTGAGTGAATAGTTCTCTCTCTCTCTGTGTGTGTGTGTGTTTGTTTTTATTAACTTGTAAAGCCATTTGAGTGAATAGTTCTCTCTCTCTCTGTGTGTGTGTGTGTTTGTTTTTATTAACTTGTAAAGCATTTGAGTGAATAGTTCTCTCTCTCTCTCTGTGTGTGTGTGTTTGTTTTTATTAACTTGTAAAGCATTTGAGTGAATAGTTCTCTCTCTCTCTGTGTGTGTGTGTTGTGTTTTTATTAACTTGTAAAGGCATTTGAGTGAATAGTTCTCTCTCTCTCTGTGTGTGTGTGTTTGTTTTATTAACTTGTAAAGCATTTGAGTGAATAGTTCTCTCTCTCTCTGTGTGTGTGTTTGTTTTTATTAACTTGTAAAGCATTTGAGTGAATAGTTCTCTCTCTCTCTGTGTGTGTGGTTGTTTTTATTAACTTGTAAGCATTTGAGTGAATAGTTCTCTCTCTCTCTCTGTGTGTGTGTGTTTGTTTTTATTAACTTGTAAAGCATTTGAGTGAATAGTTCTCTCTCTCTCTGTGTGTGGGTGTTTGGTTTTATTAAACTTGTAAAGCATTTGAGTGAATAGTTCTCTCTCTCTCTCTGTGTGTGTGTGTTTGTTTTTATTAACTTGTAAAGCATTTGAGTGAATAGTTCTCTCTCTCTCTGTGTGTGTGTGTTTGTTTTTATTAACTTGTAAAGCATTTGAGTGAATAGTTCTCTCTCTCTCTGTGTGTGTGTGTTTGTTTTATTAACTTGTAAAGCATTTGAGTGAATAGTTCTCTCTCTCTCGTGTGTGTGTGTTTGTTTTTATTAACTTGTAAAGCATTTGAGTGAATAGTTCTCTCTCTCTCTGTGGTGTGTGTGTTTGTTTTTATTAACTTGTAAAGCATTGAGTGAATAGTTCTCTCTCTCTCTGTGTGTGTGTGTGTTTGTTTTTATTAACTTGTAAAGCATTTGAGTGAATAGTTCTCTCTCTCTCTCTGTGTGTGTGTGTTTGTTTTATTAACTTGTAAGCATTTGAGTGAATAGTTCTCCTCTCTCTCTGTGTGTGTGTGTTGTTTGTTATTAACTTGTAAAGCATTTGAGTGAATAGTTTCTCTCTCTCCTGTGTGTGTGTGTGTTGTTTTTATTAACTTGTAAAGCATTTGAGTGAATAGTTCTCTCTCTCTCTCTTGTGTGTGTGTTTGTTTTATTAACTTGTAAAGCATTTGAGTGAATGTTCTCGCTCTCGCTCTCTGTGTGTGTGTTTGTTTTATTAACTTGTAAAGCATTTGAGTGAATAGTTCTCTCTCTCTCTCTGTGTGGTGTGTTTGTTTTTATTAACTTGTAAAGCATTTGAGTGAATAGTTTCTCTCTCTCTCGTGTGTGTGTGTTTGTTTTTTATTAACTTGTAAAGCATTTGAGTGAATAGTTCTCTCTCTCTCTGTGTGTGTGTTTGTTTTTTATTAACTTGTAAAGTGCATTTGAGTGCATAAGTGTCTCTCTCTCTCTGCTTGTGTGTGTTTTGTTTTATTAACTTGTAAGCATTTGAGTGAATAGTTCTCTCTCTCTCTCTGTGTGTGTTTGTTTTTATTAACTTGTAAGCATTTGAGTGAATATTTCCTCCTCTCTCTCTGTGTGTGGGTGTTTTTATTAACTTGTAAAGCATTTGAAGTGAATAGTTCTCTCTCTCTGTGTGGTGTGTGGTTTGTTTTTATTAACTTGTAAAAAGCAGTTGAGTGAATAGTTCTCTGCTCTCTCTGGTGTGTGTGTGTGTTGTTTTTATTAACTTGTATTTGAGTGAATAGTTTCCTCTCTCTCTCTGTGTGTGTGTTGTTTGTTTTTATGATACTTGTAAAGCATTTGAGTGAATAGTTTCTCTCTCTCTCTGTGTGTGTGTGTGTTTGTTTTTATTAACTTGTAAAGCATTTGAGTGAATAGTTCTCTCTCTCTCTGTGTGTGTGTGTTTTGTTTTTATTAACTTGTAAAGCATTTGAGTGAATAGTTCTCTCTCTCTCTGTGTGTGTGTGTTTGTTTTTATTAACTTGTAGTATTGAGTGAATAGTTCTCTCTCTCTCTGTGTGTGGTGGTGTTTGTTTTATTAACTTGTAAAGCATTTGAGTGAATAGTTCTCTCTTCTCTCTGTGTGTGTGTGGTGTTGTTTTTATTAACTTGTAAAGCATTTGAGTGAATAGGTTCTCTCTCGCTCTCTCTGTGTGTGTGTGTGTTGTTTTTATTAACTTGTAAAGCATTTGAGTGAATAGTTCTCTCTCTCTCTGTTGTGTGTGTGTTTGTTTTTATTAACTTGTAAAGCATTTGAGTGAATAGTTCTCCTCTCTCTCTCTGTGTGTGTGTGTGGTTTGTTTTATTAACTTGTAAAGCATTTGAGTGAATAGTTCTCTCTCTCTCTGTGTGTGTGTGTTTGTTTTTTATTAACTTGTAAAGCATTTGAGTGAATAGTTCTCTCTCTCTGTGTGTGTGTGTGTTTGTTTTTATTAACTTGTAAAGCATTTGAGTGAATAGTTCTCTCTCTCTCTGGTGTGTGTGTGTTTGTTTTTATTAACTTGTAAAGCATTTGAGTGAATAGTTCTCTCTCTCTGTGTGTGTGTGTGTTTGTTTTAATTAACTTGTAAAGTATTTGAGTGAATAGTTCTCTCTCTCTCTCTGTGTGTGTGTGGTTTGTTTTTATTAACTTGTATTTGAAGTGAATAGTTCTCTCTCTCTCTCTGTGTGTGTGTGTGTTTGTTTTTATTAACTTGTAAAGCATTTGAGTGAATAGTTTCTCTCTCTCTCTGTGTGTGTGGGTGTTTGTTTTTATTAACTTGTAAAGCATTTGAGTGAATAGTTCTCTCTCTCTCTGTGTGTGTGTTTGGTTTTTATTAACTTGTAAAGCATTTGAGTGAATAGTTCTCTCTCTCTCTGGTGTGTGTGTGTGTTTGTTTTTATTAACTTGTAAAGCATTTGAGTGAATAGTTCTCTCTCGTCTCTGTGTGTGTGTTGTGTTGTTTGTATTAACTTGTAAGCATTTGAGTGAATAGTTCTCTCTCTCTCTCTGTGTGTGGTGTTTTGTTTTATTAACCTTGTAAAGCATTTTGATTGAATAGTTCTCTCTCTCTCTGGTGTGTGTGTTTGTTTTTATTAACTTGTAAAGCATTTGAGTGAATAGTTCTCTCTCTCATTCTGTGTGGGTGTGGTTGTTTTTATTAACTTGTAAAGCATTTTGAGTGAATAGTTCTCTCTCTCTCTGTGTTGTGTGTGTTTGTTTTTATTAACTTGTAAAGCATTTGAGTGATATTTCTCTCTCTCTCTCTGGTGTGTGTGTGTTTGTTTTTTATTAACTTGTAAAGCATTGTGAGTGAATAGCTCTCTCTCTCTCTCTCTCTGTGTGTGTGTGTTTGTTTTTATTAACTTGTAAAGCATTTGAGTGAATAGTTCTCTCTCTCTCTGTGTGTGTGGTGTTTGTTTTTATTAACTTGTAAAGGCATTTGAGTGGAATAGTTCTCTCTCTCTCTGTGTTGTGTGTGTTTGTTTTTATTAACTTGTAAAGCATTTGAGTGAATAGTTCTCTCTCTCTCTCGCTCTCTGTGTGTAGTTTGTGTGGTTTTATTACTTGTAAAGCATTGGAGGTGGAATAGTTTCGGCTGCTCTGTCTGCTGTGTGTGTTGTGTTTGTTTTTATTAACCTTGTAAAGCATTGAGTGAAGGTAGTTCCCTCTCTCTTCCGGTTGTGTGTGTTTGTTTTTTATAACTTGTAAGAGCATTTGATGTAATAGTTCTCTCTCTCTCTCGTGTGTGTGTGTTTGTTTTTATTAAACTTTGTAAAGCATTTTAGGTGAATAGTTCTCTGCTCTCTGCTCTGTGTGTGTGTGTTTTGTTTTTATTAACTTGTAAAGCATTTGAGTGATAGTTCTCTCTCTCCTCTCTGTCTGTGTGGTGTTTGTTTTTATTAACTTGTAAGCATTGAGTGAATAGTTTCTCTCTCTCTCTTGTGGTGTGTTGTGGTGTTTGTTTTATGTATTAACTTGTAAAGCATTTGAGTGAATAGTTCTCTCTCTCTCGGTGTGATGTGTTGTGTGTGTGTTGTTTTTATTAACTTGTAAAGCCATTTGATGAAATAAGGTTTTTCTCTCTCGTCTCTCTGTGTGGTGTGGTGTTTGTTATTTTGATTAACTTGTAGAGCATTGAGTGAATAGTTCTCTCTCTCTCTGTGTGTGTGGGGTGTTTGTTTTTATTAACTTGTAAAGCTTTGAGGGGTGAATAGGTTTCTCTCTCTCTCTGTGTGTGTGTGTTTTGTTATTTATTAAATTGTGTAAAAGCATTTGAGGAGTGAATAGTTCTCTCTCTCTGTGTGGTGTGTGTGTTGTTTTTAATTACTTGTAAAGCATTGAGTGAATAGTTTCTCTCTCTCTCTGTGGTGTGTGTGTTTGTTTTAATTAACTTGTAAAGCATTTGAGGAATAGTTCTCTCTCTCTCTCTCTGTGTGTGTTGTGTTTGTTTTTAATTAACTTGTAAAGCATTTGAGGGAATAGTTCTCTCTCCTCTCTGTGTGTGTGTGTTTGTTTTTGATTAACTTGTAAAGCATTTGAAGTGAATAGTTTCTCGCTCTCTCTCTGTGTGTGTGTTTTGTTTTTATTGAACTTGTAAAGCATTTGAGTGAATAGTTCTCTTCTCTCTCTCTGTGTGTGTGTTTTGTTTTTATTAACTTGTAAGCATTTGAGTGAATAGTTCTCTCTCTCTCTCTGTGTTTGTGTTTGTTTTTATTAACTTGTAAAGCATTTGAGTGAATAGTTCTCTTCTCTCTCTGTGTGTGTGTGTTTGTTTATTACTTGTAAAGCATTGAGTGAATAGTTCTCTCTCTCTCGTCGTGTTGTGTGTTTGTTTTATTAACTTGTAAAGCCTATTGAGTGAATAGTTCTCTTCTCTCTCTGTGTGTGTGTTTGTTTTATTAACTTGTAAAGCATTTTGAGTGAATATTTCTCTCTCTCTCTGTGGTGTGTGTTGTTTTTATTAACTTGTAAAGCATTTGAAGTGAATAGTTCTCTCTCTCTCTCTGTGTGTGTTTTGTTTTTATTAACTTGTAAAGCATTTGAGTGAATAGTTCTCTCTCTCTCTCTGTGTGTTGTGTTTGTTTTTATTAACTTGTAAAGCATTTGAGTGAATAGTTCTCTCTCTCTCTCTGTGTGTGTGTGTTGTTTTTATTAACTTGTAAAGCATTTGAGTGAATAGTTCTCTCTCTCTCTCTGTGTGTGTGTGTTTGTTTTTTTAACTTGTAAAGCATTTGAGTGAATAGTTCTCTCTCTCTCTCTGTGGTGTGTGTGTTTGTTTTTATTAACTTGTAAAGCATTTGAGTGAATAGTTCTCTCTCTCTCTGTGTGTGTGTGTTTGTTTGTATTAACTTGTAAAGCATTTGAGTGAATAGTTCTCTCTCTCTCTGTGTGTGTGTGTTTGTTTTTATTAACTTGTAACAGCATTTGAGTGAATAGTTCTCTCTCTCTCTGTGTGTGTGTGTTTGTTTTTATTAACTTGTAAAGCATTTGAGTGAATAGTTTCTCTCTCTCTCTCTGTGTGGTGTGTGTTTGTTTTTATTAACTTGTAAAGCATTTGAGTGAATAGGTTCTCTCTCTCTCTCTCTGTGTGTGTGTTTTGTTTTTATTAACTTGTAAAGCATTTGAGTGAATAGTTTCTCTCTCCTCTCTGTGTGTGTGTGTTTGTTTTATTAACTTGTAAAGCATTTGAGTGAATAGTTCTCTCTCTCTCTCTGTGTGTGTTGTTTTGTTTTTATTACTTGTAAAGCATTTGAGTGAATAGTTCTCTCTCTCTCTGTGTGTGTGTGTGTTTTGTTTTTTTATTAACTTGTAAAGCATTGAGTGAATAGTTCTCTCTCTCTCTCTGTGTGTGTGTGTTTGTTTTTATTAACTTGTAAAGCATTTGAGTGAATAGTTCTCTCTCTCTCTGTGTGTGTGTGTGTGTGTGTTTGTTTTTATTAACTTGTAAAGCATTTGAGTGAATAGTTCTCTCTCTCTCTGTGTGTGTGTGTGTGTGTTTTTTTTTTTATTAACTTGTAAAGCATTTGAGTGAATAGTTCTCTCTCTCTCTCTCTGTGTGTGTGTGTTTGTTTTTATTAACTTGTAAAGCATTTGAGTGAATA
Source organism: Oncorhynchus kisutch (assembly GCF_002021735.2). Lineage (NCBI taxonomy): Eukaryota > Metazoa > Chordata > Actinopteri > Salmoniformes > Salmonidae > Oncorhynchus > Oncorhynchus kisutch. The sequence continues at coordinate 78,844,458 of NC_034187.2, forward strand.
GTTCTCTCTCTCTCTGTGTGTGTGTGTTTGTTTTTATTAACTTGTAAAGCATTTGAGTGAATAGTTCTCTCTCTCTCTGTGTGTTGTTTTGTTTTTTTTATTAACTTGTAAAGCATTTGAGTGAATAGTTCTCTCTCTCTCTGTGTGTGTGTTTGTTTTTATTAACTTGTAAAGCATTTGAGTGAATAGTTCTCTCTCTCTCTCTCTGTGTGTGTGTTTGTTTTTATTAACTTGTAAAGCATTTGAGTGAATAGTTCTCTCTCTCTCTCTGTGTGTGTGTGTTTGTTTTTTTATTAACTTGTAAAGCATTTGAGTGAATAGTTCTCTCTCTCTCTGTGTGTGTGTGTGGTGTTTTTATTAACTTGTAAAGCATTTGAGTGAATAGTTCTCTCTCTCTCTGTGTGTGTGTGTTTGTTTTTTATTAACTTGTAAAGCATTTGAGTGAATAGTTTCTCTCTCTCTGTGTGTGTGTGGTTTGTTTATTAACTTGTAAAGCATTGAGTGAATAGTTCTCTCTCTCTCTGTGTGTGTGTTTNCTTGTAAAGCATTTGAGTGAATAGTTCTCTCTCTCTCTGTGTGTGGTGTTTGTTTTTATTAACTTGTAAAGCATTTGAGTGAATAGTTCTCTCTCTCTCTCTGTGTGTGTGTTTGTTTTTATTAACTTGTAAATTTGAGTGAATATTCTCTCTCTCTCTCTGTGTGTGTGTTTTTTTTTTATTAACTTGTAAAGCATTTGAGTTGATAGTTCTCTCTCTCTCTCTGTGTGTGTTGTTTTGTTTTTTATTAACTTGTAAAGCATTTGAGTGAATAGTTCTCTCTCTCCTCTCTCTGTGTGTGTTTGTTTTTATTAACTTGTAAAGCATTTGAGTGAATAGTTCTCTCTCTCTCTGTGTGTGTGTGTTTGTTTTTATTAACTTGTAAAGCTTTGAGTGAATAGTTCTCTCTCTCGTGTGTGTGTGTGTTTGTTTTATTAACTTGTATTTGAGTGAATAGTTCTCTCTCTCTCTGTGTGTGTGTGTTTGTTTTTATTAACTTGTAAAGCATTTGAGTGAATAGTTCTCTCTCTCTCTGTGTGTGTGTGTTTGTTTTTATTAACTTGTAAAGCATTTGAGTGAATAGTTCTCTCTCTCTCTGTGTGTGTGTGTTTGTTTTTTATTAACTTGTAAAGCATTTGAGTGAATAGTTCTCTCTCTCTCTGTGTGGTGTGTGTTTGTTTTTAATTACTTGTAAAGCATTTGAGTGAATAGTTTCTCTCTCTCTCTGTGTGGTGTGGTGTTGTTTTTATTAACGTGTAAAGCAGTTGAGTGAATAGTTCTCTCTCTCTCTTGTGTGTGTGTGTTGTTTTTATTACTTGTAAAGCATTTGAGTGAATAGTTCTCTTCTCTCTCTCTGTGTGTGTGTGTTTGTTTTTATTAACTTGTAACAGCATTTGAGTGAATAGTTCTCTCTCTCTCTGTGTGTGTGTGTTTGTTTTATTAACTTGTAAAGCATTTGAGTGAATAGTTCTCTCCTCTCTCTGTTGTGTGTGTGTGTTTGTTTTTATTAACTTGTAGAAGCATTTGAGTGAATAGTTCTCTCCTCTCTCTGTGTGTGTGTGGTGTGTTTTTATTAACTTGTAAGCATTTGAGTGAATAGTTCTCTCTCTCTCTCTGTGTGTGGTGTGTTTTGTTTTAATTAACTTGTAAAGCATTGAGTGAATAGTTCTCTCTCTCATCTGTGTGTGTGGTGTGTTGTTTTTATTAACTTGTAAAGCATTTGAGTGAATAGTTTCTCTCTCTCTCTGTGTGTGTGGTGTTTGTTTTTATTAACTTGTAAAGCATTTGAGTGAATAGTTCTCTCTCTCTCTCTGGTGTGGTGTGTGTTTGTTTTTATTAACTTGTAAGCATTTTGAGTGAATAGTTCTCTCTCTCTCTGTGTGTGTGTGTTTGTTTTTTATTAACTTGTAAGCATTTGAGTGAATAGTTCTCTCTCTCTCTGTGTGTGTGTGTTTGTTTTATTAACTTGTAAAGCATTTGAGTGAATAGTTCTCTCTCTCTCTCTGTGTGTGTGTGTGTGTTTTATTAACTTGTAAAGCATTTGAGTGATAGTTCTCTCTCTCATCGTGTGTGTGTGGTGTTGTTTTTATTAACTGTAAGCATTTGAGTGAATAGTTTCTCTCTCTCTCTGTGTGGTGTGTGTTGTTTTTATTAACTTGTAAAGCATTTGAGTGAATAGTTCTCTCTCTCTCTGTGTGTGTGTGTTTGTTTTTGATTAACTTGTAAAGCATTTGAGTGAATAGTTCTCTCTCTCTCTCTGGTGTTGGTGTTTGGTTTTTTATTAACTTGTAAAGCATTTGAGTGAATAGTTTCTCTCTCTCTCTGTGTGTGTGGTTTGTTTTTATTAACTTGTAAAAGCAGTTGAGTGAATAGTTCTCTCTCTCTCTGTGTGTGTGTGTTTGTTTTTATTAACTTGTAAAGCATTTGAGTGAATAGTTCTCTCTCTCTCTCTGTGTGTGTGTGTTTGTTTTTATTAACTTGTAAAGCATTTGAGTGAATAGTTCTCTCTCTCTCTCTGTGTGTGTGTGTTTGTTTTTATTAACTTGTAAAGCATTTGAGTGAATAGTTCTCTCTCTCTCTTGTGTGGTGTGTTTGTTTTTATTAACTTGTAAAGCATTGAGTGAATAGTTCTCTCTCTCTCTGTGTGGTGTGTTTGTTTTATTACTTGTAAAGCATTTGAGTGAATAGTTCTCTCTCTCTCTGTGGTGTGTGTTTGTTTGTTTTTATTAACTTGTAAAGCATTTGAGTGAATAGTTCTCTCTCTCTCTCTGTGTGTGTGTGTTGTTTTTATTAACTTGTAAAGCATTTGAGTGAATAGTTCCTCTCTCTCTTGTGTGTGTGTGTTTGTTTTTATTACTTGTAAAGCATTTGAGTGAATAGTTCTCTCTCTCCTCTCTGTGTGTGTGTGTTTGTTTTTATGAACTGTAAAGCCTTTGAGTGAATAGTTCTCTCTCTCTTGTGTGTGTGTGTGTTTTGTTTATTAACTTGTAAAGCATTTGAGTGAATAGTTCTCTCTCTCTCTGTGTGTGTGTGTTGTTTTTATTAACTTGTAAAGCATTTGAGTGAATAGTTCTCTCTCTCTCTGTGTGTGTGTTTTGTTTTTATTAACTTGTAAAGCATTTGAGTGAATAGTTCTCTCTCTCTCTGTGTGTGTGTGTTTGTTTTTATTAACTTGTAAAGCATTTGAGTGAATAGTTCTCTCTCTCTCTCTGTGTGTGTGTTTGTTTTTATTAACTTGTAAAGCATTTGAGTGAATAGTTCTCTCTTCTCTACTGTGTGTGTGTGTTGTTTTTATTAACTTGTAAAGCATTTGAGTGAATAGTTCTCTCTCTCTCTGTGTGTGTGTGGTTTGTTTTATTAACTTGTAAAGCATTTGAGTGAATAGTTCTCTCTCTCTCTGTGTGTGTGTGTGTTTGTTTTATTAACTTGTAAAGCATTTGAGTGAATAGTTCTCTCTCTCTCTGTGGTGTGTGTTTGTTTTTATTAACTTGTAAAGCATTTGAGTGAATAGTTTCTCTCTCTCTCTGTGTGTGTGTGTTTGTTTTTATTAACTTGTAAAGCATTTGAGTGAATAGTTCTCTCTCTCTCTGTGTGTGTGTGGTGGTTTGTTTTTATTAACTTGTAAAGCATTTGAGTGAATAGTTCTCTCTCTCTCTGTGTGTGTGTGTTTGTTTTTATTAACTTGTAAAGCATTTGAGTGAATAGTTCTCTCTCATCTCTCTGTGTGTGTGTGTTTGTTTTTATTAACTTGTAAAGCATTTGAGTGAATAGTTCTCTCTCTCTCTGTGTGTGTGTGTGTTTGTTTTTATTAACTTGTAAAGCATTTGAGTGAATAGTTTCTCTCTCTCTCTGTGTGTGTGTGTTTGTTTTTATTAATTGTAAAGCATTTGAGTGAATAGTTCTCTCTCTCTCTCTTGTGTGTGTGTTGTTTTTATTAACTTGTAAAGCATTTGAGTGAATAGTTCTCTCTCTCGTGTGTGTGGTGTTTGTTTTTATTAATTTGTAAAGCATTTGAGTGATAGTTCTCTCTCTCTCTGTGTGTGTGTGTTGTTTTTAATTTTAACTTGTAAAGCATTTGAGTGAATAGTTCTCTCTCTCTGTGTGTGTGTGTTTGTTTTTATTAACTTGTAAAGCATTTGAGTGAATAGTTCTCTCTCTCTCTCTGTGTGTGTGTGTTTGTTTTATTAACTTGTAAAGCATTTGAGTGAATAGTTCTCTCTCTCTCTGTGTGTGTGTGTTTTGTTTTTATTAACTTGTAAAGCATTTTGAGTGAATAGTTCTCTCTCTCTCTGTGTGTGTGTGTTTGTTTTTATTAACTTGTAAAGCATTTGAGTGAATAGTTCTCTCTCTCTCTGTGTGTGTGTGTTTGTTTTTATTAACTTGTAAAGCATTTGAGTGAATAGTTCTCTCTCTCTCTGTGTGTGTGTGTTTGTTTTTATTAACTTGTAAAGCATTTGAGTGCATAGTTCTCTCTCTCTCTGTGTGTGTGTGTTTGTTTTATTAACTGTAAAGCATTTGAGTGAATAGTTCTCTCTCTCTCTGTGTGTGTGTGTTTGTTTTATTAACTTGTAAAGCATTTGAGTGAATAGTTCTCTCTCTCTCTCTGTGTGTGTGTGTTTGTTTTATTAACTTGTAAAGCATTTGAGTGAATAGTTCTCTCTCTCTCTGTGGTGTGTGTGTTTGTTTTATTAACTTGTAAAGCATTTGAGTGAATAGTTCTCTCTCTCTCTGTGTGTGTGTGTTTGTTTTTATTAACTTGTAAAGCATTTGAAGTGAATAGTTCTCTCTCTCTCTCTGTGTGTGTGTGTTTGTTTTTATTAACTTGTAAAGCATTTGAGTGAATAGTTTCTCTCTCTCTCTGTGTGTGTGTGTTGTTTTTATTAACTTGTTAAAGCATTTGAGTGAATAGTTCTCTCTCTCTCTGTGTGTGTGTGTTGTTTTTATTAACTTGTAAAGCATTTGAGTGAATAGTTTCTCTCTCTCTCTGTGTGTGTTGTGTTTGTTTTTATTAACTTGTAAAGCATTTGAGTGAATAGTTCTCTCTCTCTCTGTGTGTGTGTGTTTGTTTTTATTAACTTGTAAAGCATTTGAGTGAATAGTTCTCTCTCTCTCTGTGTGTGTGTGTTTGTTTTATTAACTTGTAAAGCATTTGAGTGAATAGTTCTCTCTCTCTCTCTGTGTGTGTGTGTTTGTTTTTATTAACTTGTAAAGCATTTGAGTGAATAGTTCTCTCTCTCTCTTGTGTGTGTGTGTTTGTTTTTATTAACTTGTAAAGCATTTGAGTGAATAGTTCTCTCTCTCTCTCTGTGTGTGTGTGTTTGTTTTATTAACTTGTAAAGCATTTGAGTGAATAGTTCTCTCTCTCTCTGTGTGTGTGTGTTTGTTTTTATTAACTTGTAAAGCATTTGAGTGAATAGTTCTCTCTCTCTCTGTGTGTGTGTTTTGTTTTTATTAACTTGTAAAGCATTTGAGTGAATAGTTCTCTCTCTCTCTCTGTGTGTGTGTGTTTTGTTTTTATTAACTTGTAAAGCATTTGAGTGAATAGTTCTCTCTCTCTCTGTGTGTGTGTGTTTGTTTTTATTAACTTGTAAAGCATTTGAGTGAATAGTTCTCTCTCTCTCTGTGTGTGTGTGTTTGTTTTTATTAACTTGTAAAGCATTTGAGTGAATAGTTCTCTCTCTCTTCTGTGTGTGTGTGTGTTTGTTTTTATTAACTTGTAAAGCATTTGAGTGAATATTTTCTCCTCATTCTCTGTGTGTGTGTTTGTTTTTATTAACTTGTAAAGCAATTGAGTGAATAGTTCTCTCTCTCTCTGTGTGTGTGTGTTTGTTTTTATTAACTTGTAAAAGCATTTGAGTGAATAGTTCTCTCTCCTCGCTGTGTGGTGTGTTGTTTTTATTAACTTGTAAAGCATTTGAGTGAATAGTTCTCTCTCTCTCTCTGTGTGTGTGTTTGTTTTTATTAACTTGTAAAGCATTTGAGTGAATAGTTCTCTCTCTCTCTCTGTGTGTGTGGGTTTGTTTTATTAAATTGTAAAGCATTTGAGTGAATAGTTCTCTCTCTCTCTTGTGTGTGTGGTTTGTTTTTTATTTAACTTGTAAAGCATTTGAGTGAATAGTTCTCTCTCTCTCTGTGTGTGTGGTTTGTTTTTATTAACTTGTAAAGCATTTGAGTGAATAGTTCTCTCTCTATCTGTGTGTGTTGTGTTTGTTTGTTTTATTAACTTGTAAAGCATTTGAGTGAATAGTTCTCTCTCTCTCTGTGTGTGTGTGTTTGTTTTTATTAACTTGTAAAGCATTTGAGTGAATAGTTCTCTCTCTCTCTGTGTGTGTGTGTTTGTTTTTATTAACTTGTAAAGCATTTGAGTGAATAGTTCTCTCTCTCTCTGTGTGTGTGTGTTTGTTTTTATTAACTTGTAAAGCATTTGAGTGAATAGTTCTCTCTCTCTCTCTGTGTGTGTGTGTTTGTTTTTATTAACTTGTAAAGCATTTGAGTGAATAGTTCTCTCTCTCTCTGTGTGTGTGTGGTTTGTTTTTATTAACTTGTAAAGGCATTTGAGTGAATAGTTCTCTCTCTCTTCTGTGTGTGTGTGTGTGTTTTTATTAACTTGTAAAGCATTTGAGTGAATAGTTCTCTCTCCTCTCTGTGTGTGTGTGTTTGTTTTTAATTAACTTGTAAAGCATTTGAGTGAATAGTTCCTCTCTCTCTGTGTGTGTGTGTTTTGTTTTTATTAACTTGTAAAGCATTTGAGTGAATAGTTCTCCTCTCTCTGTGTGTGTGTGTTTGTTTTATTAACTTGTAAAGCATTTGAGTGAATAGTTCTCTCTCTCTCTGTGTGTGTGTGTTTGTTTTATTAACTTGTAAAGCATTTGAGTGAATAGTTCTCTCTCTCTCTCTGTGTGTGTGTGTTTGTTTTTATTAACTTGTAAAGCATTTGAGTGAATAGTTCTCTCTCTCTCTCTGTGTGTGTGTGTTTGTTTTTATTAACTTGTAAAGCATTTGAGTGAATAGTTCTCTCTCTCTCTGTGTGTGTGTGTTTGTTTTTATTAACTTGTAAAGCATTTGAGTGAATAGTTCTCTCTCTCTCTGTGTGTGTGTGTTTGTTTTTATTAACTTGTAAAGCATTTGAGTGAATAGTTCTCTCTCTCTCTGTGTGTGTGTGTTTGTTTTTATTAACTTGTAAAGCATTTGAGTGAATAGTTCTCTCTCTCTCTGTGTGTGTGTGTTTGTTTTTATTAACTTGTAAAGCATTTGAGTGAATAGTTCTCTCTCTCTCTCTGTGTGTGTGTGTTTGTTTTTATTAACTTGTAAAGCATTTGAGTGAATAGTTCTCTCTCTCTCTGTGTGTGTGTGTTTGTTTTTATTAACTTGTAAAGCATTTGAGTGAATAGTTCTCTCTCTCTCTGTGTGTGTGTGTTTGTTTTTATTAACTTGTAAAGCATTTGAGTGAATAGTTCTCTCTCTCTCTGTGTGTGTGTGTGTTTGTTTTTATTAACTTGTAAAGCATTTGAGTGAATAGTTCTCTCTCTCTCTGTGTGTGTGTGTTTGTTTTTATTAACTTGTAAAGCATTTGAGTGAATAGTTCTCTCTCTCTCTGTGTGTGTGTGTTTGTTTTTATTAACTTGTAAAGCATTTGAGTGAATAGTTCTCTCTCTCTCTCTGTGTGTGTGTGTTTGTTTTTATTAACTTGTAAAGCATTTGAGTGAATAGTTCTCTCTCTCTCTGTGTGTGTGTGTGTGTTTGTTTTTATTAACTTGTAAAGCATTTGAGTGAATAGTTCTCTCTCTCTCTGTGTGTGTGTGTGTGTGTGTTTGTTTTTATTAACTTGTAAAGCATTTGAGTGAATAGTTCTCTCTCTCTCTCTGTGTGTGTGTGTTTGTTTTATTAACTTGTAAAGCATTTGAGTGAATAGTTCTCTCTCTCTCTGTGTGTGTGTGTTTGTTTTTATTAACTTGTAAAGCATTTGAGTGAATAGTTCTCTCTCTCTGTGTGTGTGTGTTTGTTTTTATTAACTTGTAAAGCATTTGAGTGAATAGTTCTCTCTCTCTCTGTGTGTGTGTGTTGTTTTTATTAACTTGTAAAGCATTTGAGTGAATAGTTCTCTCTCTCTCTGTGTGGTGTGTGTGTTTGTTTTTATTAACTTGTAAAGCATTTGAGTGAATAGTTCTTTCTCTCTCTCTGTGTGTGTGTGTTTGTTTTTATTAACTTGTAAAGCATTTGAGTGAATAGTTCTCTCTCTCTCTGTGTGTGTGTGTGTGTGTGTGTGTTTGTTTTTATTAACTTGTAAAGCATTTGAGTGAATAGTTCTCTCTCTCTCTGTGTGTGTGTGTTTGTTTTTATTAACTTGTAAAGCATTTGAGTGAATAGTTCTCTCTCTCTCTGTGTGTGTGTTTGTTTTTATATTAACTTGTAAAGCATTTGAGTGAATAGTTCTCTCTCTCTCTGTGTGTGTGTGTTTGTTTTTATTAACTTGTAAAGCATTTGAGTGAATAGTTCTCTCTCTCTCTGTGTGTGTGTGTTTGTTTTTATTAACTTGTAAAGCATTTGAGTGAATAGTTCTCTCTCTCTCTGTGTGTGTGTGTTTGTTTTTATTAACTTGTAAAGCATTTGAGTGAATAGTTCTCTCTCTCTCTGTGTGTGTGTGTTTGTTTTTATTAACTTGTAAAGCATTTGAGTGAATAGTTCTCTCTCTCTCTCTGTGTGTGTGTGTTTGTTTTTATTACTTGTAAAGCATTTGAGTGAATAGTTCTCTCTCTCTCTGTGTGTGTGTGTTTGTTTTTATTAACTTGTAAAGCATTTGAGTGAATAGTTCTCTCTCTCTCTGTGTGTGTGTGTGTTTGTTTTTATTAACTTGTAAAGCATTTGAGTGAATAGTTCTCTCTCTCTCTGTGTGTGTGTGTTTGTTTTTATTAACTTGTAAAGCATTTGAGTGAATAGTTCTCTCTCTCTCTCTGTGTGTGTGTGTTTGTTTTTATTAACTTGTAAAGCATTTGAGTGAATAGTTCTCTCTCTCTCTGTGTGTGTGTGTTTGTTTTATTAACTTGTAAAGCATTTGAGTGAATAGTTCTCTCTCTCTCTGTGTGTGTGTGTTTGTTTTTATTAACTTGTAAAGCATTTGAGTGAATAGTTCTCTCTCTCTCTGTGTGTGTGTGTTTGTTTTTATTAACTTGTAAAGCATTTGAGTGAATAGTTCTCTCTCTCTCTCGTGTGTGTGTGTTTGTTTTTATTAACTTGTAAAGCATTTGAGTGAATAGTTCTCTCTCTCTCTGTGTGTGTGTTTGTTTTTATTAACTTGTAAAGCATTTGAGTGAATAGTTCTCTCTCTCTCTCTGTGTGTGTGTGTTTGTTTTTATTAACTTGTAAAGCAATTTGAGTGAATAGTTCTCTCTCTCTCTGTGTGTGTGTGTTTGTTTTTATTAACTTGTAAAGCATTTGAGTGAATAGTTCTCTCTCTCTCTGTGTGTGTGTGTTTGTTTTTATTAACTTGTAAAGCATTTGAGTGAATAGTTCTCTCTCTCTCTCTGTGTGTGTGTGTTTGTTTTTATTAACTTGTAAAGCATTTGAGTGAATAGTTCTCTCTCTCTCTGTGTGTGTGTGTTTTGTTTTTATTAACTTGTTAAAGCATTTGAGTGAATAGTTCTCTCTCTCTCTGTGTGTGTGGTGTTTGTTTTTATTAACTTGTAAAGCATTTGAGTGAATAGTTCTCTCTCTCTCTGTGTGTGTGTGTTTGTTTTTATTAACTTGTAAAGCATTTGAGTGAATAGTTTCTCTCTCTCTCTCTGTGTGTGTGTGTTTGTTTTTATTAACTTGTAAAGCATTTGAGTGAATAGTTCTCTCTCTCTCTGTGTGTGTGTGTGTTTGTTTTTATTAACTTGTAAAGCATTTGAGTGAATAGTTCTCTCTCTCTCTGTGTGTGTGTGTTTGTTTTTATTAACTTGTAAAGCATTTGAGTGAATAGTTCTCTCTCTCTCTTGTGTGTGTGTGTTTGTTTTATTAACTTGTAAAGCATTTGAGTGAATAGTTCTCTCTCTCTCTGTGTGTGTGTGTTTGTTTTTATTAACTTGTAAAGCATTTGAGTGAATAGTTCTCTCTCTCTCTGTGTGTGTGTGTTTGTTTTTATTAACTTGTAAAGCATTTGAGTGAATAGTTCTTCTCTCTCTCTGTGTGTGTGTGTTTGTTTTTATTAACTTGTAAAGCATTTGAGTGAATAGTTCTCTCTCTCTCTGTGTTGTGTGTGTTTGTTTTTATTAACTTGTAAAGCATTTGAGTGAATAGTTCTCTCTCTCTCTGTGTGGTGTGTGGTTTGTTTTTATTAACTTGTAAAGCATTTGAGTGAATAGTTCTCTCTCTCTCTCTGTGTGTGTGTGTTTGTTTTTTATTAACTTGTAAAGCATTTGAGTGAATAGTTCTCTCTCTCTCTGTGTGTGTGTGTGTTGTTTTTATAACTTGTAAAGCATTTGAGTGAATAGTTCTCTCTCTCTCTGTGTGTGTGTGTTTGTTTTTATTAACTTGTAAAGCATTTGAGTGAATAGTTCTCTCTCTCTCTGTGTGTGTGTGTTTGTTTTTATTAACTTGTAAAGCATTTGAGTGAATAGTTCTCTCTCTCTCTGTGTGTGTGTGTGTTTGTTTTTATTAACTTGTAAAGCATTTGAGTGAATAGTTCTCTCTCTCTCTGTGTGTGTGTTGTGTTTGTTTATTAACTTGTAAAGCATTTGAGTGAATAGTTCTCTCTCTCTCTGTGTGTGTGTGTTTGTTTTTATTAACTTGTAAAGCATTTGAGTGAATAGTTCTCTCTCTCTCTCTGTGTGTGTGTTTGTTTTTATTAACTTGTAAAGCATTTGAGTGAATAGTTCTCTCTCTCTCTCTGTGTGTGTGTGTTTGTTTTATTAACTTGTAAAGCATTTGAGTGAATAGTTCTCTCTCTCTCTGTGTGTGTGTGTTTGTTTTTATTAACTTGTAAAGCATTTGAGTGAATAGTTCTCTCTCTCTCTGTGTGTGTGTGTTTGTTTTTATTAACTTGTAAAGCATTTGAGTGAATAGTTCTCTCTCTCTCTGTGTGTGTGTGTTTGTTTTTATTAACTTGTAAAGCATTTGAGTGAATAGTTCTCTCTCTCTCTGTGTGTGTGTGTTTGTTTTTATTAACTTGTAAAGCATTTGAGTGAATAGTTCTCTCTCTCTCTGTGTGTGTGTGTGTTTGTTTTTATTAACTTGTAAAGCATTTGAGTGAATAGTTCTCTCTCTCTCTGTGTGTGTGTGTTGTTTTTATTAACTTGTAAAGCATTTGAGTGAATAGTTCTCTCTCTCTCTCTGTGTGTGTGTGTTTGTTTTTATTAACTTGTAAAGCATTTGAGTGAATAGTTCTCTCTCTCTCTGTGTGGTGTGTTTGTTTTTTATTAACTTGTAAAGCATTTGAGTGAATAGTTCTCTCTCTCTCTCTGTGTGTGTGTTTGTTTTTATTAACTTGTAAAGCATTTGAGTGAATAGTTCTCTCTCTCTCTGTGTGTGTGTTTGTTTTATTAACTTGTAAAGCATTTGAGTGAATAGTTCTCTCTCTCTCTGTGTGGTGTGTTGTTTTTATTAACTTGTAAAGCATTTGAGTGAATAGTTCTCTCTCTCTCGTGTGTGTGTGTTGTTTTTATTAACTTGTAAAGCATTTGAGTGAATAGTTCTCTCTCTCTCTGTGTGGTGTGTTTGTTTTTATTAACTTGTAAAGCATTTTGAGTGAATAGTTCTCTCTCTCTCTCTGTGTGTGTGTGTTGTTTTTATTAACTTGTAAAGCATTTGAGTGAATAGTTCTCTCTCTCTCTCTGTGTGTGTGTGTTTGTTTTTATTAACTTGTAAAGCATTTGAGTGAATAGTTCTCTCTCTCTCTGTGTGTGTGTGTTTGTTTTTATTAACTTGTAAAGCATTTGAGTGAATAGTTCTCTCTCTCTCTGTGTGTGTGTGTTTGTTTTTATTAACTTGTAAAGCATTTGAGTGAATAGTTCTCTCTCTCTCTGTGTGTGTGTGTTTGTTTTTATTAACTTGTAAAGCATTTGAGTGAATAGTTCTCTCTCTCTCTGTGTGTGTGTGTTTGTTTTTATTAACTTGTAAAGCATTTGAGTGAATAGTTCTCTCTCTCTCTCTGTGTGTGTGTGTTTGTTTTTATTAACTTGTAAAGCATTTGAGTGAATAGTTCTCTCTCTCTCTCTGTGTGTGTGTGTTTGTTTTTATTAACTTGTAAAGCATTTGAGTGAATAGTTCTCTCTCTCTCTCGTGTGTGTGTGTGTTTGTTTTATTAACTTGTAAAGCATTTGAGTGAATAGTTCTCTCTCTCTCTGTGTGTGTGTGTCTGTGGTGGTTTATTACTGTAAAGCATTTGAGTTGCAATAGTTCTCTCTCTCTCTCTGTGTGGTTTGTTTGTTTTTATTAACTTGTAAAGCATTTTGACGTGACATAGGTCAGTCTCTCTCTCTGTTGTGTGTGTGTTTGTTTTATTAACTTGTAAAGCATTTGAGTGAATAGTTCTCTCTCTCTCTGTGTGTGTGTGTTTGTTTTTATTAACTTGTAAAGCATTGAGTGAATAGTTCTCTCTCTCTCTGTGTGTGTGTGTGTTGTTTTTATTAACCTTGTAAAGCATTTGAGTGAAATAGTTCTTCTCTCTCTCTGTTGTGTGTGTGTCTTGTTATTATTAACTTGTAAAGCATTTGAGTGAATAGTTCTCTCTCTCGGTGTGTGTGTGTTTGTTTTTATTAACTTGGTAAAGCATTTGAGTGAATAGTTCTCTCTCTCTCTCTGTGTGTGTGTGGTGTTTGTTTTTTATTTACTTGTAAAGCATTTGAGTGAATAGTTCTCTCTCTCTCTCTGTGTGTGTGTGTTTGTTTTTATTAACTTGTAAAGCATTTGAGTGAATAGTTCTCTCTCTCTCTGTGTGTGTGTTTGTTTTTATTAACTTGTAAAGCATTTGAGTGAATAGTTCTCTCTCTCTCTGTGTGTGTGTGTGTTTGTTTTTATTAACTTGTAAAGCATTTGAGTGAATAGTTCTCTCTCTCTCTGTGTGTGTGTTTGTTTTTATTAACTTGTAAAGCATTTGAGTGAATAGTTCTCTCTCTCTCTGTGGTGTGTGTGTTTGTTTTTTATTAACTTGTAAAGCATTTGAGTGAATAGTTCTCTCTCTCTCTGTGTGTGTGTGTTTGTTTTTATTAACTTGTAAAGCATTTGAGTGAATAGTTCTCTCTCTCTCTGTGTGTGTGTGTGTTTGTTTTATTAACTTGTAAAGCATTTGAGTGAATAGTTCTCTCTCTCTCTGTGTGTGTGTGTTTGTTTTTATTAACTTGTAAAGCATTTGAGTGAATAGTTCTCTCTCTCTCTGTGTGTGTGTGTTTGTTTTTATTAACTTGTAAAGCATTTGAGTGAATAGTTCTCTCTCTCTCTGTGTGTGTGTGTTTGTTTTTATTAACTTGTAAAGCATTTGAGTGAATAGTTCTCTCTCTCTCTCGTGTGTGTGTGTGTTTGTTTTTATTAACTTGTAAAGCATTTGAGTGAATAGTTCTCTCTCTCTCTGTGTGGTGTGTGTTGTTTTTATTAACTTGTAAAGCATTTGAGTGAATAGTTCTCTCTCTCTCTGTGTGTGTGTGTTTGTTTTTATTAACTTGTAAAGCATTTGAGTGAATAGTTCTCTCTCTCTCTGTGTGTGTGTGTTTGTTTTTATTAACTTGTAAAGCATTTGAGTGAATAGTTCTCTCTCTCTCTCTGTGTGTGTTGTGTTTGTTTTTATTAACTTGTAAAGCATTTGAGTGAATAGTTCTCTCTCTCTCTGTGTGTGTGTGTTTGTTTTTATTAACTTGTAAAGCATTTGAGTGAATAGTTCTCTCTCTCTCTGTGTGTGTGTGTTTGTTTTTATTAACTTGTAAAGCATTTGAGTGAATAGTTCTCTCTCTTCTGTGTGTGTGTGTTTGTTTTTATTAACTTGTAAAGCATTTGAGTGAATAGTTCTCTCTCTCTCTGTGTGTGTGTGTTTGTTTTTATTAACTTGTTAAAGCATTTGAGTGACTAGTTCTCTCTCTCTCTGTGTGTGTGTGTGTTGTTTTTTATTAACTTGTAAAGCATTTGAGTGAATAGTTCTCTCTCTCTCTGTGTGTGTGTGTGTGTGTTTGTTTTATTAACTTGTAAAGCATTTGAGTGAATAGTTCTCTCTCTCTGTCGTGTGTGTGAGTGTGTGTTTGTTTTTATTAATTTGTAAAGCATTTTGAGTGAATAGTTCTCTTCTCTCTCTGTGTGTGTGTGTTTGTTTTTATTAACTTGTAAAGCATTTGAGTGAATAGTTCTCTCTCTCTCTGTGTGTGTGTGTTTGTTTTATTAACTTGTAAAGCATTTGAGTGAATATGTTCTCTCTCTCTCTGTGTGTGTGTGTTTGTTTTATTAACTTGTAAGCATTGAGTGAATAGTTCTCTCTCTCTCTCGTGTGTGTTGTGTTTGTTTTTATTAACTTGTAAAGCATTTGAGTGAATAGTTCTCTCTCTCTCTCTGTGTGTGTGTGTTTGTTTTTATTAACTTGTAAAGCATTTGAGTGAATAGTTCTCTCTCTCTCTCTGTGTGTGTGTGTTGTTTTTATTAACTTGTAAAGCATTTGAGTGAATAGTTCTCTCTCTCTCTGTGTGTGTGTGTGTGTTTTATTAACTTGTAAAGCATTTGAGTGAATAGTTCTCTCTCTCTGTGTGTGTGTGTTGTTTTTATTAACTTGTAAAGCATTTGAGTGAATAGTTCTCTCTCTCTCTGTGTGGTGTGTGTTTTTTATTAACTTGTAAAGCATTTGAGTGAATAGTTCTCTCTCTCTGTGTGTGTGTGTTTGTTTTTATTAACTTGTAAAGCATTTGAGTGAATAGTTCTCTCTCTCTCTGTGTGTGTGTGTTTGTTTTTATTAACTTGTAAAGCATTTGAGTGAATAGTTCTCTCTCTCTCTGTGTGTGTGTGTTTGTTTTTATTAACTTGTAAAGCATTTGAGTGAATAGTTCTCTCTCTCTCTGTGTGTGTGTGTTTGTTTTTATTAACTTGTAAAGCATTTGAGTGAATAGTTCTCTCTCTCTCTGTGTGTGTGTGTTTGTTTTTATTAACTTGTAAAGCATTTGAGTGAATAGTTCTCTCTCTCTCTCTGTGTGTGTGTGTTTGTTTTTATTAACTTGTAAAGCATTTGAGTGAATAGTTCTCTCTCTCTCTGTGTGTGTGTGTTTGTTTTTATTAACTTGTAAGCATTTGAGTGAATAGTTCTCTCTCTCTCTGTGTGTGTGTGTTTGTTTTTATTAACTTGTAAAGCATTTGAGTGAATAGTTCTCTCTCTCTCTGTGTGTGTGTGTTTGTTTTTATTAACTTGTAAAGCATTTGAGTGAATAGTTCTCTCTCTCTCTGTGTGTGTGTGTTTGTTTTTATTAACTTGTAAAGCATTTGAGTGAATAGTTCCTCTCTCTCTGTGTGTGTGTGTTTGTTTTTATTAACTTGTAAAGCATTTGAGTGAATAGTTCTCTCTCTCTCTCTGTGTGTGTGTGTTTGTTTTTATTAACTTGTAAAGCATTTGAGTGAATAGTTCTCTCTCTCTCTGTGTGTTGTGTGTTTGTTTTTATTAACTTGTAAAGCATTTGAGTGAATAGTCTCTCTCTCTCTCGTGTGTGTGTGTTTGTTTTTATTAACTTGTAAAGCATTTGAGTGAATAGTTCTCTCTCTCTCTGTGGTGTGTGTTTGTGTTTTATTACTTGTAAAGCATTTGAGTGAATAGTTCTCTCTCTCTCTGTGTGTGTGTGTTTGTTTTTATTAACTTGTAAAGCATTTGAGTGAATAGTTCTCTCTCTCTCTGTGTGTGGTGTGTTTTATTAACTTGTAAAGCATTTGAGTGAATAGTTCTCTCTCTCTCTGTGTGTGTGTGTTTGTTTTTATTAACTTGTAAAGCATTTGAGTGAATAGTTCTCTCTCTCTCTGTGTGTGTGTGTTTGTTTTTATTAACTTGTAAAGCATTTGAGTGAATAGTTCTCTCTCTCTCTGTGTGTGTGTGTTTGTTTTATTAACTTGTAAGCATTTGAGTGAATAGTTCTCTCTCTCTCTGTTGTGTGTTGGTTGTTTTTATTAACTTGTAAAGCATTTGAGTGAATAGTTCTCTCTCTCTCTGTGGTGTGTGTTTGTTTTTATTAACTTGTAAAGCATTTGATGAATAGTTCTCTCTCTCTCTGTGTGTGTGTTTGTTTTTATTAACTTGTAAGCATTTGAGTGAATAGTTCTCTCTCTCTCTGTGTGTGTGTGTTTGTTTTTATTAACTTGTAAAGCATTTGAGTGAATAGTTCTCTCTCTCTCTGTGTGTGTGTTTGTTTTTTATTAACTTGTTGTAAAGCATTTGAGTGAATAGGTCTCTCTCTCTCTGTGTGTTGTGTTTGTTTTTATTAACTTGTAAAGCATTTGAGTGAATAGTTCTCTCTCTCTCCTGTTGTGTGTGTTGTTTTTATTAACTTGTAAAGCATTTGAGTGAATAGTTCTCTCTCTCTCTTGTGTGTGTGTTTGTTTTATTAACTTGTAAAGCATTGAGTGAATAGTTCTCTCTCTCTCTGTGTGTGGTTGTGTTTTTATTAACTTGTAAAGCATTGAGTGAAATAGTTCTCTCTCTCTCTGTGTGTGTGTGTTTGTTTTTATTAACTTGTAAAGCATTTGAGTGAATAGTTCTCTCTCTCTCTGTGTGTGTGTTTGTTTTATTAACTTGTAAAGCATTTGAGTGAATAGTTCTCTCTCTCTCTGTGTGTGTGTTTGTTTTTATTAACTTGTAAAGCATTTGAGTGAATAGTTCTCTCTCTCTCTGTGTGTGTGTGTTTGTTTTTATTAACTTGTAAAGCATTTGAGTGAATAGTTCTCTCTCTCTCTCTGTGTGTGTGTGTTTGTTTTTATTAACTTGTAAAGCATTTGAGTGAATAGTTCTCTCTCTCTCTGTGTGTGTGTGTTTGTTTTATTAACTTGTAAAGCATTTGAGTGAATAGTTCTCTCTCTCTCTGTGTGTGTGTGTTTGTTTTTATTAACTTGTAAAGCATTTGAGTGAATAGTTCTCTCTCTCTCTGTGTGTGTGTGTTTGTTTTATTAACTTGTAAAGCATTTGAGTGAATAGTTCCTCTCTCTCTCTGTGTGTGTGTGTTTGTTTTTATTAACTTGTAAAGCATTTGAGTGAATAGTTCTCTCTCTCTCTCTGTGTGTGTGTGTGTGTTTTTATTAACTTGTTAAAGCATTTGAGTGAATAGTTCTCTCTCTCTCTGTGTGTGTGTGTTTGTTTTTATTAACTTGTAAAGCATTTGAGTGAATAGTTCTCTCTCTCTCTGTGTGTGTGTGTGTGTTTTTATTAACTTGTAAAGCATTTGAGTGAATAGTTCTCTCTCTCTCTGTGTGTGTGTGTTTGTTTTTATTAACTTGTAAAGCATTTGAGTGAATAGTTCTCTCTCTCTCTGTGTGTGTGTGTTTGTTTTTATTAACTTGTAAAGCATTTGAGTGAATAGTTCTCTCTCTCTCTGTGTGTGTGTGTTTGTGTTTATTAACTTGTAAAGCATTTGAGTGAATAGTTCTCTCTCTCTCTCTGTGTGTGTTTGTTTGTTTTTATTAACTTGTAAAGCATTTGAGTGAATAGTTCTCTCTCTCTCTGTGTGTGTGTGTTTGTTTTTATTAACTTGTAAAGCATTTGAGTGAATAGTTCTCTCTCTCTCTGTGTGTGTGTGTGTTTTTATTAACTTGTAAAGCATTTGAGTGAATAGTTCTCTCTCTCTCTGTGTGTGTGTGTGTGTTTTATTAACTTGTAAAGCATTTGAGTGAATAGTTCTCTCTCTCTCTGTGTGTGTGTGTTTGTTTTTATTAACTTGTAAAGCATTTGAGTGAATAGTTCTCTCTCTGTGTGTGTGTGTTTGTTTTTATTAACTTGTAAAGCATTTGAGTGAATAGTTCTCTCTCTCTCTCTGTGTGTGTGTGTGTGTTTGTTTTTATTAACTTGTAAAGCATTTGAGTGAATAGTTCTCTCTCTCTCTGTGTGTGTTTGTTTTTATTAACTTGTAAAGCATTTGAGTGAATAGTTCTCTCTCTCTCTGTGTGTGTGTGTTTGTTTTTATTAACTTGTAAAGCATTTGAGTGAATAGTTCTCTCTCTCTCTGTGTGTGTGTGTTTTTATTAACTTGTAAAGCATTTGAGTGAATAGTTCTCTCTCTCTCTGTGTGTGTGTGTGTTTTTATTAACTTGTAAAGCATTTGAGTGAATAGTTCTCTCTCTCTCTCTCTGTGTGTGTGTGTTTGTTTTTATTAACTTGTAAAGCATTTGAGTGAATAGTTCTCTCTCTCTCTGTGTGTGTGTGTGTTTTTATTAACTTGTAAAGCATTTGAGTGAATAGTTCTCTCTCTCTCTGTGTGTGTGTGTTTGTTTTTATTAACTTGTAAAGCATTTGAGTGAATAGTTCTCTCTCTCTCTGTGTGTGTTTGTTTTTATTAACTTGTAAAGCATTTGAGTGAATAGTTCTCTCTCTCTCTGTGTGTGTTTGTTTTTATTAACTTGTAAAGCATTTGAGTGAATAGTTCTCTCTCTCTCTGTGTGTGTGTGTTTGTTTTTATTAACTTGTAAAGCATTTGAGTGAATAGTTCTCTCTCTCTCTGTGTGTGTGTGTTTGTTTTATTAACTTGTAAAGCATTTGAGTGAATAGTTCTCTCTCTCTCTGTGTGTGTGTGTTTGTTTTATTAACTTGTAAAGCATTTGAGTGAATAGTTCTCTCTCTCTCTCTGTGTGTGTGTGTGTGTTTTTATTAACTTGTAAAGCATTTGAGTGAATAGTTCTCTCTCTCTGTGTGTGTGTGTGTTTGTTTTTATTAACTTGTAAAGCATTTGAGTGAATAGTTCTCTCTCTCTCTCTGTGTGTGTGTGTTTGTTTTTATTAACTTGTAAAGCATTTGAGTGAATAGTTCTCTCTCTCTCTCTGTGTGTGTGTGTTTGTTTTTATTAACTTGTAAAGCATTTGAGTGAATAGTTCTCTCTCTCTCTCTGTGTGTGTGTTTGTTTTTATTAACTTGTAAAGCATTTGAGTGAATAGTTCTCTCTCTCTCTGTGTGTGTGTGTTTGTTTTTATTAACTTGTAAAGCATTTGAGTGAATAGTTCTCTCTCTCTCTGTGTGTGTGTGTTTGTTTTTATTAACTTGTAAAGCATTTGAGTGAATAGTTCTCTCTCTCTCTCTGTGTGTGTTTGTTTGTTTTTATTAACTTGTAAAGCATTTGAGTGAATAGTTCTCTCTCTCTCTGTGTGTGTGTGTTTGTTTTTATTAACTTGTAAAGCATTTGAGTGAATAGTTCTCTCTCTCTCTGTGTGTGTGTGTGTTTTTATTAACTTGTAAAGCATTTGAGTGAATAGTTCTCTCTCTCTCTGTGTGTGTGTGTGTGTTTTTATTAACTTGTAAAGCATTTGAGTGAATAGTTCTCTCTCTCTCTGTGTGTGTGTGTTTGTTTTTATTAACTTGTAAAGCATTTGAGTGAATAGTTCTCTCTCTGTGTGTGTGTGTTTGTTTTTATTAACTTGTAAAGCATTTGAGTGAATAGTTCTCTCTCTCTCTCTGTGTGTGTGTGTGTGTTTGTTTTTATTAACTTGTAAAGCATTTGAGTGAATAGTTCTCTCTCTCTCTGTGTGTGTTTGTTTTTATTAACTTGTAAAGCATTTGAGTGAATAGTTCTCTCTCTCTCTGTGTGTGTGTGTTTGTTTTTATTAACTTGTAAAGCATTTGAGTGAATAGTTCTCTCTCTCTCTGTGTGTGTGTGTTTTTATTAACTTGTAAAGCATTTGAGTGAATAGTTCTCTCTCTCTCTGTGTGTGTGTGTGTTTTTATTAACTTGTAAAGCATTTGAGTGAATAGTTCTCTCTCTCTCTCTCTGTGTGTGTGTGTTTGTTTTTATTAACTTGTAAAGCATTTGAGTGAATAGTTCTCTCTCTCTCTGTGTGTGTGTGTGTTTTTATTAACTTGTAAAGCATTTGAGTGAATAGTTCTCTCTCTCTCTGTGTGTGTGTGTTTGTTTTTATTAACTTGTAAAGCATTTGAGTGAATAGTTCTCTCTCTCTCTGTGTGTGTTTGTTTTTATTAACTTGTAAAGCATTTGAGTGAATAGTTCTCTCTCTCTCTGTGTGTGTTTGTTTTTATTAACTTGTAAAGCATTTGAGTGAATAGTTCTCTCTCTCTCTGTGTGTGTGTGTTTGTTTTTATTAACTTGTAAAGCATTTGAGTGAATAGTTCTCTCTCTCTCTGTGTGTGTGTGTTTGTTTTTATTAACTTGTAAAGCATTTGAGTGAATAGTTCTCTCTCTCTCTGTGTGTGTGTGTTTGTTTTTATTAACTTGTAAAGCATTTGAGTGAATAGTTCTCTCTCTCTCTCTGTGTGTGTGTGTGTGTTTTTATTAACTTGTAAAGCATTTGAGTGAATAGTTCTCTCTCTCTCTGTGTGTGTGTGTGTTTGTTTTTATTAACTTGTAAAGCATTTGAGTGAATAGTTCTCTCTCTCTCTCTGTGTGTGTGTGTTTGTTTTTATTAACTTGTAAAGCATTGAGTGAATAGTTCTCTCTCTCTCTCTGTGTGTGTGTGTTTGTTTTTATTAACTTGTAAAGCATTTGAGTGAATAGTTCTCTCTCTCTCTCTGTGTGTGTGTTTGTTTTTATTAACTTGTAAAGCATTTGAGTGAATAGTTCTCTCTCTCTCTGTGTGTGTGTGTTTGTTTTTATTAACTTGTAAAGCATTTGAGTGAATAGTTCTCTCTCTCTCTGTGTGTGTGTGTTTGTTTTTATTAACTTGTAAAGCATTTGAGTGAATAGTTCTCTCTCTCTCTGTGTGTGTGTGTTTGTTTTTATTAACTTGTAAAGAATTTGAGTGAATAGTTCTCTCTCTCTCTGTGTGTGTGTGTTTGTTTTTATTAACTTGTAAAGCATTTGAGTGAATAGTTCTCTCTCTCTCTGTGTGTGTGTGTTTGTTTTTATTAACTTGTAAAGCATTTGAGTGAATAGTTCTCTCTCTCTCTGTGTGTGTGTGTTTGTTTTTATTAACTTGTAAAGCATTTGAGTGAATAGTTCTCTCTCTCTCTGTGTGTGTGTGTTTGTTTTTATTAACTTGTAAAGCATTTGAGTGAATAGTTCTCTCTCTCTCTGTGTGTGTGTGTTTGTTTTTATTAACTTGTAAAGCATTTGAGTGAATAGTTCTCTCTCTCTGTGTGTGTGTGTGTTTGTTTTTATTAACTTGTAAAGCATTTGAGTGAATAGTTCTCTCTCTCTCTGTGTGTGTGTGTTTGTTTTTATTAACTTGTAAAGCATTTGAGTGAATAGTTCTCTCTCTCTCTGTGTGTGTGTGTTTGTTTTTATTAACTTGTAAAGCATTTGAGTGAATAGTTCTCTCTCTCTCTGTGTGTGTGTGTTTGCGTGCGTGCGTGCGTGCGTGTGTGTTACTGTTTCACATTACAGACCAGATCACATCACAGTACAGATGCCCTTGTCTCTGTGTGACTCTGTCAGTTCTGTCTGTCTCTCTGTCTCTCTGTCCATCTGTGCAGTACTGCTTGCACTGCTGACTATAGCCTGATATACAAACTATACACACATACAGTCAGGTCCAACATGATCTTCCCCCTTGATAAAGATGAGCAATAATTGGCTGAGCAAAATATGGGAAATAATCAAATAAATAACTCAAACTGAGCTATTTTGTACTGTCAGAAAATTATATTATTTAATACTAGATTTTTTTTGATTTTTTAAAGATAGGCGTCCAAATTATTACCACCCCTAAAGATTCTCATAAATAAAATGAAACAAAATTCAATCTCCATTAACATTCTACCTATTACATTTATTTTATTTTAATCTCAGTTTAATTAAGGAACTGTATTGTGGCCTTCCATGGCTTCCTGTTTCAAAGGGGTATAAAATGAGGTAACATTTCAAATCCCTATTTCATCCATCCCCACAGGAAAAGGCAGACAGTTCACAAACAAAAAGAGACAAATGTTTGTTGACCTTCAAAAATCTGGCAAACCGGTAAAAAAAAAAATATATATATATATATATATATACTACTTACCACTATTAGGACAACAATTAAGAAGTGTAAAACCACTGGAACAGTGGTAAGCTTGCCTGAACCCCACACACAGGAAGATGGTTCAGGAGGCAAAGAAAAATAAAAGGGCCAAAATTAGAGAATTACAGAACTTGGTCGCATCTTTAGATCCCCAAGTCTCCACATCTACAATGAGTTGCCACCTCCAAGCAAATAGGTTATTTGGAATGGTTGCCGTGAAAAAAAAGCCTTTATTGACAGCAACCAACACATGTAAACGTCTGGAGTCTGATAAAGGGCATTGGCACTTGGATTGGAACTGTGTGCTATGATCAGATCAGTCGAAAATAGAGCTCTTTGACGTCGAAAGAAGGATGCATATGCAAAAAAAGAACCTCATATCTACTGTAAAATATGTTGGTGGATCTTTGATGTTTTGCCGATTATTAGGCTTCCACTGGTCCTGAGGCCCTTTTCAAGGCCAACAGCATCATGTACTCTACCAAGTACCAGGACAATTTAGCCAAAAACCTATTTGCCTCTGACAGGAAGCTGAAAATTGGAGCCCAAGTGGATCTTCCAGCAAGACAATATCCCAAAGCACACGTTAAAATCCACAAAGAAATGTTTCATTGACCACAAAAAAACAAGACAATATCCCAAAGCACACGTTAAAATCCCCAAAGAAATGTTTCATTGACCACAAAATCTAAATTTTGCAATGACCATCTCAGTCTCTGGACTTTCTGAATTGAAGTACGTAGTCCATAAGCACAGACAGAAGGAGATCAAGGATCCTTGAGTCCCATGGTGATTTATCAGACACGTATCTCCATAGAAACTACAAGGACAAGCACACGGCATCAGAACACTGGGAATAATCCCCATTCCGACTGGCATCATCAGTATTCCGAACACAGGTCCAAATCCACTTCTCTAATTCAGCTCTCTCAGGAACTTGAGATCTCTGGGAGGGAGGGAGGGAGGGAGGGAGGGAGGGAGGGAGGGAGGGAGGGAGGGAGGGAGGGAGGGAGGGAGGGAGGGAGGGAGGGAGGGAGGGAGGGAGGGAGGGAGGGAGGGAGGGAGGGAGGGAGGGAGGGAGGGAGGGAGGGAGGGAGGGAGGGAGGGAGGGAGGGAGGATGAGATTCTATGCAACTCAGCCATATGCTTTGAGCCCCTGGGAGGAAGGAGGCAGGAAGAGGAGAAAGAGAAGGTACTGTACAAACTCATCACTGATTGAACTTGCTTCCTCCATCATCAACTATCTCTGTCAACCATCATTTCATGTATATACACATCCCTCGGCAAGACCACCCTTTTCAAATCAGAGTTATGTTGATAGATGTTGGCCTATCACTGGACACGTGTAGTAATTATTATATATATTTTAAATAAATAGAATTTGAATAAAAACAGGCCTTGGTACCTTGGTGTATGTATGTATAATATTTCAATTGTTCTCCATAATGTTTACTTGAAGACTTGCCTAGTTAAGGTTAAATCAAATAAAATTTAAAAAAAGATGTTCAATCAGTCCATTCGATGAAGCGGTTCTATAGTTTGGAGCAACAGCGGAATTATTTCTGAGCCGTACCGGAGATCCTTATGTGGTCTGTGTGTAGCTGGTGTATAGGAGTCAGGCGCAGGACAGCAGATATGAGTAAATAAACGTCATTTACTCAAAATAGACAAATATAATACAATAAAGTGAGCCCACATAACGGACCGTATAACAAACAAACAATTACTCACAAACAAACATGGGGGAACAGAGGGTTAAATAATGAACAAGTAATTGGGGAATTGAAACCAGGTGTGTAAGACAAAGACAAAACAAATGGAAAATTAAAAGTGGATCGGCGATGGCTAGAAGGCCGGTGAAGTCAACAGCCGAACGCCGCCTGAACAAGGAGAGGGACTGACTTCGGCAGAAGTCGGGACACCTTAGGGTGACATTTCACAACAGGAAACAGGTATGATTAACGTAGTGGCTGCAGCCCTTGAATAACATTTTACATCGTCACCAGTGGCAAATGGTCATGTTTTGCATGTTATTTTTGCATTAATATGTGTCACATATCAGTTTGCACACAATGTAAAAGAAAATATACAGTGTATATCATTGAGTTAATAAAACCACATACAAACCATGGTCTCTCTTTTTTGTTTTCTTGAGTAAGGCAGCTCCAAAATGCAGGTGTTTCAGCCTAGTAAGGCAGCTCCAAAATGCAGGTGTTTCAGCCTAGCTCATTGCTTACTGTGGTGTTGGGGCAAGCCAGCAGTAAACACAAAGCGTATTTTGGGGACACTACGTCACCGTGAAGTCATAGGGGAGACCTCGAAAATTCTCACCCTTTGATTTCTGACATAGTGTTACATAAGAAGTGCCCATCCAAGAAGGCTCAAGGTCATTGGCCATAGATAAAATGACGTCAAATCACGTTATATCTACAGTAGCTTTGATTGGACGGACCATGTCCACATCATACTTTCAGAATCTTAGCTAGCAGTCTTCCTCATGAATCAAGTTGAAAATCTACTGGCAAATCCTTTTAATCCTTGTCATATGAAGATAAAGAAGGAAGAGAAATTATAGATGAAATGTATTGGTGCTCATCGGCCATTGGACTTAAACATGACATAACAAATTGGAAATGGCAAATTCAACAATGAGGGGTTTGGAAGGAAGTGAGCACAGCAGAACAACTTGAGTCTAAAACTGTTTTGTTTGCTGCTGCATAAATGATGGAATATGACAGGGAGATATGTATACTGTAGCTTAGAAAGTAATAACGTTACTAAGTGTATGTTGTGTAGTAAGCTGTTAGTAGCCCATGTGCATCACGCTAATAATTTGGTTCCTTTTCCTTTCTTAATTTCACCTACTGTTCTGACTTGGTGGTGCACAATAGCCTGTTTTAGAGAAATGTAATCATTGAATATTGTAAGAGCTTTCATTGTCTGCTTATATGCTGCCGTTATTTATCCTACAGTTCTGACTTGGTGTTCAGGGAGAAAACAGTAAGCCCGGCCCATGTTCTGAATTCTGTCGCTGTACATTTCAAAAGTGTTTAACAATTAGTTATATGACAACGTCCGTCCTAGCTCGCTCATTAATGTCTTAATAGAAAATACGGATTGCCTCTTATCCGCTCGTTGTTCTCTTGTGCCATAGTTTGTACATCTCAATTGTCAGTAGAAACCACATTTGTTAAAGCAAGTCAGCCATATCAGCTATGTTTAAAAAAAAAAAGGCATTTTCCTTTTGTTTTGTCTCATTACATGTTGTGCATTTAACCCTCTGTTCCCCCCATGTCTTTGTGCGGAATTATTTATTGTAAGTGCATGTGCACGTTTTCTCTGGTGCGCGACGGGTTTAGTACCCATTTGTTTGTTGTTCTGGTTTCCGGTGGTTTTATGAATAAAACTGCTCCATTGATTACCCAGTTCTGCTCTCCTGCGCATGACTTCCCTGCCTCCAGTTACGCACTCCCTTGCAGTCACATCCGAGTGTATCTTAATTGTCCCTCGTGAGGGAGAGTGATGATCGAAATGGCAAAGTCCTTAGTGGAAATCTTGAAATTGAGCTTAAAAACAAAAGCTATTAATGTGCCTATCAAGCTAACAGGGCTAGCTAGCACTCCTGTCAGGTAGCTAGCTAGCTACAGTTACCCATAGCTGGCTAGCTAGCCCTCCTGTCAGGTAGCAAGCTAGCTACAGATACCCATAGCTGGCTAACTAGCCCTCCTGTCAGGTAGCTAGCTAGCTACAGTTACCCATAGCTGGCTAGCTAGTATTATAGTTTGGTCATTTATTCCAATACTTTTCAGAATTCCAAAAATGAGGTTAATGAAGCTAGCAATGTTTTATAGGGTCCCCACTATACGATAAGGCAAATTTGCCAATGCTAAAATCAATGTCATCTATATATATATTTTAGGAAGCTTGCATCATCATTTTGTCTGTCAGGATGCTCTCGAAGGTGCAGCTGTAAAACCTTTTAAGGATCGGAACGACCCATGCCAAATCTTTTCAGTCTGCTGAGGGAGAATAGGTTTTGTTGTGCCCTCTTCACAGCTGTCATCGTATGCTTGGACCATGTTTGTTTGTTTGTTTGTGATGTGTGCGCCAAGGAACTTGAAGCTCTCAACCTGCTAGACTACAGCCCCGTCGATGAGAATGGGGGCGTGCTCGGTCCTCCTTTTTCCGTTGTCCACAATCATCTCCTTTGTCTTGATCCCATTGGGGGAGAGGTTGTTGTTCTCGCACCACACGGTCAGATCTCTGACCTCCTCCCTATAGGCTGTCTCATCGTTGTCGGTGATCAGGCCTACCACTGTTGTGTCGTCAGCAAACTTAATGATGGTGTTGGAGTTATGTCTGGCCTTGCTTAATGAGTGAACAGGGAGTACAGGGGGAGACTGAGCACGCACCCCTGAGGGGCCCCCGTGTTGAGGATCAGCGTGGCAGATGTGTTGTTACCTACCCTTACCACCTGGGGGTGGCCCGTCAGGAAGTCCAGGATCCAGTTGCAGAGGGAGGTGTTTAGTCCCAGGGTCCTTAGCTTAGTGATGAGCTTCATAGGCACTATGGTGTTGAACGCTGAGCTGTAGTCAATGAACAGCATTCTCACATAGGTGTTCCTTTTGTCCAGGTGGGAAAGAGTAGTGTGGAGTGCAATAGAGATCTAGTAGTGTGGAGTGCATCTGTGGATCTGTTGGGACGGTATGCAAATTGGAGTTGGTCTAGGGTTTCTGGGATAATGGTGTTGATGTGAGCCATGACCAGCCTTTCAAAGCATTTCATGGCAACAGACGTGTGCTACCAGGTCGGTAGTCATTTAGGCAGGTTACCTTAGTGTTCTTGGGCACAGGGACTATGGTGGTCTGCTTGAAACATGTTGGTATCACAGACTCAGACAGGGAGAGGTTGGAAATGTCAGTGAAGACACTTGCCAGTTGGTCAGTGCATGCTCACAGTACACGTCCTGGTAATCCGTCTGGGCCTGCGGCCTTGTGAATACTGACCTGTTTAAAGGTCTTACTCACATCGACTGTGGTGAGCATGATCACACACTCATCCGGAATAGCTGATGCTCTCATGCATGTTTCAGTGTTGCTTGCCTCGAAGTGAGCATAGAAGTAATTTAGCTTGTCTGGTAGGCCGGTGTCACTGGGCAGCTCTCGGCTGTGCTTCCCTTTGTAGTCTGTATTAGTTTTCAAGCCCTGCCACATGAGACGAGCATCGGACCCGGTGTAGTATGATTCAATATTAGTCCTGTATTGATGCTTTGCCTGTTTGATGGTACATCGGAGGGCATAGCTGACTCTACCATGGGGCACTCTGTTCACAACATTGACATCAGCAAACCACTTGCCCACATGATGTCATACACATGGTGTTGTGAGGCCGGTTGGACGTACTGCCAAATTCTCTAAAACGATTTTGGAGGTGGCTTATGGTAGAGACATTAACGTTCAACTATCTGTCAATATCTCTGGTGGACATTCCTGCAGTCAGCATGCCAATTGCACGCTCCCTTAAAACTTGAGAAATCTGTGGCATTGTGTTGTGTGACCAAACTGCACATTTTAGAGTGGCACAAGGTGCACCTGTGTAATGATCATGCTGTTTAATCAGCTTATTGATATGCCACACCTGTCAGGTGGATGGATTATCTTGATAAAGGAGAAATACTCACTAACAGGGATGCAAACAAATTTGTGGCAAAAATGTAAGAGAAAAAGGCTTTTTGTGCTTATGGAAAATGTCTGGGATCTGTTATATTTTATCTCAGGAAAGATGGTACCAACACTTTACGTCTTGTGTTTATATTTAGGTTCAGTGTGTATATGGTGTCATTTCATGGGGCAATAGTAACAATAATACCTAGTGTTGCTGGCCTTTTACTGTGGTCTTAAAATGGGGTGAATGGACACTATATGGTATAAGAAAAACTAGAATTTATGTCAATGTAAAAGTGGGGGTGGGGGAGTACTCAGTAGGATCTGTAGAATATATGGTATATTATACCCAGCAACACGTTCTACTCCAACAACTCCATTGGTCACAATGCGATACGCTATTGGCCTATAAATTACATTTCAGCTTATGGAGAGAAAACTATTTTATATGCAGAGGTGAAAGTTTGGTGGGGTGTACTCCATGTGGTCTGTAGAAACCGCCTTCAAATGACCCGGTGCTATCCATGGTCCTGAAGTCAATGCCTACAAGCACATACCATCTATAGAAGAGACAGAAATGCTTATGGGGCAGGTATTGCTGTGTATCTGAATAATATGTGTGAATGCTTGATAGGGTATGTGATGTAAAACAGAGAGGTCTACCTTTTTGGGGACCTGAATGTTGACTGGGTTTCCTCAAGCTGTCCGCTCAAGAGGAAGCTTCTCATTGTAACCGTTGCCTGTAATCTGGTTCAGGTTATTAATCAACCTACCAGGGTGTTTACAAACACTACAAGAACAAGATCATCCACATGTATGTCACGTAGAGTAGGCCAGAAGGCTAAACTGGAAAACCTAACCTCTATCAAAATAAAAAAGATGGCGGAGATGTTCTTCTGTGCTTCAGGGTGTTTATTTACAAAGTGGTTCCGGAACAAAAACAACAGTACTGCCATCAAACGTATACCTTATGGGACAGCTTTATTATTTATAAAATTTTAACATTTTAAAATTTTAAAAAATTCAAAAACAATGCTGCCCCATTCACAGCGCAATCCAAAATGGCCTCCCCATGAACTGAAAGAGAGGCTCCTTTTGTAGGGCTAGCCCCTCCCCTCAGAACAATTAACACCAATTTAATTAAGCAATTACCTCGTCAAACCTACATTTTCCATTAACTAAACATACTAAAGTATATACATTGCAACATGTTTATGAAACAATATCACCACATAACATTTACAAAATGACATCACTACTGACAGTGTCTTTCAATATGCACATTTACATTAATGAGCCATTTGGGACAGGCACCACAAAGTCAGCCCAATTCCAATTGCTCGGGTCCTTATCCAGCATACCCGGAAGCTACAGAGATGGAGAGAGAGAGAGCGAGCGAGAGAGAGAGAGGAACAAACAAACAAACAAACAAACAAACAAACAAACAACGCGCTCATCCACAACATAGATAAGTATAATACATATTACTTATATTAAATATGAACATTAACATAAGGAAATGATGGGCAACTTATCAAATTTGTCACAAAACCATTTCATGCCAATTATTTTATTGATGGCTTAATTGGCAAAGTTGGCAAAAATAGGCAGGAAATGCGAACAACGAACAGTGAGCCATCGTACTCGTCATTCCAATATCTAATAATAAAATAAAACCATTAAAAGTTAGAATTTTGTAAAGTTAGTGGAAATATTATTATTTATCAATAATGACAAACCTCCTGGCATTGACAACTTAGATGGAAAGCTACTGAGGATGGTAGCTGAGTCTATAGCCACTCCTATCTGTCATATCTTTAATCTGAGCCTAGAGGAAAGTATTTGTCTTCAGGTCTGGAAGGAAGCCAAAGTCATTCCGCTACCCAAGAGTGGTAAAGCGGCCTTTACTGGTTCTCCCAGCTCTTAGCAAACTGTTGGAACAAATTGTGATTGACCAAACACAATGCCATTACTCTGTAAACAAATTGACAACAGATTTTCAGCATGCTAATAGAGAAGGGTACTCAACATGTACTGCACTGACACAAATGACTGATGATTGGTTGAAAGAAATAGATAATAAGAAGATTGTGGGAGCTTTACTGTTAGATTTCAGTGCAGCCTTTGATATTCTTGACCATAACCTGTTGTTGAGAAAACATACAGTCACATTGTAGGATTTTTTATGAATTTATTTGCAAATTATTATGGAAAATAAACTTTTGTTATTGACCAAATACTTATCTCAATACTTTGTTATATACCCTTTGTTGGCAATGACAGAGGTCAAACGTTTTCTGTAAGTCTTCACAAGGTTTTCACACACTGTTGCTGGTATTTTGTCCCATTCCTCCATGCAGATCTCCTCTAGAGCAGTGATGTTTTGGGGCTGTTGCTGGGCACCACGGACTTTCAACTCCCTCCAAAGATTTTCTATGGGGTTGAGATCTGGAGACTGGCTAGGCCACTCCAGGACCTTGAAATGCTTCTTACGAAGCTACTCCTTTGTTGCCCGGGTGGTGTGTTTGGGATCATTGTCATGCTGAAAGACCCAGCCACGTTTCATCTTCAATGCCCTTGCTGATGGAAGGAGGTTTTCACTCAAAATCTCACGATACATGGCCCCAATCATTCTTTCCTTCACACGGTTCAGTCGTCCTGGTCCCTTTGCAGAAAAACAGCCCCAAAGCATGATGTTTCCACCCCCATGCTTCACAGTAGGTATGGTGTTCTTTGGATGCAACTCAGCATTCTTTGTCCTCCAAACACGACGAGTTGAGTTTTTACCAAAAAGTTATATTTTGGTTTCATCTGACCATATGGCATTCTCCCAATCTTCTTCTGGATCATCCAAATTCTCTAGCAAAGTTTTTTTTTCCTCATTTTGTCTGTCATAGTTGAAGTGTACCTATGATGAAAATTACAGGCCTCTCATCTTTTTAAGTGGGAGAACTTGCACAATTGGTGACTGACTAAATACTTTTTTGCCCCACTATGTGCTATGGCTTTTCAACCTCCATTTAGTGGATTCAGAGCTATCTACACTATCTAATACAACGCAAAGGGTTTTCTTTAATGGAAGCTTCTCTAATGTCAAACATGTCAAGTGTGGTGTACTGCAGGGCTGCTCTGTAGGCCCTCTAGTATTTTCTATTTTTACCAATGACCTGCCACTGTCATTAAACAAGGCATGTGTGTCTACGTATGCTGATGATTCAACCATATACGCATCTGCAACCACAGGTAATGAAGTCACTGAAACCCTTAACAAACATCTCTAAAACTAAAAGCATTTTATTTGGTACAAATTGTTCCCTAGGTTCTAGACCTCAGCTGAATCTGGTAATGAATGGTGTGGCTGTTGAACAAGTTGAGGAGACTAAATTACTTGGTATTATCTTAGATTGTAAACTGTCATGTTCAAAATTTATAGAGTCAATGGTTGTAAAGATGGGGAGAGTTCCATAATAAAAAGATGCTCTGCTTTGTGACATCACTCTCCAAAAAGTACAAGTCCTGCAAGCTCTAGTTTAGTCTTTTTTTAATTATTGTCCAGTCGTGTGGTTGAGTGCTGCAAAGAAAGACCTAGTTAAGCTGCAGCTGGCCCAGAACATAACGGTATGTCTTGCTCTTCATTGTAATCAGAGGGCTATATTAATACCATGCCTGCCAGTCGCTCTTGGCTAAGAGTTGAGGAGAGACTGACTGAATCGCTTATTTTTATATAAATATTAATGTGTTGAAAATCCCAAAAAATGTGCATAGTCAATTTACACACAACCGGGATACACACAGATACCCCACCAGACATGCCACCAGGGGTTTTTCACAGTCCCCAAATCCAGAATAAATCTGTTCCATCTCATATTGCTTAAATGAACAGCAAACCTGGTTTAAAAAAAATAAATAAAAGTAACACCTCATGGCACAAGGCCTCTCCCTTATTTGAACTACATATTTTGTGTGTACGCATTGATATAGGCTATGTGTGCCTTTTTCAAATTGATGTAGTTCTGTCTTTGGGCTGTTCTTGTCTATCTTTTGTATTTAAATTTTATTTAAATAAAATACATGTAAAAAGCTAATGGGGATCCTAATAGAATACCATATACCAAATATAACATTAAAGCTATTTATAGCTGAAACGTTTTCAGCACTCAAAGATTTTTTTTGTCAAAAAGACTCATTTATGTACAATTTAAAGGTTGTGAATATCAACCATGCAGGTATACAGTTTTATGTAATGTGTCAGTTAAATTTCATGGTCAAACACACTCTAGGATACATTCATTTATTTCAGTCCCTCATTTCATAAAACGTTTTGGCACAAAATTGTTTAACACACAAATTCATTCATTGCTCATGAAATAAATACATGCAATTAGTGATGGGCACTGATATGGAAAATCGATATCAGTTGCTTTTTTTCATTTAAAACTTCTTATGGCTAGGGGTTCTGCTAGCGGCAGCCCTCGACAACATTCCTCTGAAAAGTGCAATACACCAAGTGAAAGATACACTTCTTGTTAATCTACCCATCATGTCCGATTTCAAAAAGGCTTTACAGCGAAAGCACAACATATTAGGTCAGAGCCTAGTCAAAAAAAACACACAGCCCTTTTTCCAGCCAAAGAGAGGAGTCACAAAAAGCAGAAATATAGATCAAATTAATCACTAACCTTTGATGATCTTCATCAGATGACACTCATAGGACATCATGTTACACAATACATGTATGTATTGTTCGATAAAGTGCATATTTCTATCAAAAATTGTTACATTGGTGCGGTACGTGCAGTAATGTTTTGCTTCCAAAACATCCCGGATCCGGGAGAATTGTCATCAACTGACACTAAGTAGCATAATGGCAACGGACAAAAATTCTTACTAGAAAATATTCATGAAATCACAAGTGAAATATATTCAAACACAGCTTAGCCTTTTGTTAATCACCCTGTCATCTCAGATTTTGAAAATATGCTTTACAGCCAAAGCAAGACAAGCATTTGTAAGT
Source organism: Oncorhynchus kisutch (assembly GCF_002021735.2). NCBI lineage: Eukaryota > Metazoa > Chordata > Actinopteri > Salmoniformes > Salmonidae > Oncorhynchus > Oncorhynchus kisutch. Next base: position 78,877,241 of record NC_034187.2, read on the forward strand.
TTATCGATAGCCTAGCATAGCATTATGCCTAGCTAGCAGCAGGCAATCTGGTCACGAAAATCAGAAAAGCAATCAAATTAAATCGTTTACTTTTGATGAGCTTCGGATGTTTTCACTCATGAGACTCCCAGTTAGATAGCAAATGTTCCTTTTTTATTTTTGTAGACAAAAATAGCTCCGTTAGTTCTTCATGTTTGGCTGAGAAAACGACCAAAATTGCGGTCACGACAACGCCGAAAAATATTCCAAATTAGATCCATAATATCGACAGAAACATGGCAAATGTTTTTTATAATCAATCCTCTGTTTTTCAAATATCTATTCGATAATATACAGTGCCTTGCGAAAGTATTCGGCCCCCTTGAACTTTGCGACCTTTTGCCACATTTCAGGCTTCAAACATAAAGATATAAAACTGTATTTTTTTGTGAAGAATCAACAACAACTGGGACACAATCATGAAGTGGAACGACATTTATTGGATATTTCAAACTTTTTTAACAAATCAAAAACTGAAAAATTGGGCGTGCAAATATATTCAGCCGACCTTAAGTTACTACTTTATAGCGCCACCTTTTGCTGCGATTACAGCTGTAAGTCGCTTGGGGTATGTCTCTATCAGTTTTGCACATTGAGAGACTGAAATGTTTTCCCATTCCTCCTTGCAAAACAGCTCGAGCTCAGTGAGGTTGGATGGAGAGAATTTTTTTGTTCTTTCCACAGATTCTCGATTGGATTCAGGTCTGGACTTTGACTTGGCCATTCTAACACCTGGATATGTTTATTTTTAACCATTCCATTGTAGATTTTGCTTTATGTTTTGAATCATTGTCTTGTTGGAAGACAAATCTCCGTCCCAGTCTCAGGTCTTTTGCAGACTCCATCAGGTTTTCTTCTAGAATGGTCCTGTATTTGGCTCCATCCATCTTCCCATCAATTTTAACCATCTTCCCTGTCCCTGCTGAAGAAAAGCAGGCCCACACCATGATGCTGCCACCACCATGTTTGACAGTGGGGATGGTGTGGTCAGGGTGATGAGCTGTGTTGCTTTTACGCCAAACATAACGTTTTGCATTGTTGCCAAAAAGTTCAATTTTGGTTTCATCTGACCAGAGCACCTTCTTCCAGATGTTTGGTGTGTCTCCCAGGTGGCTTATGGCAAACTTTAAACGACACTTTTTATGAATGGCTTTCTTCTTGCCACTCTTCCATAAAGGCCAGATTTGTGCAATATACGACTGATTGTTGTCCTATGGACAGAGTCTCACACCTCAGCTGTAGATCTCTGCAGTTCATCCAGAGTGATCATGGGCCTCTTGGCTGCATCTCTGATCAGTCTTCTCCTTGTATGAGCTGAAAGTTTAGAGGGACGGCCAGGTCTTGGTAGATTTGCAGTGGTCTGATACTACTTCCATTTCAATATTATTGCTTGCACAGTGCTCCTTGGGATGTTTAAAGCTTGGGAAATATTTTTGTATCCAAATCCGGCTTTAAACTTCTTCTCAACAGTATCTCGGACCTGCCTGGTGTGTTCCTTGTTCTTCATGATGCTCTCTGCACTTTTAACGGACCTCTGAGACTATCACAGTGCAGGTGCATTTATACGGAGACTTGATTACACACAGGGGGATTGTATTTATCATCATTAGTCATTTAGGTCAACATTGGATCATTCAGAGATCCTCACTGAACTTCTGGAGAGAGTTTGCTGCACTGAAAGTAAAGGGGCTGAATAATTTTGCACGCCCAATTTTTCAGTTTTTGATTTGTTAAAAAAGTTTGAAATATCCAATAAATGTCGTTCCACTTCATGATTGTGTCCCACTTGTTGTTGATTCTTAACAAAAAAATACAGTTTTATATCTTTATGTTTGAAGCCTGAAATGTGGCAAAAGGTCGCAAAGTTCAAGGGGGCCGAATACTTTCGCAAGGCACTGTATCAACCAGGACAGAGCTTTTTTCAGTAAGACCGGGTGGAAAAATGGCTACCTCTGTCTTTTGTGCGAGAAATACAATAAGAGGCATCAGGTGGACACTGACGCAATGTTGTTGTACACGCTCATTTTTCAAAATAAAAGCCTGAAACGATGTCTTGTGATACTAGACACATTAAGGAAGCCATAGAAAAGGAATCTCGTTGATATCCCATTCACTGCTCAATAGGGAAGCATAGGAAGGGACTCTTATTTAGAAACCGCTGCGTTCCTGATTGGATTTTTCTCATTCTTTTCCCTGCAATATCAGTTATTTTATACTCACAGACAATATCTTTACAGTTTTGGAAACTTTAGAGTGTTTTCTATCCTAAGCTGTCAATTATATGCATATTCTATTTTCTGGTCCTGAAAAATAGCCTGTTTACCTTGCGAATGTTATTTTTCCAAAAATAAAAAAATGACCCCTATATTCAACAAGTTAAATTAATACCATTCCAGCCAGGTTGGAGACGACTGGAAGTGAGTTTTTTTAAGTAAGCAGATAGGGTCGTTAACCTCATGGCCCCACACGTCCCTCTAGGGGTACCCTCCCCCACTGCTCAACTGACACAGTGGCGCACAGAACGCAAAAATATTCTTAGAAATATTTAACCTCCACACATTAACAAGTCCAATAGCTCAAATGAAAGATAAACACCTTGTTCATCTAGCCACCAAGTCAGATTTCTAAAATGTTTTACGGCGAAAACATAGCACATATTTATGTCAAACCACCACCAAAGATAGGCTAATTTACATAGCCATTTTGTAGAACAATAGATGCAATCACAAAAGCAGGATTAAAAGTAAAATAATTCACTAACCTTTTGAAAGTCTTCATCAGATGACAGGAATAGGACATGTTATACAGTACATTTATGTTTTTTTCAATAATATGCTAATTATATCCATAAATCACGGTTTACATAGAAGGTCATGGCTAAAACATGCTACAACAATGCCTGGAGAAATTATGGTAACTCTGCCAGATAACAGAAATACACATCATAAACGTTGACTAAATATACATGTTCTACATATACTTAGAAAGATACACTTCTTAATAAAACAGCTGTGTTACATTTATTTTTAACTTTACAGATTTCGTTCACTAGGCTATAATGTGAGTCGGCGCTCAGGAATTAGCATTTTGGCTCCTCCACAGAAACCCAAATTTAACACATAAATGTTCCCTTACCTTTGCTGTTCTTCCATCAGAAGACCTGGAAGGGTTTATACTTACCAAAAACAGCTTTAGTTTTGAAGTCTGTGTCTTTCGGTTATCAAACACGACATATTTCGGTTGAAATGCAGCCAAAAAGTAAAGTTAGTTCGCACCAAAACGTTGAAATTACATATTATATGTCGACTAAACTTGTCAAACTTGGTTCAGAACACAGCGTTAGCATGCTATATAGCTTCACCGCAATTCTCAGGACAAAGAGAAACACACGCATCGTTTAATCAATCTTTGAAGAAAGACAGCACAGGCGCAGATTGCGCGTGAAAGTAACCTGTATTCTCGCGCGACCGAAAAGTTGGGCCAACTTTTTGGATGACAAGAGAGAGTTTGGGAGAATGAGTGCCCTGAGAGTTCTGCTTTACTTACAGACATAATTTAAACAGTTTTAGAAGCTTTGGAGTGTTTTCTATTCAATAATATTTATTATATGCATATATTAGCAATTTTTTACAGATTTTTTTTCTGTTTACTATGGGCACGCATTTCACCAACGGGGGCAGTATTCTGCCCATAGCCTTAACAGGTTTTAACCTATGGTTGAAACGACTCAACTTAGCTCTGGGATGTTTAGATAAGGCAGTGTGTGTTTTCTTAGGTTTTCCATTAGCTGGAACTGTCTGCTGAATGGTGATGGATGAAGAAAGGGGTGGGAATAAACTATTGAACTGTTGGGAGAAAGAATATTTTATAACCTATGACGTCATATTTTGTATATAAACTGTTGTTCGTGGTTGCATGTCAGCGCGCTCTGAGAATAAATACTATTATCTATTTTTGATAAGACTGGTCTCTGTCTATTTTATGCAAATAAGAATCTTACAAATTCTCATAAAATAGACTAAGTGAATTCAATTAATGAAAACATATTGGAATAATGAAATTACATTAACAGAAGTCCAGACAATTGCTTGCGGATTGCCCATTGGGCCAGGTGTGTTCTGGAAGTATAAACCTACCTAACCAGTTTTAAAACAATGAGAAGCCCAGCCACAGTTGATGGCCCATCAGCAGGCAATTAAGTATGATGTCATCCTGTTAGAAGACTTGTCCTGAAGCCACTCCTGCGTTTTCTTGGCTGTGTGCTTAGGGTCGTTGTCCTGTTGGAAGGTGACCCTTCACCCCAGTCTGAGGTCCTGAGGGCTCTGGAGCAGGTTTTCATCAAGGATCTCTCTGTACTTTGCTTTGTTCATCTTTCCCTCGATCCTGACTAGTCTTCCAGTCACTGTTGCGAAAAAACATCCCCACAGCATGATGCTGTCACCACTATGCTTCACCGTAGGGATGGTGCTAGGTTTCATCCGGGCATGACGCTTGGCATTCAGTCCAAAGAGTTCAACCCTGCTTTTCATCAGACCAGAAAACCTTGTTTCTCATGGTCTGAGAGTCTTTAGGTGCCTTTTGGTAAACTCCAAGCGGGCTGTCATGTGCCTTTTACTGAGGATGTGGATTCCGTCTGGCCACTCTACCTCATACTCAACGTCAACAAAACTAAGGAGATGATTGTGGACTTCAGGAAACAGCAGAAGGAACACCCCCCTATCCACATCGATGGAACAGTAGTGGAGAGGGTAGCAAGTTTTAAGTTCCTCGGCATACACATCACAGACAAACTGAATTGGTCCACTCACACAGACAGCATCGTGAAGAAGGCGCAGCAGCGCCTCTTCAACCTCAGGAGGCTGAAGAAATTCTGCTTGTCACCAAAAGCACTCACAAACTTCTACAGATCCACAATCGAGAGCATCCTGGCGGGCTGTATCACCGCCTGGTACGGCAACTGCTCCGCCCACAACCGTAAGGCTCTCCAGAGGGTAGTGAGGTCTGCACAACGCATCACCGGGGGCAAACTACCTGCCCTCCAGGACACCTACACCACCCGATGTTACAGGAAGGCCATAAAGATCATCAAGGACAACAACCACCCGAGCCACTGCCTGTTCACCCCGCTATCAACCAGAAGGCGAGGTCAGTACAGGTGCATCAAAGCTGGGACCGAGAGACTGAAAAACAGCTTCTATCTCAAGGCCATCAGACTGTTAAAGAGCCACCACTAACATTGAGTGGCTGCTGCCAACACACTGACACTGACTCAACTCCAGCCACTTTAATAATGGGAATTGATGGGAAGTTATGTAAAATATATCACTAGCCACTTTAAACAATGCTACCTAATATAAATGTTTACATACCCTACATTATTCATCACATATGCATACGTATATACAGTACTCTATATCATCTACTGCATCCTTATGTAATACATGTATCACTAGCCACTTTAACTATGCCACTTTGTTTACATACTCATCTCATATGTATATACTGTACTCGATACCATCTACTGTATCTTGCCTATGCTGCTCTGTACCATCACTCATTCATATATCTTTATGTACATATTCCTTATCCCCTTACACTGTGAATAAGACAGTAGTTTTGGAATTGTTAGTTAGATTACTTGTTGGTTATTACTGCATTGTCGGAACTAGAAGCACAAGCATTTCGCTACACTCGCATTAACATCTGCTAACCATGTGTATGTGACAAATACATTTGATTTGATTTGATTTTAAAGGCCTGTTTTGTGGAGTGATGCAGAGATGGATGTCCTTCTGGCAGGTTTCATCTCCACAGAGGAACTCTGGAGCTCTATCAGAGTGATCATTGTGTTCTTGCTCACTTTCCCGACAAAGGCCCTTCTCCCCCGATTGCTCAGTTTGGCCGGGCGGCCAGCTCAAGGAAGAGTTTGGTGGTTCCAAACTTCTTCCATTTAAGAATGATGGAGGCCATTGTGTTCTTGGGGACCTTCAATGCTGCAGAATTATTTTGGTACCCTTCCCCAGGTCTGTGCCTCGACAAAATCCTGTCTCGGAGCTCTACAGACAATTCCTTCGACCTCATGGCTTGGTTTTTGCCCTGACATGCACTGTCAACTGTGGGACCTTATATAAACAGGTGTGTGCCTGACCAAATCATGTCCAATCACTTGAATTTACCACAGGTGGACTCCAATCAAGTTGTAAAAACATCTCAAGGATGATCAATGGAAACAGGATGCACCTGAACTCAATTTCAAGTCTCATAGCAAAGAGTCTGAATACTGACGTAAATAAAGTATTTCTGTTTTTATTTTTAATACATTTGCAAAAATGTCTAAAAACCTGTTTTAGCTTTTTCATTATGGGATATTGTGTGTAGATTGATGAAGAAAACATTTTGCTTTAATCGATTTTAGAATAATGCTGTAATGTAACAAAATGTAACAAAACCCTACTGAGTACCCTACTGAGTATTCCCTACAATAACGGACAATAACGGACCGTATACATTCTACAGACCCTACTGAGTATTCCCTACAATAACGGACCGTATACATTCTACAGACCCTACTGAGTATTCCCTACAATAACGGACCGTATACATTCTACAGACCCTACTGAGTATTCCCTACAATAACGGACCGTATACATTCTACAGACCCTACTGAGTATTCCCTACAATAACGGACCGTATACATTCTACAGACCCTACTGAGTATTCCCTACAATAACAGACCGTATACATTCTACAGACCCTACTGAGTATTCCCTACAATAACAGACCGTATACATTCTACAGACCCTACTGAGTATTCCCTACAATAACGGACCGTATACATTCTACAGACCCTACTGAGTATTCCCTACAATAACAGACCGTATACATTCTACAGACCCTACTGAGTATTCCCTACAATAACAGACCGTATACATTCTACAGACCCTACTGAGTATTCCCTACAATAACAGACCGTATACATTCTACAGACCCTACTGAGTATTCCCTACAATAACGGACCGTATACATTCTACAGACCCTACTGAGTATTCCCTACAATAACAGACCGTATACATTCTACAGACCCTACTGAGTATTCCCTACAATAACGGACCGTATACATTCTACAGACCCTACTGAGTATTCCCTACAATAACGGACCGTATACATTCTACAGACCCTACTGAGTATTCCCTACAATAACGGACCGTATACATTCTACAGACCCTACTGAGTATTCCCTACAATAACGGACCGTATACATTCTACAGACCCTACTGAGTATTCCCTACAATAACGGACCGTATACATTCTACAGACCCTACTGAGTATTCCCTACAATAACGGACCGTATACATTCTACAGACCCTACTGAGTATTCCCTACAATAACGGACCGTATACATTCTACAGACCCTACTGAGTATTCCCTACAATAACGGACCGTATACATTCTACAGACCCTACTGAGTATTCCCTACAATAACGGACCGTATACATTCTACAGACCCTACTGAGTATTCCCTACAATAACGGACCGTATACATTCTACAGACCCTACTGAGTATTCCCTACAATAACGGACCGTATACATTCTACAGACCCTACTGAGTATTCCCTACAATAACGGACCGTATACATTCTACAGACCCTACTGAGTATTCCCTACAATAACGGACCGTATACATTCTACAGACCCTACTGAGTATTCCCTACAATAACGGACCGTATACATTCTACAGACCCTACTGAGTATTCCCTACAATAACGGACCCTATACATTCTACAGACCCTACTGAGTATTCCCTACAATAACGGACCGTATACATTCTACAGACCCTACTGAGTATTCCCTACAATACTTTTACTACGGCACCCAGAATAGTTCTTACTCTATAAATCAACTTGTATATAAAGTAACTGGCATTGTGGCCATTTATTTGACCTTGGAACATGTTTTAAAACCCACATTTAATGTTTAATTATTTTTCATATATCCTGAATAAGTACATGTTATTGGCACTTTTCTACTATTACGTGGGGGACTTTTATTTCGAAAATTTGAGAAATTCCATGATCTTGAAGAACTTTTTTTAGTGTTGCTGACGAAATACTGATACAGGCATGAAGGCATTGGATTGCTGATAAATAGTAACCTTTTTCCACTTTGGAGTTTGTTTATGTTTTATCGGTAATGCTAGCTTCGTGAGTAGAAGAACAACAGAATGTCTGCGTGGACCTGCCGAGTTCTGCTCTGCAGAGGAACACATGTGGTTGCAGGATGAACCGGAGCATTAGCAGCAGTCTAAAGGTAATGTTAAGAGTAGCTAGCTAACGTTAGCTAAAGGCTCTAGCTACCTTAGCTAACAACACATGTATACTGACGCCACACACACACTTTCCCACTCACCACATACGCTGCTGATACAGCTCAGTCTATATGTACATAGCTACCTCCATTACGTCATACCCCTGCACATCGACTCAGTACTGGTACTCCCTGTGTGTGTTATATTTACTTGTTATTCCTTATCCACCGTGTATTTTATTCCTCATGTCACTATTTTTATTTTTACTTTATATTTCTTATCTTTGACTCTATTGTTGGAAAAGGATCCCATAAATAAGCATTTCTTAATCTTTTGGTGTTTTATTATTATAATCTTTTTTTGTATTATACTCCCTTTTTCTCCCCAATTTCGTGATATCCAATTACGATCTTGTCTCATCCCTTCAACTCCCCAACGTGCTTGGGAGAAGCGAAGGTTGAGTCATGCATCCTCCGAAAAACATGACCCGCCAAACCGTGCTCATTAACACCCGCCCACTTAACCTGGAAGCCAGCTGCACCAATGTGTCGGAGGAAAACACCATTCAACTGACGACCATTGTCAGCCTGCAGGCGCCCAGCCCGCCACAAGGAGTCGCTAGAGCGCGATGAGCCAAGTAAGCCACCCCAGCCAAACTCTCCATTAACCCAGACGACGCTGGGCAAATTGTGCGCCGCCCTATTGTGCGCCGGCTGTGACACAGCATGGGATTGAACCCGGGTCTGTGATGCCTTAGACCGCTACGCCACTCCGGGAGCCCTATAAGTAACCATTTCACTGTTAGTGAACACCTGTTGTTTACGAAGCATGTGACAAATAAGATGTGATTTGCCGTATACACACACACACACACACACACACATCATCAAACGAGGTACATGAGGCTGGTGAGGGGAGAACGGTTCATAATGAATGGAATGGAGTGAATGGAATGGTATCAAACACATGGAAATCATGTTTGATGTGTTTGATGCCATTCTTTTGATTCCGTCTCAGCCATTACTATGAGCCCGTCCTCCTCAATTAGCATACCACCAGCCGCCTGTGGTACCCAAACATACACACACTCACACTATGTACGAGGGATGGGCGTTTTAAATGATTTTACTACTCTCTTAAACAATGAAAATAATGCAAATTGACAAGGCGGAGGTAAACAGACTGCAGCGGTAGTTTTGTCTAACAGCAACAGTGAAAGAGAAGTCAGATTTTTTTGCCATGATAGAACTGATTCTGATACAAAATGGTTTTCAGGTGAGTATTTCGCATCGATTTGTGCCAGGTCTTGTGGAAACAGTGTGTGCCTGTAATTGCTCTTTGATGTGGGGAAAATAGCATACCGATGTCAGGGCAGACTGGAGGGATTCATGTGCAGCAGTAGCTAAATGTACTGTTATAAAAGCTGTACTGAGCAAAAATAGAAACGCAACATATAAAGTGTTGGTCCCGTTTTTCATGAGCTGAAATAGAATATATCTGAAATTTTACACCCACATTTAGCTTATTTCTCTCAAATGTTGTACACAAATTTCTTTACATCCATGTTAGTGAGCATTTCTACATTGCCAAGATAATCCATCCACCTGACAGGTGTGGCATATCAAGAAGCTGATTAAACAGATTGCTCATTACATACGTGCACCTTGTGCTGGGGACAATAAAAGGCCACTCTAAAATGTGCAGCTTTTGCCTCCCAAGTGGCACAGCTGTCTAAGGCACTGCATCGCAGTTCTTGAGGCATCACTACAGACCTGGGTTTGATCCAGGGCTGTGTTGCACACAATTGGCCCAGCATTGTCCGGGGTTAGTGGAGGGTTTGTCCGGCGGGGATGTCCTTGTCCCATCAAGCTCTAGCCGCTCCTGTGGCGGGTCGGGCGCATGCATGCTGACTTCGGTTGCCAGGTGTATGGTGTTTCCTCCGACGCATTGGTGCGGCTGGCTTCCAGGTTAAGCGAGCAGTGTGATGAGAAGCAGTTACGGCTTGGCAGCATCTTGTTTTGGATGATGCATGGTTCTCGACCTACGCCTCTCTCAAGTCCTTAGGGGAGTTGCAGCGATGGGATAAGACTGTATCTACCAATTGGATATCATGAAAATTGGGGAGGAGAAAAAAGTGTAGTTTTGTCACACAACACAATACTACAGATGTCTCAAGTTTTGACGGAGCGTGCAATTGGCATGCTGACCTGCAGCCATGTCCACCAGAGCTGTTGCCAGATAATTTCAAGTTAATTTCTCTACCATAAGCCACCTTCAATGTTGTTTTACAGAATTTGTCAGTACGTCTACCGGCCTCACAACCATGTAGCCACATTTGCAGAATAGTCTGAGACCAGCCACCCAGGCAGGCTGATGAAACTGTGGGTTTGCACAACCAAAAAATGTCTGCACAAACTGTCAGAAACCGTCTCAGGGAAGCTCATATGCATGCTCAGCATACTCACTAGGTTCTTGATCTGACTGCAGTTCGGCCTCGTAACCGACTTCAGTGGGCAAATGCTCACCTTCGATGGCCACTGGCACGCTGGAGAAGTGTGCTCTTCATGGATGAATCCCGGTTTGAACTGTACCGGGCAGATGGCAGACAGTGTGTACGGTGTCATGTGGTCGAGCGGTTTGCTGATGTGAACAGAGTGCCCCATGGAGGCAGGGGGGTTATGGTAGGGGCAGGCATATGCTACGGACAACAAACACAATTGCATTTTATCGATGGCAATTGAAGAGTAGTGGGACAACATTCCACAGGCCACAATCAACAGCCTGATCAAGTCTATAAGAAGGAGATGTGTCACGCTGCAGGAGGCAAATGTTGGTCACCCCGGATAGTGACTGGTTTTCCGATCCACGGCCCTATCTAGTTTTAATGTTTCTGTGACCAACAGATGCATATTTGTATTCCCAGACATGTGAAATCCATAGATTAGGGCCTAATGAATTCATTTCAAATGACTGATTTCCTTATATGAACCATAACTCAGTAAAATCTTTTAAATTGTTGCATGTTGCATTTATATTTTTGTTCATTTTACATTCAAGGGTTTGTTGTTTTATTAAATGAAGCTGCTTTGTAACTAACCCAGCCCTATAAAAGACTACAACATTCAAGCTGCCCAGTACCTAAACCCATTGTTAAAATAGGCCTCACTTTTTTCACTCAAGTAATAAAATACCTCCAGAGTGGCGTAGTGGTCTAAGGCACTGCATCGTTATGCTAGCTGTGCCACTAGAGATTCTGGGTTCGAGTCCAAGCTCTGTCACAGCCAGCCGCGACCGGGAGACCCATGGGGCCGCGCACAATTGGCCCAGCGTCGTCTAGCTTAGGAGAGGGTTTGGCCGGCGGGGATGTTTCTGATAGGCTACTTGACATGATTTCAGTTAATTGGATGTACTTCAAGGCCTTCCTTCAAACTCAGTGCCTCCTTGCTTGACATCATGGGAAAATCAAAAGAAATCAGCCAAGACCTCAGAAAGTAAATTGTAGACCTCCACAAGTCTGGTTCATCCTTGGGAGCAATTTCCAAATGCCTGAAGGTACCACGTTCATCTGTACAAACAATAGTACGCAAGTATAAACACCATGGGACCAAGCAGCCGTCATACCGCTCAGGAAGGAGACGTGTTCTGTCTCCTAGAGATGAACGTACTTTGGTGCAAAAAGTGCAAATCAATCCCAGAACAACAGTGAAGGACCTTGTGAAGATGCTGGAGGAAACCTGTACAAAAGTATCTATATCCACAGTAAAACGAGTCCTATATCGACATAACCTGAAAGGCCGCTCAGCAAGGAAGAAGCCAGTGCTCCAAAACCGCCATAAAAAAGCCAGACTACGGTTTGCAACAGCACATGGGGACAAAGATTGTACTTTTTGGAGAAATGTCCTCTGGTCTGATGAAACAAAAATAGAACTGTTTGGCCATAATGACCATCGTTATGTTTGGAGGAAAAAGGGGGAGGCTTGAAAGCTGAAGAACACCATCCCAACCGTGAAGCACGGGGGTGGCAGCATCATGTTGTGGGGGTGCTTTGCTGCAGGAGGGACTGGTGCATTTCACAAAATAGATGGCTTCATGAGGAAGGGAAATTATGTGGATATATTGAAGCAACATCTCAAGACATCAGTCAGCAAGTTAAAGCTTGGTCGCAAATGGGTATTCTAAATGGGCAATGACCCCAAGCATACTTCCAAAGTTGTGGCAAATGGCTTAAAGAGGACTACAAACCTGACTCAGTTCCACCAGCTCTGTCAGGAGGAATGGGCAAAAATTCACCCAACTTATTGTGGGAAGCTTGTGAAAGGCTACCCGAAACGTTTGACCCAAGTTTAAAGGCAATGCTACCAAATACTAATTGAGTGTATGTAAACTTCTGACCGACTAGGAATGTGATGAAATAAATAAAAGCTGAAATAAATCATTCTCACTACTATTATTCTGGCATTTCACATTCTTAAAATAAAATGGTGATCCTAACTGACCTAGGACAGGGAATATTTTCTAGGATTAAATGTCAGGAATTGTGAAAAACTGTGTGTAAGTGTATTTGGCTGAGGTGTATGTAAACTTCCGACATCAACTGTATATATTTTTTTACGTAATTGAATGCTAATGTCTGTTCCTATTGTCGATTAACTGTGCCCGTCCCCACTATATAAACACACACACATTATATACACACACAGACTACGAACACACACATTATAAACACACACACATTATATACACACACAGACTACGAACACACACATTATAAACACACACTCGTTATAAACACACACACACACATACACACACATTATAAACACATACTCCAATTAAAAACACACACACGATAAACACACACTCCCATCATAAACACACACACACACTCCTGTTACAAACACACACACATTATAAACACACACTCGCATTATAAACACACACTCCCACAGCCACCATCAAACTAGCTAGGGATTCCGGCTGAACTGTACAATGTCTATCTCTCTCTCTGTGTGTGTCTCCACTACAGACATTCCTCTCTGTGAGGCACACTACAAACATTCCTCTCTGTGCAGGACACTACAGACATTCCTCTATATGCAGGACACTACAGAAATTCCTCTCTGTGCAGGACACTACAGACATTCCCCTCTGTGCAGGACACTACAAACATTCCTCTCTGTGTAGAACACTACAGACATTCTTCTCTGTGCAGGACACTACAGACATTCTTCTCTGTGCAGGACACTACAGACATTCTTCTCTGTGCAGGACACTACAGACATTCTTCTCTGTGCAGGACACTACAGACATTCCCCTCTGTGCAGGACACTACAGACATTCTTCTCTGTGCAGGACACTACAGACATTCTTCTCTGTGCAGGACACTACAGACATTCCCCTCTGTGCAGCACACTACAGACATTCCTCTCTGTGTAGAACACTCCAGACATTCCTCTCTGTGCAGCACACTACAGACATTCCTCTCTGTGTAGGACACTACAGACATTCCTCTCTGTGCAGGACACTACAGACATTCTTCTCTGTGCAGGACACTACAGACATTCCCCTCTGTGCAGGACACTACAGACATTCCCCTCTGTGCAGCACACTACAGACATTCCTCTCTGTGTAGAACACTCCAGACATTCCTCTCTGTGCAGCACACTACAGACATTCCTCTCTGTGTAGGACACTACAGACATTCCTCTCTGTGCAGGACACTACAGACATTCCTCTCTGTGCAGGACACTACAGACATTCCTCTCTGTGCAGGACACTACAGACATTCCTCTTTGTGCAGGACACTACAGACATTCCTCTCTGTGAAGGACACTACATACATTCCTCTCTGTGCAGGACACTACAGACATTCTTCTCTGTGCAGGACACTACAGACATTCTTCTCTGTGCAGGACACTAC
>NC_034187.2:78896504-78949395 GCF_002021735.2 Oncorhynchus kisutch
ATTTGATAGGGAAGCTGAGAGGTCAAATATACTGTTTAGATTTGATAGGGAAGCTGAGAGGTCAAATATACTGTTTAGATTTGATAGGGAAGCTGAGAGGTAAAATATACTGTTTAGATTTGATAGGGAAGCTGAGAGGTCAAATATACTGTTTAGATTTGATAGGGAAGCTGAGAGGTCAAATATACTGTTTAGATTTGATAGGGAAGCTGAGAGGTCAAATATACTGTTTAGATTTGATAGGGAAGCTGAGAGGTCAAATATACTGTTTAGATTTGATAGGGAAGCTGAGAGGTCAAATATACTGTTTAGATTTGATAGGGAAGCTGAAAGGTCAAATATACTGTTTAGATTTGATAGGGAAGCTGAAAGGTCAAATATACTGTTTAGATTTGATAGGGAAGCTGAGAGGTCAAATATACTGTTTAGATTTGATAGGGAAGCTGAGAGGTCAAATATACTGTTTAGATTTGATAGGGAAGCTGAGAGGTCAAATATACTCTTTAGATTTGATAGGGAAGCTGAGAGGTCAAATATACTGTTTAGATTTGATAGGGAAGCTGAGAGGTCAAATATACTGTTTAGATTTGATAGGGAAGCTGAGAGGTCAAATATACTCTTTAGATTTGATAGGGAAGCTGAGAGGTCAAATATACTCTTTAGATTTGATAGGGAAGCTGAGAGGTCAAATATACTCTTTAGATTTGATAGGGAAGCTGAGAGGTCAAATATACTGTTTAGATTTGATAGGGAAGCTGAGAGGTCAAATATAGTGTTTTGTTTTTCTACTGCCAAGTTTACACCTTCACTATTACAGAGGTATGTTTTACCCAGGAAATTGTCTAAAAAGGGATTGAATTTGTTGTTGCCTAATTGTTTTTTGGTAGGTTTCCAAACTGCATTCCTTCCATTCTTAATGTGACTCAGTTCCTTTGGCTTTGATACCTCATGATTGAATATTGCTCTGTTCAAGTAGACTGTGATTTTGCTGTGGTCTGATAGAGGTGTCAGTGGGCTGACTGTGAACGCTCTGAGAGACTCTGGGTTGAGGTCAGTGATAAAGTAGTCTACAGTACAACTGCCAAGAGATGAGCTATAGGTGTACCTACCATAGGGGTCCCCTCGAAGCCTACCATTGACTATGTACATACCCAGCATGCGACAAAGCTGCAGGAGTTGTGACCCGTTTATGTTGGTTATGTTGTCATAGTTGTACCTAGGGGGGCATTTGGGGGAGGGAATGCTGTCACCTGCAGACAGGTGTTTGTCCCCTGTGTGCTGAGGGTGTCAGGTTCTTGTCCGGTTCTGGCATTTAAGTCGCCACAGACTAGTACATGTCCCTGGGCCTGGAAATGATTGATTTCCCCCTCCAGCATGGAGAAGCTGTCTTCATTAAAGTATGGGGATTCTAGTGGGGGGATATAGGTAGCACACAGGAGGACATTTTTCTCTGTTAAGATCATTTCCTTTTGAGTTTCTAGCCAAATGTAAAATGTTCCTGTTTTGATTAATTTAATGGAGTGGGTTAGGTCTGCTCTATACCAAATTAGCATACCCCCTGAGTCCCTTCCCTGTTTCACACCTGGTAGTTTGGTGGATGGGACTACCAGCTCTCTGTAACCTAGAGGGCAACCAGTGGGTCCGTCTCCTCTATACCAGGTTTCTTGCAGGATGACAATGTCTGTATTACCGATTTCTTTGGTGAATTCCGGGTTCCTGCTCTTTAGGCCAAAGGCAGATGACCTCAGGCCTTGGATATTCCAGGATGATATGAAGGCTTTGTGTTCCATAAAGTGTCCAATGTTGTTGGTCGTGGTTTGGCCCCAGGCCAGTAAGTGTGAGCAGAGCCTGCTGAGCATCTGGTACATGCCATTGGCTTGGGCTAGTGTAAGAGTGGGGGTTGGGCCTGTTTGCCCACTCACTGCCTGGGCCTGGGCGTATATATGTGTCAACTTCCATGTTGAGGCCCTCTTTGCGGGGGTGGGGTTAATGGTGTGGGCAGGAGGGGCATAGGTCTGATCTGAGGGGGCCTAGATGGGGTGTGGGCATTGTTGACGTGGGGGGGGGGTGTTGATTGGTTGAGGTGGGGGTGAGGATGTGGCTGGTGGTGCTGTGGTCTGGATGTATGTCCTCTTGGCGTGGGTCCTCTATGTGTAGGTCCAGGGGGGGGTCCCGCAGGTCTGGGAGAGTGTCTCGCTGGTCTGTGCGGGGTGTCTATTGATCTGTTGCTCCTGTGTGAAGTGTTGGGGATACGTTTGAGAGCGGTCCTTTAGAGTCCGGGCAAAGGTGGGCACTGCTGCCTTGTAGAGGTGGACCTGGTCATAGAGGCTGTTCAAGTCCAGGGTGGAGTGGTGGGCCAGGAAAACATTTGGTTTTGAGGCACAGTCACGGGAAATACTTGTGTTTACCTGCTTTATTGTAGCAGGGTGGAGATAACCACTTGTGCGTTGGGGAAAGTAGAATGCTTTTTCAATCACTCTCTTCAGTGCTGTGGCCACCCTTTCCTGTTGTGTTCTCAGGTCGTTTGTGTATTATTATGTGGCTAGGTGAGCCTAGTTGGTCCTCAGACAGAAGGTCTAGGGCACGCTGGGTGTTTGGACACCAGAGTTTAGACACACTGTGTTTGGGAAAAAGTTTTTTTTCTTCTATATATTTCCCATTTGAGTCCATGAGGAGAACAATCTGTGTCTTGTGTTTGTCCTCAGTGGGTGTGGGGGGGTTGTCAGGAGGGCTATCAGTGTGGCTGACAGAGGGGGTGAGAGCCCCTGGGCTTGGGGTTCTTCATTTGTCTGTTCTGCTGTGATGTCGACGCTATGGTCAGGGTCTGGTATGGACTGTTCTGCTGTGGTGTCGAGACTTTTGTCGGGTGTTGAGGTGGGCTGTTCTGCTGGCTTCTCTGTGGGGGTGGCCACCTCTCTAGTGGGGTTGTTCTCTGTCACATGCCATCCCCTTCAACCTCTCCTCCAGCAGTCTGATCCTCTCCTCTAGTGCTCTGTTCTTCTCCTGCTCTTGCTTTTTATATTGTTGAAGTTGTCTCACCACAGTCCAGAGTGCAGATACAGTGCCTTGCGAAAGTATTCGGCCCCCTTGAACTTTGCGACCTTTTGCCACATTTCAGGCTTCAAACATAAAGATATAAAACTGTATTTTTTTGTGAAGAATCAACAACAAGTGGGACACAATCATGAAGTGGAACGACATTTATTGGATATTTCAAACTTTTTTAACAAATCAAAAACTGAAAAATTGGGCGTGCAAAATTATTCAGCCCCTTTACTTTCAGTGCAGCAAACTCTCTCCAGAAGTTCAGTGAGGATCTCTGAATGATCCAATGTTGACCTAAATGACTAATGATGATAAATACAATCCCCCTGTGTGTAATCAAGTCTCCGTATAAATGCACCTGCACTGTGATAGTCTCAGAGGTCCGTTAAAAGCGCAGAGAGCATCATGAAGAACAAGGAACACACCAGGCAGGTCCGAGATACTGTTGTGAAGAAGTTTAAAGCCGGATTTGGATACAAAAAGATTTCCCAAGCTTTAAACATCCCAAGGAGCACTGTGCAAGCGATAATATTAAAATGGAAGGAGTATCAGACCACTGCAAATCTACCAAGACCTGGCCGTCCCTCTAAACTTTCAGCTCATACAAGGAGAAGACTGATCAGAGATGCAGCCAAGAGGCCCATGATCACTCTGGATGAACTGCAGAGATCTACAGCTGAGGTGGGAGACTCTGTCCATAGGACAACAATCAGTCGTATATTGCACAAATCTGGCCTTTATGGAAGAGTGGCAAGAAGAAAGCCATTTCTTAAAGATATCCATAAAAAGTGTTGTTTAAAGTTTGCCACAAGCCACCTGGGAGACACACCAAACATGTGGAAGAAGGTGCTCTGGTCAGATGAAACCAAAATTGAACTTTTTGGCAACAATGCAAAATGTTATGTTTGGCGTAAAAGCAACACAGCTTATCACCCTGAACACACTATCCCCACTGTCAAACATGGTGGTGGCAGCATCATGGTTTGGGCCTGCTTTTCTTCAGCAGGGACAGGGAAGATGGTCAAAATTGATGGGAAGATGGATGGAGCCAAATACAGGACCATTCTGGAAGAAAACCTGATGGAGTCTGCAAAAGACCTGAGACTGGGACGGAGATTTGCCTTCCAACAAGACAATGATCCAAAACATAAAGCTAAATCTACAATGGAATGGTTCAAAAATAAACATATCCAGGTGTTAGAATGGCCAAGTCAAAGTCCAGACCTGAATCCAATCGAGAATCTGTGGAAAGAACTGAAAACTGCTGTTCACAAATGCTCTCCATCCAACCTCACTGAGCTCGAGCTGTTTTGCAAGGAGGAATGGGAAAACATTTCAGTCTCTCGATGTGCAAAACTGATAGAGACATACCCCAAGCGACTTACAGCTGTAATCGCAGCAAATCTCCATCTTTCAGTTTTTGATTTGTTAAAAAAGTTTGAAATATCCAATAAATGTCGTTCCACTTCATGATTGTGTCCCACTTGTTGTTGATTCTTCACAAAAAAATACAGTTTTATATCTTTATGTTTGAAGCCTGAAATGTGGCAAAAGGTCGCAAAGTTCAAGGGGGCCGAATACTTTCGCAAGGCACTGTATGTCTCTCTCCACCTCCGGCTCTCTGGGTCTGGTTGAGGGGGTGTTGTTGTGCTGGACTGTTGTCTGGGTCTGTGCTGACTGGAGTGTAATCACCTGCTGTTCCAACTCCACCTGCCTTACCTCCCAGCTGGGTAAATGCATCCTTCATTTCAAATCAAATCAAATCAAATTTTATTTGTCACATACACATGGTTAGCAGATGTTACTGCGAGTGTAGCGAAATGCTTGTGCTTCTAGTTCCGACAATGCAGTAATAACCAACAAGTAATCTAACTAACAATTCCAAAACTACTGTCTTATACACAGTGTAAGGGGATAAAGAATATGTACATAAGGATATATGAATGAGTGATGGTACAGAGCAGCATAGGCAAGATACAGTAGATGGTATCGAGTACAGTATGTACATATGAGATGAGTATGTAAACAAAGTGGCATAGTTAAAGTGGCTAGTGATACATGTATTACATAAGGATGCAGTCGATGATATAGAGTACAGTATATATGTATGCATATGAGATGAATAATGTAGGGTAAGTAACATTATATAAGGTAGCATTGTTTAAAGTGGCTAGTGATATATTTACATCATTTCCCATCAATTCCCATTATTAAAGTGGCTGGAGTTGAGTCAGTGTCAGTGTCAGTGTGTTGGCAGCAGCCACTCAATGTTAGTGGTGGCTGTTTAACAGTCTGATGGCCTTGAGATAGAAGCTGTTTTTCAGTCTCTCGGTCCCAGCTTTGATGCACCTGTACTGACCTCGCCTTCTGGTTGATAGCAGGGTGAACAGGCAGTGGCTCGGGTGGTTGATGTCCTTGATGATCTTTATGGCCTTCCTGTAACATCGGGTGGTGTAGGTGTCCTGGAGGGCAGGTAGTTTGCCCCCGGTGATGCGTTGTGCAGACCTCACTACCCTCTGGAGAGCCTTACGGTTGTGGGCGGAGCAGTTGCCGTACCAGGCGGTGATACAGCCCGCCAGGATGCTCTCGATTGTGCATCTGTAGAAGTTTGTGAGTGCTTTTGGTGACAAGCCGAATTTCTTCAGCCTCCTGAGGTTGAAGAGGCGCTGCTACGCCTTCTTCACGATGCTGTCTGTGTGAGTGGACCAATTCAGTTTGTCTGTGATGTGTATGCCGAGGATCTTAAAACTTGCTACCCTCTCCACTACTGTTCCATCGATGTGGATAGGGGGGTGTTCCCTCTGCTGTTTCCTGAAGTCCACAATCATCTCCTTAGTTTTGTTGACGTTGAGTGTGAGGTTATTTTCCTGACACCACACTCTGAGGGCCCTCACCTCCTCCCTGTAGGCCGTCTCGTCACTGTTGGTAATCAAGCCTACCACTGTAGTGTCGTCCGCAAACTTGATGATTGAGTTGGAGGCATGCGTGGCCACGCAGTCGTGGGTGAACAGGGAGTACAGGAGAGGGCTCAGAACGCACCCTTGTGGGGCCCCAGTGTTGAGGATCAGCGGGGTGGAAATGTTGTTGCCTATCCTCACCACCTGGGGGCGGCCCGTCAGGAAGTCCAGTACCCAGTTGCACAGGGCGGGGTCGAGACCCAGGGTCTCGAGCTTGATGACGAGCTTGGAGGGTACTATGGTGTTAAATGCCGAGCTGTAGTCGATGAACAGCATTCTCACATAGGTATTCCTCTTGTCCAGATGGGTTAGGGCAGTGTGCAGTGTGGTTGAGATTGCATCGTCTGTGGACCTATTTGGGCGGTAAGCAAATTGGAGTGGGTCTAGGGTGTCAGGTAGGGTGGAGGTTATATGATCCTTGACTAGTCTCTCAAAGCACTTCATGATGACGGAAGTGAGTGCTACGGGGCGGTAGTCGTTTAGCTCAGTTACCTTAGCTTTCTTGGGAACAGGAACAATGGTGGCCCTCTTGAAGCATGTGGGAACAGCAGACTGGTATAGGGATTGATTGAATATGTCCGTAAACACACCGGCCAGCTGGTCTGCGCATGCTCTGAGGGCGCGGCTGGGGATGCAGTCTGGGCCTGCAGCCAAGCGAGGGTTAACATGTTTAAATGTCTTACTCACCTCGGCTGCAGTGAAGGAGAGTCCGCATGTTTTCGTTGCAGGCTTTGTCAGTGGCACTGTATTGTCCTCAAAGCGGGCAAAAAAGTTATTTAGTGTTGGGAGCAAGACATCCTGGTCCGTGACTGGGCTGGATTTCTTCTTGTAGTCCGTGATTGACTGTAGACCCTGCCACATGCCTCTTGTGTCTGAGCCGTTGAATTGAGATTCTACTTTGTCTCTGTACTGACACTTAGCTTGTTTGATAGCCTTGCGGAGGGAATAGCTGCACTGTTCAATGAGGGAGGAGTACTCTGTGCTGGGAGGTTGACCACTCGGGGTGGCTCGTCTGTGGGGTTATATAATGAAGAGGTCTGGTCTGACCCGCTCAGTGTGGGGGCATCTTTCTCAATGGAGAGCTTCTCCTGCTGAGCTAATTCTTTGATTAGGTGAAAATCCAGATGAAACAGTTTGGGCATACCCTGTACCATTACTGTTCCAGACTTATAGAGGTTTAGCTGACTCAGAGTTCTCCTTGTCTAGTATCCTGAGTTTCCACCCCTTGTTAACACCCCCTCTCTTAACGGAGGGGTAGTGTGCTAATATAGCACTGTGCAATGCCAGAGGGTAGTTTGTGTGGAAGATGAGGTTGCTGATGTTTCCATTTTTATAATAGTCAGCAAAAAGTGTCTCTTGAGTTTTCCATAAGGAGCTTCATTTTGTGATCTTTTCTTGCCTTATCATTCTTTACATACACAGGGTACTGTATTTTAATTACCTCTGAACAGCGGGAGGCAGCTTCTAAGGCCTCTCCATTTGGTTGGAGTAGACTGTGCGACTCTTCTGACATTGTTGGGCTAAAGAGCTTGGCAGACTTAATTTAGCATTCAGTCCTTATAAAGTAATGTCATGCATTTTTCTTCTTGGCTTTTGGAAGTAAAATATAGCTTCAGACTACACATTATTCACTCAGTTCCAGGTTGGATGGTGTTTTCAGGTTTCTGTTGTTTTCCAGAGCATGTGCTGTATAGTGTTGGAATAATAATCGTTGGTAGTTGAGCTGTAAGCCTTTCAGGTAATTCTATAATTACATCCAAAATCAGGTTCTAGGTGTTGAGGTTTGATTTGGAGTGAAGGTTATGTTGTAGAGGGTAGCATCCTGTACATGTCCCTGACCAAAAAAAATCTAGTTTATCTAACTCTAAATCTATTTTTTTAAGAGCATGCTGCAAAATTCAGGTGCTCATCTGATCAAGACCTCTCTCTGTCTCTCTCTCTCTCTGTCTCTCTCTCTCTCTCTGTCTCTCTCTATCTCTCTGTCTCTCTCGCTCTCTCTCTCTCTCTATGAGATAAATAGAGATAGAGATAAATATATATATATTTATCTCTATCTCTCTCCTGCTCTTTCACTCTTATGATCAGAGTTCATTCATCCCTGTTTCCTAAAACCATGGTAACCAGAGGAGCGATGTAAGGGTCCCCCAGAGGGACAAACTGAACAGACAAGAGCCAGGAGAGAGGGGAAGGGATGAATGGAGCTGGAGGGAGGGTGGGGGTGCTGACAGATGGAGATGGGCAGAGAGGGTGAATAATGAATAGAGGGAGGGCTGCAGAATCACAAAGGATGGCATTTGTGTGAGAGGTTGCAGGGATAAATGAGAGGAAGATGACCGGCAGAGAGGAAGAGAGGAAGAAAGGCAGGGATAAGGAGAGGAAGAGAGGAAGGGAGCAAGAAAGGAAGAGAGGCAGGGAGTAAGAGAGGACGAGAGGAAGGGAGCAGGAGAGGCATGAGAGGCACAGAGCAGAATAGGCAGGGAGAAGGAGAAGCAGGAGAGGAAGAGAGGCAGGAGAGGAAGAGAAGGGAGCAGGAGAGGAAGAGAGGAAGGGAGAGTCAGAGAGAGGCAGGGAACAGGAGAGGCAGAGAGAAAGAGAGTAAGAGAGGACGAGAGGTAGGGAGAGGCAGGGGAGGCAGGGAGGCAGGAGAGGCAGGAGAGGAAGAGAGGCAGGAGAGGAAGAGAGGCAGGAGAGGAAGAGAGGCAGGGAGCGGCAGGGAGCGGCAGGGAGCGGCAGGGAGCGGCAGGGAGAGGCAGGAGAGGCAGGGAGCGGCAGGAGAGGCAGGGAGCGGCAGGGAGCGGCAGGGAGCGGCAGGAGCGGCAGGGAGCGGCAGGGAGCGGCAGGGAGCGGCAGGGAGAGGCAGGGAGCGGCAGGGAGAGGCAGGGAGCGGCAGGGAGTGGCAGGGAGAGGCAGTGAGCATTTTCTCCTGTGATCTTGTGAAACACAAAGCCTCTGAACTGGGAATGAGTCCAGTATAAAGGTTGGTTCTAATAATCCTCCATAACAGGCCCCCTCTTCATCTCACTACTTCCCGTCTCCCTCTAGTTCTCAACCTCCGCTTGCCTTCTGTTGATTGCTGAGCATGAATAGGACAGACATTCCCTTTTAGTGTGTGTGTGTGTGTGTGTGTGTGTGTGTGTGTGTGTGTGTGTGTGTGTGTGTGTGTGTGTGTGTACACACATGTACACTGCAGATGGAGAGAAGCTGCACTGCACCATGACTGCAGAGGATCCTTACTACAGAAACTATAGATTATGTAAACTGAACAAAAAATATAAACGAAACATGCAACCATTTCAACGATTTTACAGAGTTCAGGTCATATAAGGAAATCAGTCAATTGATAAAAATGTATTAGGCTAAATCTATGGATTTCACATGACCAGGCAGGGGTGCAGCCATGGGTGGGACTAGGAGGACATAGCCACACCCACTGGGAAGCCAGTTCTAGCCAATCAGAATGAATTTTTGACCCGTAAAAGGCTTTATTACAGACAGAAATACTCTTCAGATTCCTCAGCTGTCTGGGTGGCTGGTCTCAGACAATACCACAGGTGAAGAAGCCGGATGTGGAGGTCCTGGGTTGGCGTGGTTACATGTGGTCTGCAGATGTGAGGTCGGTTGGACGTACTGCCAAATTCTCTAAAACAACGTTGGAGGCGGCTTATGGTAGAGAAATTAACATTCAATTCTCTGGCAAAAGCTCTGGTGGACATTCCTACAGTCAGCATGCCAATTGCACGCTCCCTCTAAACTTGAAACATCAGTGGCATTGTGTTGTGTGACAAAACTACACATGTTAGAGTGGCTTTTAATTGTCCCCAGCACAAGGTGCACCTGTGTAATTACCATGCTGTTTAATCATCTTCTTGATATGCCACACCTGTCAGACAGATGGATTATCTTGGCAAAGGAGAAATGCTCACTAACAGGGATGTATGCACATTTCTGCAACAATTTGAAAGAAATAAGCTTTTTGTGCGTATGGAACATTTCTGGGATCTTTTATTTCAGCTCATGAAACTTGGGACCGACACTTTACATGTTGCGTTTATATTTTTGTTCAGTGTACAGTGCATTCGGAGAATTACAGCCTTATTCTAAAACTTGTTTTATTTTATTTACGTAAGAATTCAGACCCTTTGTTGCTTTGTTGAATGAAGCACCTTTGGCAGCGATTACAGCATTGAGTCTTCTTGGGTATCACGCTACAAGCTTGGAACACCTGTATTTGGGGAGTTTCTCCCATTCTTCTCTGGAGATCTTCTCAAGTTCTGTCAGGTTGGATGGGGAGCGTCGCTGCGCAGCTACTTGTCCTGAAGCCACTCCTGCGTTGTCTTGGCTGTGTGCTTAGGGACGTACTTTGTACTTTGCTACATTCATCTTTCCCTGGATTTTGCCTAGTCCCTGCTGCTGAAAAACATCCCCACGGCATGATGCTAACACCAATCTTCACCGTAGGGATGCTGTCACCACCATGCTTCACCGTAAGGATGCTGTCACCACCATGCTTCACCGTAAGGATGCTGTTACCACCGTGCTTCACCGTAAGGATGCTGTCACCACCATGCTTCACCGTAAGGATGCTGTCACCACCATGCTTCACCGTAAGGATGCTGTCACCACCATGCTTCACCGTAGGGATGGTGCCATCAACATGCTTCACCGTAAGGATGCTGTCACCACCATGCTTCACCGTAAGGATGCTGTCACCACCATGCTTCACCGTAAGGATGCTGTCACCACCATGCTTCACCGTAAGGATGCTGTCACCACCATGCTTCACCGTAAGGATGCTGTCACCACCATGCTTCACCGTAGGGACGGTGCCATGTTTCCACCAGATGTGGCTCTTGGCATTCAGGCCAAAGAGTTCAATCTTGGTTTCATCAGACCAGAGGATCTTGTTTCTCATGGTCTGAGAGTCCTTTAGGTGCCTTTAGGCAAATCCAAGCCCCTTGTCATGTGCCTTCAGGGCAGGCAGGTAGCCTATTGGTTAGAGCATTGGGCCAGTAACCAAAAGGTTGCTGGATCAAATCCCCGAGCTGACAAGGTTAAAATCTGTCCTTCTGCCCCTGAACAAAGCAGTTAACCCACTGTTCCCTGGGTGCTGAAGACATGGATGTGGATTCAGGAACCTCCCTGATTCAGAGTTAAATGCAGAAGACATGTTTTGGTTGAACAACTGATTTTCTCTTTTACTGAGGAGTGGCTTCCATCTGGCCACTCTACCATAAGCCTGATTGGTGGAGTGCTGCATAGATGGTTGTCCTTCTGGAAGGTTCTCCCATCTCCACAGAGATCTCTGGAGCTCTGTCAGAGTGATCATCGGGTTCTTGAGTTTGAGTTTGAGTTTATTTTTATTTTTACAGGGACAGTGCACATTAATCAACATTTCAGTAAAAGTGCCGGTTTTAGCCAGCCGGCTAATTTTCAACCGCAGTCCCTGGGCAGGTTATTAAAAACAATTACAATATAGACAATAGCAACATAGGACAAGCAAGACATAGCATACAGACAGAGCAACATAGGACAAGCAAGACGTAGCCTCCAAGAATCTTGGTGGTTACAAACTTCTTCCATTTAAGAATGATGGAGGCCACTGTGTTCTTGGGGACCTTCAATTCTGCAGAATTATTTTGGTACCCTTCCCCAGATCTGTCCCTCGACACAATCCTGTCTCGGAGTTCTAAGGGCAATTCCTTCAACCTCATGGCTTGGTTTTTGCTCTGACATGCACTGTCAACTGTGGGACCTTATATAGACAGGTGTGTGCCTTTCCAAATCATGTCCAATCAATTGCATTTAACAAAGGTAGACTCCAATCAAGTTGTAGAAACATCTCAAGGATGATCAATGGAAACAGGATGCACCTGAGCTCCATTTCGAGTCTCATAGCAAAGAGTCTGAATATTTAATGTAAATAAGATATTTATGTTTTATTTTTTATTTGCAAACATTAAAACTTTTATCTTTGCCATGATGGGGTATTGTGTGTAGATTGATGAGGAAAACATTTTATTTAATCCATTTTAGAATAAAGCTGTAACGTAACAACGTGTCAAAAGGGAAGGGGTCTGAATACTTTCCTAATGCTCTGTATGTGACACGATAATATCTGGATATATTGGATATTCCATGACCCTGTTGACACCTGCTACTAACCTGCGGCCCATGGTCAGATCGTGGACACATTCATTTATATTGTGTTGTCGAAGTGTGGGTGACCGTCTGACTTCTGCTCTTGATGTACTCTCCTTCTGCTGCCTCCACATTATGGATATTGTATTTCGATTACTGAAACACTTGCACTCTACACACTAATGCTGACTTGGTCGGCAGTTCGTAGATGAACTGTTTCTGATTGGCTGACGCTGTTCGGCCAACACAGCACTTTCCGAGTTTACTTCCATCTCCCTAGACACGTGCATGTTAACTTCAGCTGTGGCCTAGTGTGTCACAAGCAGAGTTCTAGAATCCCACGGCAAACTCAACCAGAGGCATGCCAAAGTACAATCAAGGTCTCTTTATTATAAATTCTGTTTATAATAAATGACAATACACAGTATCACTATGGCTTGATTAGAAACACAGTGGCGCCACTTTCACTGGGGACAGGGGGGGGGGGGACATGCCCCACCCCACCCCCAGTATTATCATTGGAATGTGATCCAAAACAAGGCAACGGTGTGCTTTAGGACCATGCAGATGATTCCGAGTGGTCGGGGTAGGCTGTTGGGAGTGTTTCCTTTGACCTCATGGCTTGGTTTTTGCTCTGACATGCACTGTCAACTGCGGGCTCTTATATAGACAGGTGAGTGCCTTCGTCTCCCCTCGTGTCTGCTGATGTAAAAAGTGCTTTATAAATACATTTTAATGGTTGATTGTTTTTCCGTCTGGATACAAAAATATAAAGCAATTATGTCCCCCCTCCCCCATGTCTAAAACCCTAAAGTTGTGCCCCTGTAGAAACATATAAAAGGACTAGAATTTAGGGATATAGACCAACTATGAGCACTGGGACAAACTCACAAAGCAGCTGATTCACTCACTGAGCGGTGGCCGATGTTTGTTCATCCGGCTCTTTCCTGCAGGGTTTGTTCATCCGGCTCTTTCCTGCAGGGTTTGTTCATCCGGCTCTTTCCTGCAGGGTTCGTTCATCTGGCTCTTTCCTGCAGGGTTTGTTCATCTGGCTCTTTCCTGCAGGGTTTGTTCATCCGGCTCTTTCCTGCAGGGTTCGTTCATCTGGCTCTTTCCTGCAGGGTTTGTTCATCCGGCTCTTTCCTGCAGGGTTTGTTCATCTGGCTCTTTCCTGCAGGGTTCGTTCATCTGGCTCTTTCCTGCAGGGTTCGTTCATCTGGCTCTTTCCTGCAGGGTTCGTTCATCTGGCTCTTTCCTGCAGGGTTCGTTCATCTGGCTCTTTCCTGCAGGGTTCGTTCATCTGGCTCTTTCCTGCAGGGTTCGTTCATCTGGCTCTTTCCTGCAGGGTTTGTTCATCCGGCTCTTTCCTGCAGGGTTTGTTCATCTGGCTCCTTCCTGCAGGGTTCGTTCATCTGGCTCTTTCCTGCAGGGTTCGTTCATCTGGCTCTTTCCTGCAGGGTTCGTTCATCTGGCTCTTTCCTACAGGGTTCGTTCATCCGGCTCTTTCCTGCAGGGTTTGTTCATCCGGCTCTTTCCTGCAGGGTTCGTTCATCCGGCTCTTTCCTGCAAGTTCTACGCCGGGCCTGCTGGGTTGTAGCGTTGGGTGTAGCCTCTCGCAGCTGCGTGGCCGTGTCCCCTCGTGTATACAGTCGCAGGGGACACAAAACATACAATTATGTACTGACCAACAACTGGAGGCACACGCTGGCAATAAGCACTTTCATACTTCTTGCGCTTTCGTGGAGTCAAGGAAGTGAGTTTGTGTTTATACAGGACATACTGCCCTCCACATACCGTCAACCAATCATGTCAATACGTTACATTTTCGGAGGCACACAGCGATGCAGTACGGAGCTTGATTTGACCTCAGGATGCTTCGCAATTGCGTCACGCGCTCTGTACAGAGCCTCTGGACCGCATAAGGATCAAGCATAAGGATCAAGCATAAATCGGCTTTAAGTTTCCTTTTGACTCTACTTCTGGGGCGTGTTTAGTAATTAGTTTGGGGAGGGGGGTGGTGATGGGGAATTGGCAACAGCTGTCTCAATGTCACTATCGTCCGTGCCAATCTGTGGAGTCACAGCATACCATAAAAGCAAGCAAACTAGCCCATGTGATTCAATTCTATTTCACATGCTATAATGTAAGGAATTAAGTGGAAGGCAATTGTTGAAAACACACAGCACACATGATTAAGAGGCACTCAGAAATAGGCATGCTATCAGATAAGGAATGCTGATAGGTGATATAAAGAGGATGACAGGCTAGTTTACTAAGAGTCAGAGTCACTTGGGACATAGAGAGAGAGAGGGAGAGAGAGAGATGTGATATGAATAATTGAGTGTGTTATTTGAAGGAAGCAGCATCTCTACATTAACCCTGCACCGCACTGAAAGTCTGCATGACACACACACACACACACACACACACACACACACACACACACAGTCAAGAGTAGGATGAGCAGCTGCTGAGCATTAACCCTCTCAACAGCAAGACAGAACCGTCATCATGGAGAATAGAGGAAGACAAGAGGAACAGAACCGTCATCATGGAGAATAGAGGAAGACAAGAGGAACAGAACCGTCATCATGGAGAATAGAGTAAGACAAGAGGAACAGAACAGTCATCATGGAGAATAGAGGAAGACAAGAGGAACAGAACCGTCATCATGGAGAATAGAGGAAGACAAGAGGAACAGAACAGTCATCATGGAGAATAGAGGAAGACAAGAGGAACAGAACCGTCATCATGGAGAATAGAGGAAGACAAGAGGAACAGAACCGTCATCATGGAGAATAGAGGAAGACAAGAGGAACAGAACCGTCATCATGGAGAATAGAGGAAGACAAGAGGAACAGAACCGTCATCATGGAGAATAGAGGAAGACAAGAGGAACAGAACCGTCATCATGGAGAATAGAGGAAGACAAGAGGAACAGAACAGTCATCATGGAGAATAGAGGAAGACAAGAGGAACAGAACCGTCATCATGGACAATAGAGGAAGACAAGAGGAACAGAACCGTCATCATGGAGAATAGAGGAAGACAAGAGGAACAGAACCGTCATCATGGAGAATAGAGGAAGACAAGAGGAACAGAACCGTCATCATGGAGAATAGAGGAAGACAAGAGGAACAGAACCGTCATCATGGAGAATAGAGGAAGACAAGAGGAACAGAACCGTCATCATGGAGAATAAAGGAAGACAAGAGGAACAGAACCGTCATCATGGAGAATAGAGGAAGACAAGAGGAACAGAACCGTCATCATGGAGAATAGAGGAAGACAAGAGGAGCAAAGCGTTTTTTATAATTGTTCCCCTCAATTCAATTCTTCTTTATTCCTCAGGAGTAATAAGGTGGATAAGACACAAGCAGGAACATCTCTTTCCATCCCCCTTTTATTTCTCTCTATCCTCTTTCTCAGCTAAAGGCTTTTGTGTCAGGTTAAATAGCTTTCCTTTCAGGCCAGGGAAAGAAATGTCATCACTGTGTCAGTGGTAGCACTCTCTTTTTCTCTCACGCACTCTCTCACTCACCAACCCTCACTCTGAACTTCACCTCCCAGGGGCCTCTGGGCCAGATGAAGAGAGAGCTGACTTCACCTCCCAGGGGTCTCTGGGCCAGATGAAGAGAGTTGACTTCACCTCCCAGGGGTCTCTGGGCCAGATAAAGAGAGAGATGGCTTCACCTCCCAAGGGTCTTGGGCCAGATGAAGAGAGAGCTGACTTCACCTCCCAGGGGTCTCTGGGCCAGATGAAGAGAGAGTTGACTTCACCTCCCAAGGGCCTCTGGGCCAGATGAAGAGAGAGCTGACTTCACCTCCCAGGGGTCTCTGGGCCAGATGAAGAGAGAGTTGACTTCACCTCCCAAGGGCCTCTGGGCCAGATGAAGAGAGAGTTGACTTCACCTCCCAGGGGCCTCTGGGTCAGATGAAGAGAGAGCTGGCTTCACCTCCCAGGGGCCTCTGGGCCAGAGACTTCACCTCCCAGGGGTCTCTGGGCCAGAGACTTCACCTCCCAAGGGTCTCTGTGCCAGATGAAGAGAGAGCTGACTTCACCTCCCAGGGGTCTCTGGGCCAGAGACTTCACCTCTCTCTCTCTTTCTTCCTTTCTGTCTCACTCTCTTTCCTCGCTCTGCTCTTTCTCTCTCACCTTCCCTCTTTCTCTCCTTTCATCTTCCTACTTTTTCCCCATTCACGCCTACTTATCGCCCCTCTTTAGTATCGATTGGTTGACATCCCAGGGTTGGCTTCCTGTTGTGAGGATTTCCGTGACACATATTTATTTACCCCGGGAATCACAATCAACACACATACAGACCCCGGTGGCACCAGATGTGTCTCCCAGTCTGAGCACCGGTATCACGGCTGGAGGCTGACTGATAAGGAGCCTCTCCTCTATCCTTTTCCTTTCCAGGGACCACCAAATCACTGTCAAAAGTTCTTGAGGACCACAATTCACAGATTATTTTTAACATAATTTATCTTTGCGGTCAAATTTAGAGGCCATGTTATCAGCGAACGTAACAGATTAACGCCCTTCTATTACAGGTTGAAAACCACTGCTCTAACACACAGAAAGATACACACACACATTCCTTCACGTGCACACACACACCCACACACACATTCCTTCATGTGCACACACACACACACCCACACCCACACACACACCCACACACACACCCACACACACACCCACACACACACCCACACACCCAGGTGAACTGTAAATATTGCAGCATACGTGTAGTCATTATTATTCAGAGCTACAAAGCATTGCAGTACTGCTCTCAGTCCCATCTACATTTCCACTGTGTGTTTATGTATGTGACTGTTTGTGCATTTCCTTTACACAGGCGGCATGTCAATTTCGTCTGTTGAACGATAGGATATATTTTGTTCAGGGATTCTAACAGTGTTTCTACAGTATGAGTCTCTTCAGTCACAACCATGGAACACACCTGACCTCGAGTGGCCATGAGGAGAAATACACTCATTTATCAAACAATACCATAACAAACCGCTTTTAAAACCTGAATCTTGTTGTAATAAGACATTGGTGAGCCTAATAACATGTTAATAACGCTTTATAAACAATGAATAAGACATTAATAAACCTGAAGAAGTGCCTCAGTAGCACCTGACTGATTGCTCAGACATTGCCACCAGTATGTCCCAGACGTGGTGTCCTGGTTTTGGTCAGGGTGTTGTTGAGATGTGGTGTCCTGGTTTTGGTCAGGGTGTTGTTGAGATGTGGTGTCCTGGTTTTGGTCAGGGTGTTGTTGAGATGTGGTGTCTTGGTTTTGGTCAGGGTGTTGTTGAGATGTGGTGTCCTGGTTTTGGTCAGGGTGTTGTTGAGATGTGGTGTCCTGGTTTTGGTCAGGGTGTTGTTGAGATGTGGGTTCCTGGTTTTGGTCAGGGTGTTGTTGAGATGTGGTGTCCTGGTTTTGGTCAGGGTGTTGTTGAGATGTGGTGTCCTGGTTTTGGTCAGGGTGTTGTTGAGATGTGGTGTCCTGGTTTTGGTCAGGGTGTTGTTGAGATGTGGTGTCCTGGTTTTGGTCAGGGTGTTGTTGAGATGTGGTGTCCTGGTTTTGGTCAGGGTGTTGTTGAGATGTGGTGTCCTGGTTTTGGTCAGGGTGTTGTTGAGATATGGTGTCTTGGTTTTGGTCAGGGTGTTGTTGAGATGTGGTGACCTGGTTTTGGTCAGGGTGTTGTTGAGGTGTGGTGTCTTGGTTTTGGTCAGGGTGTTGTTGAGATGTGGTGTCCTGGTTTTGGTCAGGGTGTTGTTGAGATGTGGTGTCCTGGTTTTGGTCAGGGTGTTGTTGAGATGTGGTGTCCTGGTTTTGGTCAGGGTGTTGTTGAGATGTGGGTTCCTGGTTTTGGTCAGGGTGTTGTTGAGATGTGGTGTCCTGGTTTTGGTCAGGGTGTTGTTGAGATGTGGTGTCCTGGTTTTGGTCAGGGTGTTGTTGAGATGTGGTGTCCTGGTTTTGGTCAGGGTGTTGTTGAGATGTGGTGTCCTGGTTTTGGTCAGGGTGTTGTTGAGATGTGGTGTCCTGGTTTTGGTCAGGGTGTTGTTGAGATGTGGTGTCCTGGTTTTGGTCAGGGTGTTGTTGAGATGTGGTGTCCTGGTTTTGGTCAGGGTGTTGTTGAGATGTGGTGTCCTGGTTTTGGTCAGGGTGTTGTTTAGATGTGGTGTCCTGGTTTTGGTCAGGGTGTTGTTTAGATGTGGTGTCCTGGTTTTGGTCAGGGTGTTGTTGAGATGTGGGTTCCTGGTTTTGGTCAGGGTGTTTTTGAGATGTGGGTTCCTGGTTTTGGTCAGGGTGTTGTTGAGATGTGGGTTCCTGGTTTTGGTCAGGGTGTTGTTGAGATGTGGTGTCCTGGTTTTGGTCAGGGTGTTGTTGAGATGTGGTGTCCTGGTTTTGGTCAGGGTGTTGTTGAGATGTGGTGTCCTGGTTTTGGTCAGGGTGTTGTTGAGATGTGGTGTCCTGGTTTTGGTCAGGGTGCAACCCCTAATACTAGCCTGTTCAATCTCTCTCTCGTATCGTCTGAGATCCCCAAAGATTGGAAAGCTTCCCGGTTCAGTTCTCGGGCCGACTCTCTTCTCTGTATACATCAATGATGTCACTCTTACTGCTGGTGATTCTCTGATCCACCTCTATGCAGATGACACCATTCTGTATACTTCTGGCCCTTCTTTGAACACTGTGTTAACTAACCTCCAAACGAGCTTCAATGCCGTACAACTCTCCTTCCGTGGCCTCCAACTGCTCTTAAATGCAAGTAAAACTAAATGCATGCTCTTCAACCGATCGCTGTCTGCACCTGCCCGCCCGTCCAGCATCACTACTCTGGACGGTTCTGACTTAGAATATGTGGACAACTACAAACACCTAGGTGTCTGGTTAGACTGTAAACTCTCCTTCCAGACTCACATTAAACATCTCCAATCCAAAATTAAATCTAGAATCGGCTTCCTATTTTTGCAACAAAGCATCCTTCACTCATGCCGCCTAACATACCCTCGTACAACTGACTATCCTACCGATCCTTGACTTCGGCGATGTCATTTACAAAATAGCCTCCAACACTCTACTCAGCAAATTGGATTCAGTCTGTCACAGTGCCATCCTTTTTGTCACCAAAGCTCCATATACCACCCACCACTGTGAAGGGTAAAGATCTGAAATAGCATCATATTCCCTACATAGTGCACTACTTTTTAACATAGCTCTAGCCAAAAGTGGTGCACTATAAACGGTATATGGTTTTATTTTGGATGCAAACTTAAGGCGGACAAAGGGGGAGGGGGGGGGAGGGGGAGGGGGGGACAGCAGTAAACGGTCAGAGTTCAAAGGTCAGGGCATTGTGGGAGAGGAGAGTTTGTCCAGCCAGAGACAGTTTGGTTCAGGGTTGCTACAGTGATGCAGCAGAAAGAGGCAGCATCGCCCCCGTGTGGTCAGTAGTGGTGCAACATGTTGTTCTGTAGTGGAGGTATAGCAGTAGGTTTTATTTGGCGGTTTTCTATATTTTTTTAATCTTCATTGTTAGATATGAGACTGTAAAAACACCAGGAAATCAGCTCCACGGGGTTTTAATTCAAGTTTTACCACGATCAATAGAGACACACGATCAATAGAGACACACGATCAATTTTTTTAATTTTTATTTTACCTTTATTTAACCAGGCAAGTCAGTTAAGAACACATTCGTATTTTCAATGACGGCCTGGGAACAGTGGGTTAACTGCCTGTTCAGGGGCAGAACGACAGATTTGTCCCTTGTCAGCTCGGGGGTTTGAACTCACAACCTTCCGGTTACTAGTCCAACGCTCTAACCACTAGAGACACACGATCATATACGCAAGGTTTGAAATGAATTCTGTTTTAGTCAAACATTATGTCTGTTTGGGCTTCTTGCTGTCAGTTTGCAGTCTACAAATGATTTGTAATTATGTTCTGGTCCCCCAACCATCCGCTCAAAAAAATATAACAGTAACGTAGACTGCAGTGTAGTATATTATAGTATCCTATATTATGGTGAAGTGGAGAGTATACTGTATTAGAGTATAGTGTGGTATAGTATAGTGTATTATAGTGAAGTATAGTATATTATAGTATCCTATATTATGGTGAAGTGGAAAGTATACTGTATTAGAGTATAGTGTGGTATAGTATAGTGTATTATAGTGAAGTATAGTATATTATAGTATCCTATATTATGGTGAAGTGGAAAGTATACTGTATTAGAGTATAGTGTGGTATAGTATAGTGTATTATAGTGAAGTATAGTATATTATAGTATCCTATATTATGGTGAAGTGGAAAGTATACTGTATTAGAGTATAGTGTGGTATAGTATAGTGTATTATAGTGAAGTATAGTATATTATAGTATCCTATATTATGGTGAAGTGGAAAGTATACTGTATTAGAGTATAGTGTGGTATAGTATAGTGTATTATAGTGAAGTATAGTATATTATAGTATCCTATATTATGGTGAAGTGGAAAGTATACTGTATTAGAGTATAGTGTGGTATAGTATAGTGTATTATAGTGAAGTATAGTATATTATAGTATCCTATATTATGGTGAAGTGGAAAGTATACTGTATTAGAGTATAGTGTGGTATAGTATAGTGTATTATAGTGAAGTATAGTATATTATAGTATCCTATATTATGGTGAAGTGGAAAGTATACTGTATTAGAGTATAGTGTGGTATAGTATAGTGTATTATAGTGAAGTATAGTATATTATAGTATCCTATATTATGGTGAAGTGGAAAGTATACTGTATTAGAGTATAGTGTGGTATAGTATAGTGTATTATAGTGAAGTATAGTATATTGTAGTGTATTATAGTGAAGTGTAGTATATTATAGTATCCTATATTATGGTAAAGTGTACAGTAGTATAGTATATTCGAGTATAGTGTATTATAGTGAAGTATAATATAGTGTATTGTAGTATATTATAGTATCCTATATTATGGTAAAGTGTACAGTACTATAGTGTATTATAGTATAGTATATTATAATGTAGTCTAGTGTATTATAGTGAAGTGTAGTATATTATTGTATCCTATATTATGGTAAAGTGTACAGTAGTATAGTATATTAGAGTATAGTGTATTATAGTATAGTATATTATAATATAGTATAGTGTATTATAGTGAAGTATATTATAGTGTATTATAGTGTAGTGTAGTATATTATAGTAAAATGTGGTATATTATTGTATAGTATATTGTATTATGTAGTATATTATTGTATAGTATATTGAATTATGTAGTATATTATTGTATAGTATATTGTATTATGTAGTATATTATAGTATATTGTATTATGTTGTATATTATTGTATAGTATTATGTAGTATATTATAGTATATTGTATTATGTTGTATATTATTGTATAGTATTATGGAGTATATTGTTGTATAGTATATTGAATTATGTAGTATATTATTGTATAGGATATTGAATTATGTAGTACATTATTGTATAGTATATTGAATTATATAGTATATTATATTGTATAATGTAGTATATTATTGTATAGTATATTGTATTATGTAGTATATTATATTGTATAATGTAGTATATTATTGTATAGTATATTGAATTATATAGTATATTATATTGTATAATGTAGTATATTATTGTATAGTATATTGTATTATGTAGTATATTATTGTATATTGTATAATGTAGTATATTATTGTATAGTATATTGTGTTATGTTGCCCCTTATGTGCATGGTGGTATTACAATTATTATTTTATTTTATTTTTTTCACCTTTATTTAACCAGGTAGGCTAGTTGAGAACACCTTTATTTAACCAGGTAGGCTAGTTGAGAACACCTTTATTTAACCAGGTAGGCTAGTTGAGAACACCTTTATTTAACCAGGTAGGCTAGTTGAGAACACCTTTATTTAACCAGGTAGGCTAGTTGAGAACAAGTTCTCATTTGCAACTGCGACCTGGCCAAGATAAAGCATAGCAGTGTGAGCAGACAACAAAGAGTTACACATGGAGTAAACAATTAACAAGTCAATAACACAGTAGAAAACAAAGGGGGAGTCTATATACAATGTGTGCAAAAGGCATGAGGAGGTAGGCAAATAATTACAATTTTGCAGATTAACACTGGAGTGATGAATGATCAGATGATCATGTACAGGTAGGGATATTGGTGTGCAAAAGAGCAGAAAAGTAAATAAATAAAAACAGTATGGGGATGAGGTAGGTGAAAAAGGGTGGGCTATTTACCAATAGACTATGTACAGCTGCAGCGATCGGTTAGCTGCTCAGATAGCTGATGTTTGAAGTTGGTGAGGGAGATAAAAGTCTCCAACTTCAGCGATTTTTGCAATTCGTTCTAATTTAGAATAGGTTGTTGGAAGGGGAATTGTTTGCCTCCTCTTTATTTACCTCCTCGTTTGCGTTAGGGGTGTGGTCAGAGGAGTGGGCGGGGCAGTTGTTCATTTGTTTCGGTGAATGAGAGTTGGCGATGTTCAGATACTCCTTTACATACACTATGTTGACTGTGCCTTTAAACAGCTAGGAAAATTCCAGACAATCATGTCATAGCTTTAGAAGCTTCTGATAGGCTAAGTGACATAATTTGAGTCAATTGGAGTTGCACCTGTGGATGTATTTCAAGGCCTACCTTCCAACTCGGTGCCTCTTTGCTTGACATCATGGGAAAATCAAAAGAAATCAGCCAAGACCTCAGAAAATAAATTGTAGACCTCCACAAGTCTGGTTCATCCTTGGGAGCAATTTCCAAACGCCTGAAGGTACCACGTTCATCTGTACAAACAATAGTACACAAGTATAAACACCATGGGACCACGCAGCCGCCATACCGCTCAGGAAGGAGATGCGTTCTGTCTCCTAGAGATGAACGTACTTTGGTGCAAAAAGTACAAATCAATCCCAGAACAACAGCAAAGGACCTTGTGAAGATGCTGGAGGAAACAGGTACAAAAGTATCTATATACACAGTAAAACGAGTCCTTTATCGACATAATCTGAAAGGCCGCTCGGCAAGGAAGAAGCCACTGCTCCAAATCCGCCATAAAAAAGCCAGACTATGGTTTGCAACTGCACATGGGGACAAAGATCGTACTTTTTGGAGCAATGTCCTCTGGTCTGATGAAACAAAAACAGAACTGTTTGGCCATAATGACCATCGTTATGTTTGGTGGAAAAAGGGGGATGCTTGCAAGCTGAAGAACACCATCCCAACTGTGAAGCACGGGTGTGGCAGCTTCATGTTGTGGGGGTGCTTTGCTGCAGTAGGGACTGGTGCACTTCACAAAATAGATGGTTTCATGAGGAATGGAAATTATGTGGGTATATTGAAGCAACATCTCAAGACATCAGTCAGCAAGTTAAAGCTTGGTCGCAAATGGGTATTCTAAATGGGCAATGACCCCAAGCATACTTCCAAAGTTGTGGCAAAATGGCTTAAGGAGGCCTACAAACCTGACTCAGTTCCACCAGCTCTGTCAGGAGGAATGGGCCAAAATTCACCCAACTTATTGTGGGAAGAAGCTTGTGAAATGCTACCCGAAACGTTTGACCCAAGTTAAACTATTTAAAGGCAATGCAACCAAATACTAATTGAGTGTAATTGTACATTTCTGACCCACTGGGAATGTGATGAAATAAATAAAAGCTGAAATAAATAATTCTCTCTACTATTATTCTGGCATTTCACATTCTTAAAATAAAGTGGGGGATCCTAACTGACCTAGGACAGGGAATTTTTACTAGGATCATATGTCAGGAATTGTGAAAAACTGTGTTTAAATGTCTTTGGCTAAGGTGTATGTAAACTTCCGACTTCAACTGTACGTTGATTAGACACACACGCATACACACA
Source organism: Oncorhynchus kisutch (assembly GCF_002021735.2). Classification (NCBI taxonomy): domain Eukaryota; kingdom Metazoa; phylum Chordata; class Actinopteri; order Salmoniformes; family Salmonidae; genus Oncorhynchus; species Oncorhynchus kisutch. Next base: position 78,920,542 of record NC_034187.2, read on the forward strand.
CACACACACACACACATTGATTGTCTGATGGCAGACGTATGAAGGTCATGAGCACAACACAGTAAATGGGTCAACAAGCATCGACCAGCCATTGTGTGTGTGTGTGTGTGTCTCTGTGTGTGTGTCTCTCTGTGTCTCTGTGTGTGTGTGTCTCTGTGTGTGTCTCTGTGTATCTGTGTGTGTGTGTGTCTCTGTGTGTGTGTGTCTCTGTGTGTGTGTGTGTGGGGGGGGGGGGGGGTCTCTGTGTGTGTGGGTCTCTGTGTGTGTGGGTCTCTGTGTGTGTGTCTCTGTCTGTGTGTGTGGGTCTCTGTCTGTGTGTGTGGGTCTGTGTGTGTGTGGGTCTCTGTCTGTGTGTGTGTGGGTCTCTGTCTGTGTGTGTGTGTGTGTGTGTGTGTGTGTGTGTGTGTGTGTGTGTGTGTGTGTGTGTGTGTGTGTGTGTGTGTGTGTGTGTGTGTGTGTGTGTGTGTGTGTGTGTGGTATGTTCATAAATGTTTCTTTGCTTGACATCATGGGAAAATCAAAAGAAATCAGCCAAGACCTCAGAAAATAAATTGTAGACCTCCACAAGTCTGGTTCATCCTTGGGAGCAATTTCCAAACGCCTGAAGGTACCACGTTCATCTGTACAAACAATAGTACACAAGTATAAACACCATGGGACCACGCAGCCGCCATACCGCTCAGGAAGGAGATGCGTTCTGTCTCCTAGAGATGAACGTACTTTGGTGCAAAAAGTACAAATCAATCCCAGAACAACAGCAAAGGACCTTGTGAAGATGCCTTGAGTCTTCTTGGGTATGACGTTACAAGCTTGGCACACCTGTATTTGGGGAGTTTCTCCCATTCTTCTCTGCAGATCCTCTCAAGCTCTGTCAGGTTGGATGGGGAGCATCGCTGCACAGATATTTTCAGGTCTCTCGTCGATCGGGTTCAAGTCCGGGCTCTGGCTGGGCAACTCGAGGACATTCAGAGACTTGTCCCGAAGCCACTCCTGTGTTGTCTTGGTTGTATGCTTAGGGTCGTTGTCCTGTTGGAAGGTGAACCTTCGCCCCAGTCTGAGGTCCTAACAACAGGGGCAGGCAAACGACAGGTCAAGGCATGCAGGGGACGATAATCCAGAGTAGTGGGACCAAGATACAGGACGGCAGGCAAGCCCAGGGTCAGGTCAGGCAGGGGTCGGTAATCCAGAGTAGGGGCAAAGGTACAGGATGGCAGGCAGGCTCAGGGTCAGGCAGGCGGACTCAGAATCAGGACAGGCAAGGGTCAACACCAGGAGGACGAGAAAAAGAGAGACTGAGGAAAAACAGGAGCTTAGAAAACGCTGGTTGACTTGAACAAACAAGACGAACTGGCATAGACAGACAGAATAATGGGGAAGATGGGTGACACCTGGAGGGGGTTGGAGACATGCACAAAGGACAGGTGAAACAGATCAGGGCATGACATAGTCTGAGAGCACAGGAGGTTGGTGGCACCTTAATTAGGGAGAATGGGCTTGTGGTAATGACTGGCGCGGAATGAGTGGAATGGTATCAAACACATCAAGTACATGGTTTGATGCCATTCCATTCGCTCCATTCCAGACATTATTATGAACCGTCCTCCCCTCAGCAGCCTACACTGTAGGTGCCTTTTGGCAAACTCCAAGCAGGCTGCCATGTGCCTTTTACTGAGGAGTAGGATGAACTCTGGAGTTCTGTCAGAGTGATCATCGGGTTCTTGGTCACCTCCCTGACCAAGGCCCTTCTCCCCCGATTGAGCAGTTTGGCCGGGCGGCCAGCTCTAGGAAGAGTCTTGGTGGTTCCAAACTTCTTCTATTAAAGAATGATGGAGGCCACTGTGTTCTTGGGAACCTTCAATGCTGCAGACATTTTTTGGTACCCTTCCCCACATCTGTGCATCCACACAATCCTGTCTCGGAGCTCAATGGACAATTCCTTCGAACTCATGGCTTGGTTTTTGCTCTGGTATGCACTGACAACAGTGGGACCTTATATAAACAGATGTGTGCCTTTTCAAATCATGTCCAATCAATTGAATTTACCACAGATGGACTCCAATCAAGTTGTAGAAACATCTCAAGGATGATCAATGGAAACAGGATGCATCTGAGCTTAATTTCGAGTCTCATAGCGAAGGGTCTGAATACTGATGGAAATCGTGTATTTCAGTTTTTTTATTTGTAATGGGCTATTGTGTATAGATTGCTGATGTTTTTTTTTTTTTATCCATTTTAGACTAACGAAATGTGGAAAAAGTCAATGGGTCTGTATACTTTCAGAAGGCAGTGTACATGCTACTGACCATTTGATTGAGACCCAACAATAACCTCCATCATAGGTGTTTAATTTCCCAGCAGAGAATTACTGCATTTTGACTCAGAAAGGGATCTCGACTCAGAAAAGGCTGGTGTCCACAGTTGTAGTTTCTTTCGGCTATAGTTTATTGTTATTATGCCGGGGCCGGGGCAGGTAGCCTAGTGGTTAGAGCGTTGGACTAATAACTGAAGGGTTGCTAGATCGAATCCCTAAATAAAGGTTCAACACAAAATGATGTGCATACTGTTACTATTTACATTTCCTTTGATGCTGATTAATATGCAGCGTGTTACCTAATGCAAACCTAACCTACTTTGATAGGCCTCTGCACCAGTGATTAAATGGCTACATGGTCACTGAGCCAGTCGTATGAGAGGTCACCTGGTCGCTGAGCCAGTCGTACGAGAGGTCGCCTGGTCACTGAGCCAGTCGTATGAGAGGTCACTGAGCCAGTCGTATGAGAGGTCACCGAGCCTTTGTGATTAGGTCTACTGTCATAGTCTATCCATTTAGCTATAGGCCTATGCCTATTTGACCTATACTATTTGTAGTAGTTCTAGTCTCATAGTCTATCCATTTAGCTATAGGCCTATGCCTATTTGACCTATACTATTTGTAGTAGTTCTAGTCTCATAGTCTATCCATTTAGCTATAGGCCTATGCCTATTTGACCTATACTATTTGTAGTAGTTCTAGTCTCATAGTCTATCCATTTAGCTATAGGCCTATGCCTATTTGACCTATACTATTTGTAGTAGTTCTAGTCTCATAGTCTATCCATTTAGCTATAGGCCTATGCCTATTTGACCTATACTATTTGTAGTAGTTCTAGTCTCATAGTCTATCCATTTAGCTATAGGCCTATGCCTATTTGACCTATACTATTTGTAGTAGTTCTAGTCTCATAGTCTATCCATTTAGCTATAGGCCTATGCCTATTTGACCTATACTATTTGTAGTAGTTCTAGTCTCATAGTCTATCCATTTAGCTATAGGCCTATGCCTATTTGACCTATACTATTTGTAGTAGTTCTAGTCTCATAGTCTATCCATTTAGCTATAGGCCTATGCCTATTTGACCTATACTATTTGTAGTAGTTCTAGTCTCATAGTCTATCCATTTAGCTATAGGCCTATGCCTATTTGACCTATACTATTTGTAGTAGTTCTAGTCTCATAGTCTATCCATTTAGCTATAGGCCTATGCCTATTTGACCTATACTATTTGTAGTAGTTCTAGTCTCATAGTCTATCCATTTAGCTATAGGCCTATGCCTATTTGACCTATACTATTTGTAGTAGTTCTAGTCTCATAGTCTATCCATTTAGCTATAGGCCTATGCTTTACTATTTGTATTAGGCCTATATGAGTAGCATGTTAAATACTAGAGTCATGGATTTACATACACGATATGTATGTACTGTAAAATCAGGTGTTAAATGGGTTGTTGTGTTCGATCCAGTTACATTAGCTTATAGTAGGTTACAGCAGGCTACAGTAGGCTACAGTAGGCTACAGTAGGTTACAGTAGGCTACAGTAGGTTACATTAGGCTACAGTAGGCTATATTAGGCTACAGTAGGTTACAGTAGGCTACATTAGGTTAGAGTAGAGTACATTAGGCTACAGTAGGTTACAGTAGGTTACATTAGGCTACAGTAGGCTACATTAGGCTACAATAGGTTACAGTAGGTTAGAGTAGGCTACAGTAGGTTAGAGTAGGCTGCAGTAGGTTACATTAGGTTACGGTAGGTTACAATAGGCTACAGTTGGTTACAGTAGGCTACAGTATGTTACAGTAGGTTACAGTAGGCTACATTAGGCTACAGTAGGTTATGCTAGGCTACATTAGGTTACATTAGGCTACAGTGGGCTACATTAGGCTACAGTAGGTTACAGTAGGCTACAGGGTATAATTTTATGGTCTGTTCATTATAATTTGAGTGCCTAAATGTTATGTTGGCCCAGCCTTGAATCAATTTCTGTTAATGCCACTGGGACCCGTAATGGCTGCCCTGACCCTAGTAACCACAGAGGAGATGAGGAAGCACTGGGACCCGTAATGGCTGCCCTGACCCTAGTAACCACAGAGGAGATGAGGAAGCACTGGGACCCGTAATGGCTGCCCTGACCCTAGTAACCACAGAGGAGATGAGGAAGCACTGGGACCCGTAATGGCTGCCCTAACCCTAGTAACCACAGAGGAGATGAGGAAGCACTGGGACCCGTAATGGCTGCCCTGACCCTAGTAACCACAGAGGAGATGAGGAAGCACTGGGACCCGTAATGGCTGCCCTAACCCTAGTAACCACAGAGGAGATGAGGAAGCACTAGGACCCGTAATGGCTGCCCTAACCCAAGTAATCACAGAGGAGATGAGGAAGCACTGGGACCCGTAATGGCTGCCCTAACCCTAGTAACCACAGAGGAGATGAGGAAGCACTAGGACCCGTAATGGCTGCCCTAACCCAAGTAATCACAGAGGAGATGAGGAAGCACTGGGACCCGTAATGGCTGCCCTAACCCTAGTAACCACAGAGGAGATGAGGAAGCACTGGGACCCATAATGGCTGCCCTGACCCAAGTAACCCTCATAGATATCATCCTAACCTACTTGCCCTCCAAATACACCTCTGTTGTTTTCAACCAAGATCTCAGCGATCACTGCCTCATTGCCTGCATCCGTAATGGGTCTGCGGTCAAACGACCACCCCTCATCACTGTCCAATTCTCCCTAAAACACTTCAGCGAGCAGGCCTTTCTAATCGACTTGGCCCGGGTATCCTGGAAGGGTATTGACCTCATCACGTCAGTAGAGGATGCCTGGTTATTCTTTAAAAGTGCCTTCCTCACCATCTTAAATAAGCATGCCTCATTCCAAAAATGTAGAACCAGGGACAGATATAGCCCTTGGTTCTCTCTAGACCTGACTGCCCTTGACCAGCACAAAAACATCCTGTGGCGTTCTGCATTAGCATCGAACAGCCCTCGTGGTATGCAACTTTTCAAGGAAGTTAGGAACAAATATACACCGGCAGTTAGGAAAGCTAAGGCTAGCTTTTTCAAACAGAAATTTGCATCCTGTAGCACAAACTCAAAAAAGTTCTGGGACACTGTAAAGTCCATGGAGAATAAGAGCACCACCTCCCAGCTGCACTGAAGATAGGAAACACTGTCACCACTGATAAATCCACTATAAATGAGAATTTCAATAAGCATTTTTCTACAGCTGGCCGTGCTTTCCAGCTGGCTAACCCTACCCTGGTCAACAGCCCTGCACCCCCCACAGCAACTCTCCCAAGCCTCCCCACTTCTCCTTCACCCAAATCCAGATACCTGATGTTCAGAAAGAGCTGCAAGATCTGGACCCCTACAAATCAGCCGGGCTAGACAATCTGGATTTCTCTATCTAAAATTATCTGCCGAAATTGTTGCAACCCCTATTACTAGCCTATTCAAGCTCTCTTTCAGGTCGTCTGAGATTCCCAAAGATTGGAAAGCAGCTGCGGTCATCCCCCTCTTCAAAGGGGAGACGCTCCAGACCCAAACTGCTACAGACCTATATCTATTCTACCCTGCCTTTCTAAGGTCTTCGAAAGCCAAGTTAATTAACAAACAGATTACCGACCATTAAGATTCCCACCGTACCTTCTCCGTTATGCAATCTGGTTTCAGAGCTGGTCATGGGTGCACCTCAGCCACGCTCGAGGTCCTAAAAGATATCATAACCGCCATCGATAAGAGACATTACTGTGCCGCCGTATTCATCAACCTGGCTAAGGCTTTCGACTCTGTCAATCACAACATTCTTATTGGCAGACTCAACAGCCTTGGTTTCTCAAATGATTGCCTCGGCTGGTTCACCAACTACTTCTCAGACAGAGTTCAGTGTGTCAAATCGGAGGGCCTGTTGTCCGGACCTCTTGCAGTCTCTATGGGGGTGCCACAGGGTTCAATTCTCGGGCCGACTCTCTTCTCTGTATACATCAATGATGTAGCTCTTACTGCTGGTGATTCTCTGATCCACCTCTACGCAGATGACACCATTCTGTATACCTCTGGCCCTTCTTTGGACACTGTGTTAACTAACCTCCAGACGAGCTTCAATGCCATACAACTCTCCTTCTGTGGCCTCCAACTGCTCTTAAATGCAAGTAAAACTAAATGCATGCTCTTCAACCGATCGCTGCCTGCACCTGCCCGCCCGTCTAGCATCACTACTCTGGACTGTTCTGACTTAGAATATGTGGACAACTACAAATACCTAGGTGTCTGGTTAGACTGTAAACTCTCCTTCCAGACTCACATTAAACATCTCCAATCCAAAATTAAATCTAGAATCGGCTTCCTATTTCACAACAAAGCATCCTTAACTCATGCTGCCAAACATACCCTCGTACAACTGACCATCCTACCGATCCTCGACTTCGGCGATGTCATTTACAAAATAGCCTCCAACACTCTACTCAACAAAGTGGATGCAGTCTATCACAGTGCCATCCGTTTTGTCACCAAGGCCCCATATACTACCCACCACTGCGACCTGTACGCTATCGTGGGCTGGCTCTCGCTTCATACTCGTCACCAAACCCACTGGCTCCAGGTCATCTATAAGTCTCTGCTAGGTAAAGCCCCGCCTTATCTCAGCATATTGGTCACCATAGCAGCACCCACCCGTAGCACACGCTCCAGCAGGTATATCTCACTGGTCACCCCCAAAGCCAATTCTTCCTTTGTCCGCCTCTCCTTTCAGTTTTCTGCTGCCAATGACTGGAACGAACTGCAAAAATCACTGAAGCTGGAGACTCTTACCTCCCTCACTAGCTTTAAGCACCAGCTGTCAGAGCAGCTTACAGATCACTGCACCTGTACATAGCCCATCTGTAAATAGCCCATCCAATCTACCTCATCCCCATACTTTATTTATTTATTTATCTTGCTCCTTTGCACCCCAGTATCTCTACTTGCTCATTCATCTTCTGCACATTCTACCATTCCAGTGTTTAATTGCTATATTGTAATTACTTCACCACCATGGCCTATTTATTGCCTTACCCCTCTTATCCTACCTCATTTGCACATGCTGTATATAGACTTTTCTACTGTATTATTGATTGTATGTTTGTTTATTCCATGTGTAACACTGCTATGCTTTATCTTGGCCAGGTTGCAATTGTAAATGAGAACTTGTTCTCAACTAGCCTACCTGGTTAATTAAAGGTGAAAAAAAAAAAAAAAAACACAGGAGAGGATGAAGCAGCACACTGAACCATAATGGTTGCTGAACTGGAGCTTCTATCCTCCTGATTCCTGCTTACAAGCAAAAATTAAAGCAGGAAGCACCAGTGAATCGATCAATAAAAAAGTGGTCAGATGTGCCCAAGAACACTAAGATGTGCCCAAAAAGTGCCCAAGAACACTAAGGTAACCTGCCTAAATGACCACTGACCCGTAGCACTCACGTCTGCAGCCATGAAGTGCTTTGAAAGGCTGGTCATGGCTCACATCAACACCATTATCCCAGAAATCCTAGACCCAATCCAATGCAATCTCTATTGCACTCCACACTGCCCTTTCCCACCTGGACAAAAGGAACACCTATGTGAGAATGCTATTCATTGATTACAGCTCAGCGCTCAACACCATCAATAAACTAAGGACCCTGGGACTAAACACCTCCCTCTGCAACTGGATCCTGGACTTCTTGACAGGCCGCCCCCAGGTGGTATGGGTAGGAAACAACACGCTGATTCTCAACACAGGGGCCCCTCAGGGGGTGCGTGCTCAGTCCCCTCTAGTATTCCCTGTTCACTCATGACTGCACAGCCAGGCACGACTTCAACACCATCATTAAGTTGCTGATGACAACAGTGGTAGGCCTGATCAACGCCTAGACAGCATATAGGGAGGAAGTCCGAGACCTGACTAATGGCTCCACATGACTAATGGCGCCAAAGGAGATGGCTGCCGTTTTCCGATCATCGGCGGGGCTGTAGTAGAGCAGGTTGAGAGCTTCAAGTTCCTTGGTGTTTACATCACCAACAAACTATCATGGTCCAAACACACGATAAAGTCTATTCCCCCACAGGACACTGAAAAGATGTGGCATGGGTCCTCAGATCCTCAAAGGTTCTACAACTGCACCATCGAGAGTCTCCTGGTTGCATCACTGCCTGTTATGGCAACTGCTCAGCCTCAGACTGCAAGGCACTACAGAGCGTAGTGCGTACGGCCCAGTACATCACTGGGGCAAAGCTTCCTGCCATCCAGGACCTCTATACCAGGTGGTGCTAGAGGAAGGCCCTAATAATTGTCAAAGACTCGAGCCACCGTTCGCTGGAATAAATATCGGACCGAGCTGCAGCGCGATATGGATTCCACATATTATTTATTAGAAACGCACAAAACATCAAAGAAAGAACGAAACAAACAACGAACCGTAATAAAGAGGTGTAACATACACAAACTCAAAACAATATCCCATAAAACACAGGTGGGAAAAATGCTACTTAAATATGATTCCTAATTAGAGACAACGATAGCCAGCTGCCTCTAATTGGGAATCATACCAAACACCAACATAGAAAAACTAAACTCGAACCCCACATAGAAAATAATAACTAGAAAACCCCCCAGTCACGCCCTGACCTACTCTACTCTCTGTTCGTAAGTAAACATTCTACTGTAAGGTCTACACCTGTTGTATTCAGCATTTCACTGTAAGGTCTACTACACCTGTTGTATTCAGCATTTCACTGTAAGGTCTACTACACCTGTTGTATTCAGCATTTCACTGTAAGGTCTACACCTGTTGTATTCAGCATTTCACTGTAAGGTCTACTACACCTGTTGTATTCAGCATTTCACTGTAAGGTCTACTACACCTGATGTATTCAGCATTTCACTGTAAGGTCTACTACACCTGTTGTATTCAGCATTTCACTGTAAGGTCTACACCTGTTGTATTCAGCATTTCACTGTAAGGTCTACACCTGTTGTATTCAGCATTTCACTGTAAGGTCTACTACACCTGTTGTATTCAGCATTTCACTGTAAGGTCTACACCTGTTGTATTCAGCATTTCACTGTAAGGTCTACTACACCTGTTGTATTCAGCATTTCACTGTAAGGTCTACTACACCTGTTGTATTCAGCATTTCACTGTAAGGTCTACACCTGTTGTATTCAGCATTTCACTGTAAGGTCTACTACACCGGTTGTATTCAGCATTTCACTGTAAGGTCTACTACACCTGTTGTATTCAGCATTTCACTGTAAGGTCTACACCTGTTGTATTCAGCATTTCACTGTAAGGTCTACTACACCTGTTGTATTCAGCATTTCACTGTAAGGTCTACACCTGTTGTATTCAGCATTTCACTGTAAGGTCTACTACACCTGTTGTATTCAGCATTTCACTGTAAGGTCTACTACACCTGTTGTATTCAGCATTTCACTGTAAGGTCTACACCTGTTGTATTCAGCATTTCACTGTAAGGTCTACTACACCTGTTGTATTCAGCATTTCACTGTAAGGTCTACTACACCTGATGTATTCAGCATTTCACTGTAAGGTCTACTACACCTGTTGTATTCAGCATTTCACTGTAAGGTCTACACCTGTTGTATTCAGCATTTCACTGTAAGGTCTACACCTGTTGTATTCAGCATTTCACTGTAAGGTCTACTACACCTGTTGTATTCAGCATTTCACTGTAAGGTCTACACCTGTTGTATTCAGCATTTCACTGTAAGGTCTACTACACCTGTTGTATTCAGCATTTCACTGTAAGGTCTACTACACCTGTTGTATTCAGCATTTCACTGTAAGGTCTACACCTGTTGTATTCAGCATTTCACTGTAAGGTCTACTACACCGGTTGTATTCAGCATTTCACTGTAAGGTCTACTACACCTGTTGTATTCAGCATTTCACTGTAAGGTCTACACCTGTTGTATTCAGCATTTCACTGTAAGGTCTACTACACCTGTTGTATTCAGCATTTCACTGTAAGGTCTACACCTGTTGTATTCAGCATTTCACTGTAAGGTCTACTACACCTGTTGTATTCAGCATTTCACTGTAAGGTCTACACCTGTTGTATTCAGCATTTCACTGTAAGGTCTACTACACCTGTTGTATTCAGCATTTCACTGTAAGGTCTACACCTGTTGTATTCAGCATTTCACTGTAAGGTCTACTGCACCTGTTGTATTCAGCATTTCATTGTAAGGTCTACACCTGTTGTATTCAGCATTTCATTGTAAGGTCTACACCTGTTGTATTCAGCATTTCATTGTAAGGTCTACTACACCTGTTGTATTCAGCATTTCACTGTAAGGTCTACACCTGTTGTATTCAGCATTTCACAGTAAGGTCTACTACACCTGTTGTATTCAGCATTTCACTGTAAGGTCTACACCTGTTGTATTCAGCATTTCACTGTAAGGTCTACTACACCTGTTGTATTCAGCATTTCACTGTAAGGTCTACACCTGTTGTATTCAGCATTTCACTGTAAGGTCTACTGCACCTGTTGTATTCAGCATTTCATTGTAAGGTCTACACCTGTTGTATTCAGCATTTCATTGTAAGGTCTACACCTGTTGTATTCAGCATTTCATTGTAAGGTCTACACCTGTTGTATTCAGCATTTCATTGTAAGGTCTACACCTGTTGTATTCAGCATTTCACTGTAAGGTCTACTACACCTGTTGTATTCAGCATTTCACTGTAAGGTCTACTACACCTGTTGTATTCAGCATTTCATTGTAAGGTCTACTACACCTGTTGTATTCAGCATTTCACTGTAAGGTCTACTGCACCTGTTGTATTCAGCATTTCATTGTAAGGTCTACACCTGTTGTATTCAGCATTTCACTGTAAGGTCTACACCTGTTGTATTCAGCATTTCACAGTAAGGTCTACTACACCTGTTGTATTCAGCATTTCACTGTAAGGTCTACTACACCTGTTGTATTCAGCATTTCATTGTAAGGTCTACACCTGTTGTATTCAGCATTTCACTGAAAGGTCTACACCTGTTGTATTCAGCATTTCACTAAGGTCTACACCTGTTGTATTCAGCATTTCACTGTAAGGTCTACTACACCTGTTGTATTCAGCATTTCACTGTAAGGTCTACTACACCTGTTGTATTCAGCATTTCACTGTAAGGTCTACTACACCTGTTGTATTCAGCATTTCACTGTAAGGTCTACTACACCTGTTGTATTCAGCATTTCACTGTAAGGTCTACTACACCTGTTGTATTCAGCATTTCACTGTAAGGTCTACACCTGTTGTATTCAGCATTTCATTGTAAGGTCTACACCTGTTGTATTCAGCATTTCATTGTAAGGTCTACACCTGTTGTATTCAGCATTTCATTGTAAGGTCTACACCTGTTGTATTCAGCATTTCACTGTAAGGTCTACTACACCTGTTGTATTCAGCATTTCACTGTAAGGTCTACTACACCTGTTGTATTCAGCATTTCATTGTAAGGTCTACTACACCTGTTGTATTCAGCATTTCACTGTAAGGTCTACTGCACCTGTTGTATTCAGCATTTCATTGTAAGGTCTACACCTGTTGTATTCAGCATTTCACTGTAAGGTCTACACCTGTTGTATTCAGCATTTCACAGTAAGGTCTACTACACCTGTTGTATTCAGCATTTCACTGTAAGGTCTACTACACCTGTTGTATTCAGCATTTCATTGTAAGGTCTACACCTGTTGTATTCAGCATTTCACTGAAAGGTCTACACCTGTTGTATTCAGCATTTCACTGTAAGGTCTACTACACCTGTTGTATTCAGCATTTCACTGTAAGGTCTACTACACCTGTTGTATTCAGCATTTCACTGTAAGGTCTACTACACCTGTTGTATTCAGCATTTCACTGTAAGGTCTACTACACCTGTTGTATTCAGCATTTCACTGTAAGGTCTACTACACCTGTTGTATTCAGCATTTCACTGTAAGGTCTACACCTGTTTAATTCGGCACATGTGACTAATAACATTTGATTTGATTTGAAGGAATATGTGGACAAGCAGCAGCAGGGGGGGAAGGAAGATGTCATGGAAACCTGTCACCATGGTGACATGCTCCACTACATGGGGCTGGTAAAGGTATCAAGTCTAGTTGACAAGTGGAGCAAGTCCCCACTCTATCGGTTCCAGTTCCTCACCTCCATCACGAGTGAAAACCAATTCTTGGCCATCAACCACACTCTTCACATGAGTGACCCACAAAAGGATCGGGAGAATGACCAGAAGAACAATGCAGGGGGACCAGGGGACAGCAGGGTCTTGCAAAAGTCAAGCACCTTTATCATGACATGGTGGAGGCATGCAAAATACATCTATAGACGAGCGCATGGTTGCCTCAAATGATTGAATTGGCTTAAAGCAATATTTGAAAAATAAACTGTCCAAATGGGACTACAAGCTCTTTTGTGCTGATTCACGTGGAAGTTTTTCATATATGAAGGCAAGGCGATCACACCCACTGGGAAGGGCCTTAGTTATGACTCTGTCATTTAGTTGATGTACTCCCAAGTACTTGTATGAAGTGACTACCTCCAGTTCTAAACCCTCAAAGGTTGTTGGACACTAAAAAAGCTGACAGCCTCTACCATTCCTGTTTCTGTGAAGGATGGGGGGTGTCAACCTATCTGACGCTCTGATAGGCTACTACCGGGTCCTCCACAAGACCAGGAAGTGGTATAAGACTTTTTCCTACATTGCTACAGTAAATGGGGTGGCAGGGTAGGTAGCCTAGTGGTTAGAGCGTTGGACTAGTAACCGGAAGGTTGCAAGTTCAAACCCCCGAGCTGACAAGGTATAAATCTGTCGTTCTGCCCCTGAACAGGCAGTTAACCCACTGTTCCTAGGCCGTCATTGAAAACAAGAATTTGTTCTTAACTGACTTGTCTAGTTAAATAAAGGTTAAAAAAAATGCTTATATTCTTCACAAGCAGATGGACAAACCCTCCTCCCCCAGTTGGCCTTCAGAGAGCAGCTGGTGTTAGAAATGGCTGAATTGGCCAAAAGCAACCCCACAAAAGGTGAGCGCCACTACCCAACACACATGCCAAAGACAAAATGGGGGGGTGAAATGCTAGCTCTCCTGTCTGAAATGCCAGTTCTCTTTCTGTTTCCTGTCACACAGTTGGCATGGGAACTGTCTGCCACCATGGAAACAGAGAAGCCATCCCTCTGCATATCGCTTTGTGGACGGTATAGACTGGAGGGAGGAGAGGAGAGGGATTGGGAGGTGAAGGGAAAAAGAGGATTGGGGAAGAGATGGATTTTCATTGATGTGACAAACGTGCCATTTATACTCTCAAATATGAGTCCATCTCCACGATCGTTTAATAAATGACATACACACACAAACACATACATAACATACACATAACATACACACAAACACAACACAAACTGACCTGCGTTTGCAGAGTCGCCTGTTCTCAGTCCTGAAGCGGTGGAGTTGCTTAGCGAAGAAGACAATGATGATAATAAGTAGGTTGAGTGTCAGAGGCCACACCCACTACCACACACAGCACCTGTCACCACCCAATCACAACAAGAGCCCTTATTCCACATCTAGTCCTGAGCATTACACTGTCGTGTCTTTATTATCATTAACTGAAGACTGTTAGTTTTTATCAAATATTCTGTAATTAGCATTTTGTGATTAACTAATCAGGCAAATGTAATTAATTAATTAATAATTAACTAGGAAGTCGGGGCACCAAGGAAAATATTCAGATTACAAAGTTATAATTTTCCTAATATAACTTTTCAGATATTTTCAATAGTCTTCTGAATTAATTAATAATTTATTTTACCTCACATTAGTCTCATTCCAAACGTCATAAATTGTTGGTTATCTGCACAAACCCAGTCTCACTATGAGTCATCCATACATCAATTGTCTTAAATCATTTATTTATTAACTAACTAAACAATCACAGAAGTGCACACACAAACAAACAAAGTAAATATGGTTACGAGAAATAATAGGGGAATGTGCTCTAGTGGGCTAAACCGGCATGGCGGCTTGGTGTGCAACAGGGATCGACTGAGATAAGACAGTTGATAATTATAACAATTGAAATGCTAATCCTTTGCCCATGAACGCTCACTCATTCGGGAACAATTGCAATCAATATATATATTTACGCTCAGTGTATCATCGGGATCTCTGCTGAAAAGTTTGTTTCTGTTGAAGAGTTTTCGTCCTCTCTCTCTCTCTCTCTCTCTCTCTCTCTCTCTCTCTCTGTTGTGGTTAGAATGGTTAGTTCAGAGTGACATTCACTCATTTCGTTATAGATGTTTCGGCGGTTGTCGTTCTTCGAGTTCAATGATACCGAATTCCTAGTTGCAGACTAGTAATTAATATCAAAGACTTGTTCTTATTCTGTCGGTATCCATAGTCTAAGAGTTTAACCACGTGGGATGGTTAAAAGATTCAGCAATCATCTCAAACCTTGGCCCTCTTGTTATCGAGGTAAGCTGGTCTGGGCTCATGGGCGGTCCTCTGATTTAGTTCAACTCAAAGGGGAATTGGAGTTTCCTTCATTTAAAAAGTCCAAAATCACATTACACAAACAGTATCATCCTCACTCATTCATCTTATACAACAATTAGATGTAAACCTCATATCTAAATCTCATATCTATCTATTATATAAACAGAGTTATGGTAATGTGGCCGCACCATCTCCCATGAGCTTCACTAAATTGCACCAAACGGATCAGTTCGTAGCTGGAATCTTCACTGATCTTTTATACCTTCTCCGGAACATAAATGTTGTTCGGACCTCAAGTTCTGTGAGGTGGAAGAAATTCCTTTGTTCTCTATGAAAATTCACTCTGTCTCTATACTGTGGCCATGAGGAGATCATCTCCTCCAGGAATTTATGACCTCTCTGACCACAGCAGCCTAGTTGTAGGAGACAGAGAGAGGGGGATGGTACTCGCTGTACCCAAAGAAGGCAATGTCATGACAACACCTAGGGAGAAAGGAGGGAGAAAGTTTCAAAGAGAGAGAGGGGGATAGAAAGAGGAAGAGAGGTGGTTAGACTGAAGAGGGGGGATGAGAGAGAGAGGGGGGTGGGGGATATAGAGAAGAAGAGAGAGAGAGGGAGGAAGAGAGAGACAGAGGGAAAGAGAGAGGGGATAGAGAAAGAGAGAGAGGGGGATAGAGAAAGAGAGAGAGGGGGGATAGATAGGGAGAGAGAGGGAGAGAGAGAGAGGGGAGGGGGATAGAGAGAAAGAGAGGGAGGAGGGGATAGAGGGAGGAGGAAGAGAGAGAGAGAGAAGGGGGAGAGAGAGAGGGGAGGGGAATAGAGAGAGGGAATCTTTAAAACAGACTAGACATACAGGTAGTAGAATAAACTACCTCACTGCCTATTGCATTTATACTGAACAAAAATGTAAAGTGTTGGTCACATGTTTCATGAGCGGAAATAAAATATCCCCAAAAATATTATTTTTCTCAAAAGTTGTGTACAAATGTGTTTACATCCCTGTTAGTGAGCATTTCTACGTTGCCAAGATCATCCATCCACCTGACAGGTGGCATATCAAGAAGGGTGATTAAACAGCATGACCATTACACAGGTGCACCTTGTGCTGGGGTAGCTACACTTGTTGGCCACTAACATATTATGATAGTGTGTGCGTGTGTTGACACTGATACATTGTGACAGAATGTTGTTCTCTGGGACTACAGGACAGATGGTCCTCGCTGGGTGGGTCCACACACATTTCAATATGCTGTGTACTCACACACACACACAGAGACACAGAGACACAGATAAACACACACACACACACACAGAGAGAAACACGAACACACACACACAGAGACACACACACACAGACAGACAGACAGACTAACAGACACACACATAGACACACACACACACAGACACATAGACACACACACACAGACACAAAAACTTACACACAGACACACAAACAAACACACACACAGACACAGCAGTGTTCTTACCGTGAGTAGACAGAGAGAGGAGAGACAGCATTAACGACCAACTCCACGGCCAGCTCTTCCTGAGCACCATACCACTGTCCTCTGACACAAACAGACACACCAATACACACACAGATACACACACAGATAGATACACACTGATACACACACAGATACACACACAGATACACACACAGATAGATACACACCAATACACACTGATACACACTGATACACACACAGATACACACCGATACACACACCAATACACACACAGATACACACCAATACACACAGATACACACCAATACACACTGATACACACACAGATACACACCGATACACACACCAATACACACACAGATACACACCGATACACACACAGATAGATACACACCAATACACAAACAGACACACCAATACACACACAGATACACACACAGATAGATACACACCAATACACACACCGATACACACCAATACACACACCGATACACACCAATACACACACAGATACACACACAGATAGATACACACCAATACCAATGGTCTGGTCTGTTCCTCTGTCTGTTGGTCTGGTCTGTTCCTCTGTCTGTTGGTCTGTTCCTCTGTCTGTTGGTCTATTCCTCTGTCTGTTGGCCTGGTCTGTTCCTCTGTCTGTTGGTCTGGTCTGTTCCTATGTCTGTTGGTCTGTCCTCTGTCTGTTGGCCTGGACTGTTCCTCTGTCTGTTGGTCTGGTCTGTTCCTCTGTCTGTTGGTCTGGTCTGTTCCTATGTCTGTTGGTCTGTCCTCTGTCTGTTGGCCTGGACTGTTCCTCTGTCTGTTGGTCTGGTCTGTTCCTCTGTCTGTTGGTCTGGTCTGTTCCTATGTCTGTTGGTCTGTCCTCTGTCTGTTGGCCCCTGACTGTTCCTCTGTCTGTTGGTCTGGTCTGTTCCTATGTCTGTTGGTCTGGTCTGTTACACACACACACACACACACAGGACTGGCGTGTGTGTGATTCCACTTGACATACACAGACACACAGAGAGAGGACAGTGCGGACTGGATTCTGAACATGATGGTTCTGCAGCGTGATGCCAGGCGCTCTGTTAAGCCTTTGTGACTGTGACACGCCGTACATCTACCCTCTCCCTCACATGCCTCCCCATTTGATCTCTCTTTTTATTCTCCCCATTCATTTTTCAGTAATCTGTATATACTGTGTGTGTGTGTGTGTGTGTGTGTGTGTGTGTGTGTGTGTGTGTGTGTGTGTGTGTGTGTGTGTGTGTGTGTGTGTGTGTGTGTGTGTGTGTGTGTGTGTGTGTGTGTGTGTGAGAGACAAGACTGATGTTCATGGGGAGCTCAGGTCATCCATCCTATTACGGCCCAATAGAATATCCTCCTGTCTCTCCCATCCTTCTCCTTCCTCTCCCATCCCTCTCTTCTTCCTCCCCAGTTCTCTCCTTTCACCTCCTCCCTCTCCAGACCAGAACTAAACTGTCCTGCAACCACACCCCCACATACACACACACACAAGACAAGGGAGTAGCCTTTCAAACAGGTGACTGACCAGGGAGGACCAAACTGGAGCCGTCTCAAACCTTTCTTCACATTGATATACTTTTCAGGCCAGAGGGACAAAGCAATGAAACAAACAATAAATGGGTTAGTTTTCAGGGTGTATTGCCCAACGATGATCTGTTTTTGTAAGTGGTGATTATTTACTTAAGCAGACAGTGAAGATGTCTATATGTGATGGGACAAGAGACATACCCTGAGAAAGGGGTTTTGGTTGGATAAACTAGTATGAATTAGAGGTTTAGAAATGTTACGTTTTCTATTTAAGTAACAACAAATCACAAATGAAGTAAATTAGAAAATAATGTGTCAGATCAAATCACGCTATTCTGTAATACCACACTGTCTGAATTCCATTGGTCAGGCTATTCTGTAATACCATACTGTCTGAATTCCATTGGTCAGGCTATTCTGTAATACCATACTGTCTGAATTCCATTGCTCAGGCTATTCTGTAATACCATACTGTCTGAATTCCATTGGTCAGGCTATTCTGTAATACCATACTGTCTGAATTCCATTGCTCAGGCTATTCTGTAATACCATACTGTCTGAATTCCATTGGTCAGGCTATTCTGTAATACCATACTGTCTGAATTCCATTGCTCAGGCTATTCTGTAATACCATACTGTCTGAATTCCATTGGTCAGGCTATTCTGTAATACCATACTGTCTGAATTCCATTGGTCAGGCTATTCTGTAATACCATACTGTCTGAATTCCATTGGTCAGGCTATTCTGTAATACCATACTGTCTGAATTCCATTGGTCAGGCTATTCTGTAATACCATACTGTCTGAATTCCATTGGTCAGGCTATTCTGTAACACCATACTGTCTGAATTCCATTGCTCAGGCTATTCTGTAATACCATACTGTCTGAATTCCATTGGTCAGGCTATTCTGTAATACCATACTGTCTGAATTCCATTGCTCAGGCTATTCTGTAATACCATACTGTCTGAATTCCATTGGTCAGGCTATTCTGTAATACCATACTGTCTGAATTCCATTGGTCAGGCTATTCTGTAATACCATACTGTCTGAATTCCATTGGTCAGGTTATTCTGTAATACCATACTGTCTGAATTCCATTGGTCAGGCTATTCTGTAATACCATACTGTCTGAATTCCATTGGTCAGGTTATTCTGTAATACCATACTGTCTGAATTCCATTGGTCAGGCTATTCTGTAATACCATACTGTCTGAATTCCATTGGTCAGGCTATTCTGTAATACCATACTGTCTGAATTCCATTGGTCAGGCTATTCTGTAATACCATACTGTCTGAATTCCATTGCTCAGGCTATTCTGTAACATCTTTTTAATATATTTTTAACCTATTCAAATTCTGGTGCACATTGCTAAATAATGAAGGATTGATAAATTCATTTTTGGGGGCTTTTAAATGTCTCATGAGCTTAGTTCGACTGTCTTACTGTCACAACTCGGCTCCTCTCCTTGTTCCGGCGACGTTCGGTGATCGACGTCACCGGCTTTCTAGTCATCACAGCTCCATTTTTCAATAATCCATTTGTTTTGTCTTGTTTCCATACACACCTGGTTTTCATTTCCCCAATCAATCTACTTGTATTTAACCCTCTGTTTCCCATCATGTTTTGTGTGTAATTGTTTCGTCTTATTACGCGCTTTACTTTAGTTATGTTCCGTGTTTTGAGCGCGTTTGATTTACGTAGTGCTCTCGTTTTGGAACTAAAATAAAGTGCGCCTGTTTACATCACTCTACTCTCCTGCACCTGACTTCGCCTCTTATACACTCGATGACACTCACTACATTTACCAGCCAAAATATAAGCTTAATGTACTACATTTTGTGTAAATGATGTAATTGTAAACAAACACTGTATATCTTCAAAACGTGGTTAAAACTATTATTTCCACCTCATTGATGGCCAATCCTTGCATCCATAGCTCCAACTTTGAATTTGAGAGTGGTCAGCGGGCTCCCGAGCGGCGCAGCGGTCTAAAGACATTGCATCTCAGTGCTAGAGGTGTCACTACAGACCCTGGTTCAATTCCAGGCTGTATCACAACTGGCCTCAATTGGGAGTACCATAGGGCGGCGCACAATTGGCCCAGCGTCGTCCGGGTTCGGGTTTGGCTGGTGTAGGCCGCAATTGTAAATAAGGATTTGTTCTTAACTGACTTGCCTAGTTAAATGAAGGTTAAATTAAAAATGTTATCCAGCCCCACCTCTCAGCAACAAACATTTATTGGTGTCAGCTTTGTCGATGTTTGAATATCAGATTGCCACTTTAATGTATGTATGAATTATTACAGATTTCTCCTTGAGGAGAATAAAACTTGACCACCTGTAAGACTGAACCAGTGTTTCATTCCACTTCAGCATGCCAACTGTACATTTGAGAATTTTAAGTGTTTTTGACTTAATGTATGTTTGAGTGAGTTTTGTTTCTGTTTAACCATCATACTACCAACATATTTGACATATATGGATTTCCAACTCCGGTCATTTTAACGCCAAGAAGAAACTATTGGCAAATCATAGCAAAATATCAACTTAACATTATTTACATATAATAAGAATTATCTGAAATTTTAAAAATAACCAAAACAGACTATTTAATTTCCATTTAATTTGAATATTCTGTAAAACGAAAATATGATTTTTTACTTAAATAATGTGCAGCTTTTTTCCAAAGTACTGATTTTCCAAAAGACTGATTTAACATAATTTGATTGCAGTATCATTTCACTTTTAGAATTTTGAAGTGTGTGGTAGAAACGACTGCCATTTAAAGGGGCAGTAACCAAGATTTGAAATATACTTCATTTTCATTGATCTCATCCACTTATCCTGAGAGACATTGACCCAAAAAAGACCTTTGTTTTCTTTATCTACTTACCCCAGAGCCAGCATTAGCATTACTGCTAGTGAAACAATGGGAGTAGTAAGGCCTATGGCAGAATGCTTCAAAAAGCATGTCTGAATAATCAAAATCACTACAAACCAAATGGTATAGCAACCCAAATACAATATTGCAATTATATAATATTGGAGGATATTATAGAAATTCTGGTATTTAGATAACATTTCCCGTACAATTTTTCTCTCTCCAGAGAATACACACCAAAACAGCCCTGTACACATTTAGAGAGTAGCTGGTTTCTGTATTACAGTTCTATCATGTATTCATACCATTGACAGACTTTTATGAGCTGGACCTGGAATTAAAATGGATTTTGGGGGGTTTGCATCATTTGATTTACACAATATGCCTACCACTTTGAAGATGCAAAATATTTTTTATTGCGAAACAAACAAGAACTAAAACAAAAAAACGGAAAACTTGAGCATGCATAACTATTCACCCTCCAAAGTCAATACTTTGTAGAGCCACCTTTTGCAGCAATTACAGCTGCAAGTCTCTTGGGGTATGTCTCTATAAGCTTGGCACATCTAGCCACTGGGATTGTTGCATCCCCACAGCATGATGCTGTGATGCTGCCACCACCATGCTTCACTGTGGAGATGGTGTTCTCGGGGAGATGAGAGGTGTTGGGTTTGCACCAGACATTGCGTTTTCCTTGATGGCCAAAAAACTCTCATCTGACCAGAGTACCTTCCATATGTTTGGGGTGTCTCCCACATGCCTTTTGGCGAACACCAAATGTGTTTGTTTATTTATTTTCTTCTTTAAGCAATGGCTTTTTTTCTGGACACCCAGCTTTGTGGAGTGTACAGCTTAAAGTGGTCCTATAGACAGATACTCTAATCTCCACTGTGGAGCTTTGCAGCTCCAAACAGGGCAATCCTGTAGTTCTCCTGTTCTCTCCCAACTCCTCACGATCCAGAAGGTGGTACATCCCACCTGAACACACAGGAGAGGTTACACATGGAGGGAGGGATAGAGATATGTTATAGAGGTAAGAAAGAAAGAAACAAGATTACATGGCAGAACAGGCAAAATACATTGTTTGTGTATGTGTGTACTCACTAGTAGAAGGGAGGCTGAAGAAATAGCTGGCGACAGCACCACTCTGAATCACATCACGTAGAGCATCCTGCAGAAAACACTGTTCGACACAAGCTCTCTCACACTGACACACCTGTGTCCTCAGGTTGTACATGACGCCCATGACACTGGACAGGAAACTAAACTCGCCTTTAGAAGCCAACTTCTTTTCATTCTTCTTCTTGGAACCTGAAGCTGAGTGTTTGTCTCCTGTTGCAGAAGCCATTCTGGTGCTAGCTATAGCTTCTAGCTACATTAGTTGGCCAGTTAGGGGTCTATGTTTTCTAAATAATAATGTATAAGCAGACTAGCTGCAATAGCAGCTATAACTGCCTCTGCTGCTGCCAAAGTCCACTCCACAGTTGATTGCGGGGATTAACTGTTGGGTCTCTCGGGATCATTTCAGCGAGAATGTCTGTGCTATTCTGTTGCTGTGTCTCTCCTTCCGAAGACAATGACGAGGTATTGTATTGGAACAGGAATGAAACATGATGTATTGTCTGGGGTTAAAGTACACTTTATGTTTCACGGGGGAACATCATTTATGGAATCAGACACATAAACACGGACGGCAGGTAGCCAGCCTATTGGTTAAGAGGTTGATCCAGTAACCCGAATCCCCAAGCCTATTGGTTAAGAGGTTGATCCAATAACCCGAATCCCCGAGCTGACCAGGTGAAAAATCTGCTCTTGAACAGGACACTTAATGAACCATAATTGCTCCTGTAAATTGCTCTGCATTAGAGCGTCTGCTAAATTACTCAAAATGTGAAAATAATCACACATGCCATTAGGCTGCTTTCAAATAATAAGCTTGATCAGATCATATTTACAATAAACCAATGTAATAGTGCACAACATATGACCTACATGTATCTCCTTCAGGAAGGGTTATGGCACAATATTACCCACTTGAGTAAAACACACACTACTGAATATAATAGGTCTGTTGTTAGTATTTTAGACATTGATTGGATTTGTATAACCCGCCCCCATACCTCACTCACATAGTGGAACGTGTGTGTTACAGAGCCAGCCTCTACTTCACACCAAGCCTTCAAAATCAGCTAAACCAGAGTCGGACAGACAGCCTCGACCAGCACACACAGGTTCAATCACACATATTACCACAATATTACAAGTGTGTGTGTGTGTGTGCGTTATTGTGTGTGTGTGTGTTTCAGTGAGTCGGAGTGGTCGGTAGGTCCCAAAGCGTGTGTGTGTTATTGACTCTGTTTGTGTGTGTGTGTGTGTGTGTTATTGACTCTGTTTGTGTGTGTGTGTGTGTGTGTGTGTGTGTGTGTGTGTGTGTGTTTCAGTGAGTCGGAGTGGTCGGTTGGTCCCGAAGTGTGTGTGTGTGTTATTGACTCTGTTTGTGTGTGTGTGTGTTTCAGTGAGCCAGAGTGGTCGGTTGGTCCCGAAGTGTGTGTGTGTGTGTGTGTGTGTGTGTGTGTGTGTGTGTGTGTGTGTGTGTGTGTGTGTGCGTGTGTGTGTTTCAGTGAGTCGGAGTGGTCAGTTGGTCCCAAAGCGTGTGTGTTATTGACTCTGTTTGTGTGTGTGTGTGTGTTATTGACTCTGTGTGTGTGTGTGTGTGTGTGTGTGTGTGTGTGTGTGTGTGTGTGTGTGTGTGTGTGTGTGTGTGTGTGTGTGTGTGTGTGTGTGTGTGTGTGTGTGTGTGTGTGTGTGTGTGTGTGTGTGTGTGTTTCAGTGAGTTGGAGTGGTCGGTTGGTCCCGAAGTGTGTGTGTGTGTTATTGACTCTGTTTGTGTGTGTGTGTGTGTGTGTGTGTTTGTGTGTGTGTGTGTGTGTGTTTCAGTGAGCCAGAGTGGTTCAGAGTGGTTCTCTGATGTAGCCGTGACGTTCAACCAACAACAGGAGAACTATGACGTCATGAAGGAACGCATCATCTCTCTGCGACGCACCTACGACTGTAACAATGACAGCAACCTGACTCTTACGGAGTGTGTGAGGAAGATTAAAGAGGAGCACAGTGAGACACACACACACACACACACACACATTTGTTTTAGTATCCTTGTGAGGACCAAACAATTGATTCCCATTCAAAATCCTATTTACCCCTAACCCTAACCCCTTAACCTAACCCTTAACCTAACCCCTTAACCCTAACCCTAATCCCTTACCCTAACCCCTTAACCTAACCCCTTAACCTAACCCTAACCCTAATTGTAACCCTTACCCCTAACCCTAACCCCTTAACCTAACCCCTTAACCTAACCCTAACCCTAATTGTAACCCTTACCCTAACCCTAACCCCTTAACCTAACCCCTTAACCTAACCCTAACCCTAATTGTAACCCTTACCCTAACCCTAACCCCTTACCTAACCCTAACCCTAACCCTAATTGTAACCCTTACCCCTAACCCTAACCCCTTAACCTAACCCTAACCCTAATTGTAACCCTTACCCCTAACCCTAACCCCTTAACCTAACCCTAACCCTAACCCTAATTGTAACCCTAACCTAAAATAGCCTTTTTTCCTTGTTTTACTATCATTGTGAGGACTTCTGGTCCCCATGAGGATAGTGAAACCAACCAAAAGAAAACATGCAGGCATAACAGAGCCATGCCAGTCCTCTCTCTCTTCCTGACCTCACACAGTTCCAACTCCATCCTCAAGTTCGCTGACGACACGACAGTTGTAGGCCTGATTACCAACAACGACGAGATGGCCTACAGAGAGGATGTAAGCACTCTGACGGCATGGTGCCATTTAAACGTTTCTCCCTCAACGGCAGCAAAACAAAGGAGCTGATTGTGGACTTCGGGAGGAACCGGGCTAGGCATGCCCACATCCTTATCAACTGGGCAGCCGCGGTGACGGTCAAAACCGACCAAGTTCCTAGGTGTACACATCTCCGAGGAGCTGAAACGGTCAACTCACTCGGATACCGGGGTTGAAGAAAGCACGACAGCGACTCTTCAACCTCAGGACATTCTACTTCTCACTTCCTCCCCGTTGCTCCCCCTATGGACATTCCCTCTGGAACATTCCACCCCCCCCCCCTACCCCCATCCCCCAATGGACATTCCCTCTGGAACATTCCACCCCCCACCCCCATCCCCCAATGGACATTTGTCATTGTTACAGTTAAATATGTCTATATTATTATTTGACATTTAGTTATTATTGTTTCATGAACTACTCTTTATGACCTTCACTGTTGGAGCTCAGAGCTTAATAATTAACTGTACCCTGTGTATGTGACATATAAACTCATCTAATCTAATCTTTTTTACCTCGCTCACTTCCACTCCCTTCCATACGACAGGTAAAGTGTAAGTCTACAGATGAAGGCATTATAACGTCTCTCTCTCTTTCTCTTTCTCTCTCTCTCTAGAGGACAGTTGGTGTGTAACCATGGTGATGAAGGGCTATGACTTCTCTCTCTCAGTGGTTCCGCTGAGGTCTGAGGTCGAGGGGGATGAGTCTCCGCCTAGCCGCCTCCGATTAGCTCAGGAGGAGCTCTGGGGCATTTCCAAGGGCGCCAAAGCGATAAGCGCTGCTGGGACCAAGCTCCAGGAGCTGATAGGCTGGCTGCTGAGTGGGGGGGAGCGAATGGCGGAGCAGGTCAGGGAGGCAGCACCAACCCATCAGGACCACTGTAGGCTGGAGGAGAACCTGATTGAGATCATGCAGGAAGTGAGAAGGGCGAGGGAGCTTTCACTAGGTTACCGCCAGCAGGCTGGAGAGGTCCAAACTGAGGCTGCACAGATAGCAAGACTGGCCTGACACACACCAAACCACCTGTGGCTCCCCCAAAACATAGCAGTTTCTGCAGCCCACTCAGACACTCTCCTGCCATGTTACATAGCCTGTTTATAAACTTATGGTTGAGTTTTGAGTAGTTATACTGTTGTGGTCAATAGTTAGGCTACACTTTAGGCCTAATTGCCATTGAAACCTATAGGCCTAAAATGGCCGCAAGGTAATTTAGATATTCAATTTGGCACCGGCTGCCATATGTTACCGCATCGAGAATATTGAAATACTGCTAGTTTTGAATTCAACTGCCTTTTATCGTCAGCACGCTAGGCTAGCTAATGCTAAAGCAAGCCATTGGATTCCACAACACTTCCGGAAGCTACTCACCCCAATGGTAGGTGTTGTATTATAATGGAAAGCAATGGGCTGCTTTAGCATTAGCTAGCCTAGCATGAGGAGGAAAAAGGCAGTCTACTAGCAGTATTGCTATATTCTCGATTTATCGTTTCTTGATATTGAGATAATTAGGAGTAAGCAACAACAACATCTTCCATCCCTGGATTGAGGTACATTTTTGAGCAATATCACACTATTATCTCGGTAGTATTTTCCCTGTATAGCTATTCCACTCTGTCATGTATACATCATTAAGTCTCTTCCTTTATAGTGATTCCCCTCTATCTGGGTACCCAGTGCTGTTGTTCCTCTATCTGGGGACCCAGTGCTGTTGTTCCTCTATCTGGGGACCCAGTGCTGTCATTCCTCTATCTGGGGACCCAGTGCTGTCATTCCTCTATCTGGGGACCCAGTGCTGTCATTCCTCTATCTGGGGACCCAGTGCTGTCATTCCTCTATCTGGGGACCCAGTGCTGTCATTCCTCTATCTGGGGACCCAGTGCTGTCATTCCTCTATCTGGGGACCCAGTGCTGTTGTTCCTCTATCTGGGTACCCAGTGCTGTTGTTCCTCTATCTGGGTACCCAGTGCTGTTGTTCCTCTATCTGGGGACCCAGTGCTGTTGTTCCTCTATCTGGGGACCCAGTGCTGTTGTTCCTCTATCTGGGGACCCAGTGCTGTTGTTCCTCTATCTGGGGACCCAGTGCTGTCATTCCTCTATCTGGGGACCCAGTGCTGTCATTCCTCTATCTGGGGACCCAGTGCTGTTGTTCCTCTATCTGGGGACCCGGTGCTGTTCCTCTATCTGGGGACCCGGTGCTGTTCCTCTATCTGGGGACCCAGTGCTGTCATTCCTCTATCTGGGGACCCAGTGCTGTCATTCCTCTATCTGGGGACCCAGTGCTGTCATTCCTCTATCTGGGGACCCAGTGCCGTCGTTCCTCTATCTGGGGACCCAGTGCTGTTGTTCCTTACACCTTGAGCTGGTAACTCTATGGGTTCACCTCTTATTGGATAGTACTCTCTTTCACACACACTGAGAGGAGAGAGACCTCTGGGGACACTGACCTCTGGGGACACTGACCTCTGGGGACACTGACCTCTGGGGACACTGACCTCTGGGGACACTGACCTCTGGGTCACTTTGAAATATTCTGGGAATCAACGTAGGCTATTTTTACTGTCATGTAAAAAGCACACTATGGACCTACGCTGTTAGAAAACACTCCTGCGTTCGGCTGGTCTTGGAGTGCCACAGATTATGACTGGTTATAGATCGTGTTTAATGCGGCAGGGTAGCCTAGTGGTTAGAGCATTGGACTAGCAGCCGAAAGGTTGTAAGTTCAAATCCCCGAGCTGCCCCTGAACAGGCAGTTAACCCACTGTTCCTAGGCCGTCATTGAAAATAAGAATTTGTTCTTAACTGACTTGCCTAGTTAAATAAAGGTTAAAAAAATAAATTTAAAAAAAGTATTGTATTGTGAGTATGTCTATAAACTCGTTAGAGAAATTAGCTGAGATATATCCAGATTGTTTTTCTGGCCAAGAATTCCTATTCTAAATCCTAATCTAATCAAAACAATGTTGATTAAACCACTGTCGATATTAGAGATCATGTTAGGGTTTCTTCTGTGTTAATACTGTATGTTATTGTGTTTTATAACACATTAAAACAGCACTCTGTTGTTATGAACATGTTTGAGTGACATAGTGGAGCATTAGAACATGGTACACTGCACATCTAAACCACTTAGCACACAGAGACTCCTTATTGGTACTGACAGGATCCCACAGCAGGACAGCGAGCTGTAGGGAGGGAGGGACTGTGTGTGTGGGGGGGGGGGGGTTAAGGGTGGGAGAGAGAGATGTGTGTGTGGGGGGGGGTTAAGGGTGGGAGAGAGAGAGATGTGTGTGTGTGTGGGGGGGGGTTAAGGGTGGGAGAGAGAGAGATGTGTGTGTGTGTGTGGGGGGGGTTAAGGGTGGGAGAGAGAGAGATGTGTGTGTGGGGAGGGGGGGGAGAGAGGTGTGTGTGTGTGTGTGGGGGGGGGGTTAAGGGTGGGAGAGGGAGAGATGTGTGTGTGGGGGGGGGGGTTAAGGGTGGGAGAGAGAGATGTGTGTGTGTGGGGGGGGGGGGGGGTTAAGGGTGGGAGAGAGAGAGATGTGTGTGTGGTGTGTGTGTGGAGGGGGGTTTTAAGGGTGGGAGAGAGATGTGTGTGTGTGTGTGGGGGGGGGGGGGGGGGGTTAAGGGTGGGAGAGAGAGAGATGTGTGTGTGTGTGTGTGGGGGGGGGTTAAGGGTGGGAGAGAGAGAGATGTGTGTGTGTGTGGGGGGGGGTTAAGGGTGGGAGAGAGAGAGATGTGTGTGTGTGCGTGGGGGGGGGGGTTAAGGGTGGGAGAGACAGAGGTGTGTGTGTGTGTGTGTGGGGGGGGGGTTAAGGGTGGGAGAGAGAGAGGTGTGTGTGTGTGTGTGTGTCGGGGGGTTAAGGGTGGGAGAGAGAGAGATTGTGTGTGTGGGGGGGGGGGGGGGGGGTTAAGGGTGGGAGAGAGAGAGATGTGTGTGTGGGGGGGGGGGGGGGGGGGGTTATGGGTGGGAGAGAGATGTGTGTGTGTGGGGGGGGGGGGTGTTAAGGGTGGGAGAGAGATGTGTGTGTGTGTGGGGGGGGGGGTTAAGGGTGGGAGAGAGAGGAGAGAGAGAGAGAGATGTGTGTGTGTGTGTGTGGGGGGGGTTTAGGGTGGGAGAGAGAGAGATGTGTGTGTGTGTGTGGGGGGGGGTTAAGGGTGGGAGAGAGAGAGATGTGTGTGTGGTGGGGGGGTGTTAAGGGTGGGAGAGAGAGAGATGTGTGTGTG
>NC_034187.2:78949495-79021995 GCF_002021735.2 Oncorhynchus kisutch
AAATCAAAGGCACTCCTTTAAATATAAAGTTGTTTTTGACAACAAACAAAAAATCAGATTGTCACTCACGAGGTAGGAGTAATAATAAGTTCAGCTAGATTCAGAGACATTGGCTGGAATCTAGGTTGTGGCGCTAGATTTTTGAGAAAATGAACAATGGTTGAACAATTTGTTGATGGTCTGCGACCTCTACTGTACTGACCTCTACTGTACTGACCTCTCCTGTACTGACCTCTCCTGTACTGACCTCTCCTGTACTGACCTGTACTGACCTCTCCTGTACTGACCTGTACTGACCTCTCCTGTACTGACCTCTACTGTACTGACCTCTACTGTACTGACCTCTCCTGTACTGACCTCTCCTGTACTGACCTCTCCTGTACTGACCTCTCCTGTACTGACCTCTCCTGTACTGACCTCTCCTGTAAAGTATAGTCCTGTGCTCTACTGTAATTACTGCGCTGTCCGAACTTGTGAAACAGACTTCTATCATTGGTTCAGGTTTAGTCTGGCCAGAGCAGACTGACCAAATTTCAACTACTTTTAAACGTTCCTGGACGTCCGGTTTTGTCGGTGCTCAGTGGCTGAGGATGCCTGTTACAGTAAATGGGGAGAGTTGTAAGCTGAACATAACAGTATGCCAGTGGAAGGGAGGACAGTAGCAGGTGATACAACTGGTTTGTAACTACTACGTTTTCCCATTGTAGCCAATTCAATTGCAGTAAGATAATTAATAGTTTTAATCCCTTAATAATTCATAAACTTCATATCAGCAAAATAAAAAATACAACTAATTGGTAGGTCTACCTTCACTTGTTACTTCTGTGATCTTTCATTATCCTCCCTCCACATGAGGGAGAGACATTAGAACATATATTCAAGGTATGTGGGTTTTTTTGGTAACGGAATTACAAGGCAATGTTTCTTAAACTTACAGAAAGCAGAACCATTTATCAAAAACGTAATATGTGTTGATAGTAGTTGGCAGGGGACTTTGGGATCCCTAGTGGTGCAGCGGTCTAAGGCACTGCATGTCACTACAGACCCTGCTTCGATTCTGGGCCCGTGATTTGGTGTCCCATAGGGCGGCGCATAATTGGCCCAGCGTATTCAGGGTTTGGCAGGGGTATGCCGTCATTGTAAATGAGAATTTGTTCTTAACTGACTTGCCTAAATGGTTAAATAAATAAAAAATCTATATTTTAAAAAAAATGTATTTCTAACACAGTAAGACTTTTTCTAGTAGATGTTGTCTAAGGCTCCCTTTCCATCTGTTTGACCAGGAATCAAAGCCTTATTCCTAGGAAAATGTATTTATGCCTTAATATCCTCTAAAATATAGACTCTCTTAGCTTTCATTTGACACCCGCTCATGGCTCCTGATAGGAGAGAGCTTGGCCTAACAGCAGTATGAGGAGAGAGCTCTCAGTAAATATGATCGGAGCTAAGCCTATACTGTGGTTCCTCAATTAAAAGTAGACTTTATTCAGTGGTGCATTATGGTATAGTACGGTATTGACTTTATTCTGTTGTGCACTATGGTACGGTATTGACTTTATTCTGTGGTGCATTATGGTATAGTACGGTATTGACTTTATGCAGTGGTGCATTATGGTATAGTACGGTATTGACTTTATGCAGTGGTGCATTATGGTATAGTACGGTATTGACTTTATGCAGTGGTGCATTATGGTATAGTACGGTATTGACTTTATGCAGTGGTGCATTATGGTATAGTACGGTATTGGCTTTATGCAGTGGTGCATTATGGTATAGTACGGTATTGACTTTATGCAGTGGTGCATTATGGTGTAGTACGGTACTGACTTTATGCAGTGGTGCATTATGGTATAGTACGGTATATTACGTCACAGCAAGTGGGAATTAGATCGCTGATTATTCTTTTGGGTTCAGTGTAAAGCGTTGGTACCCAGGCGCTATTGCGTCTCTCTCCTCACTGAATGAATGAGGTGAATTGATGAATAAGTGATGGAAACCAGATAGGAACTGATAAATGTGCACGACTTCACCATTTTGAAATTGAATGAACTGAATAATGATGAGGATGAAGAAGAAGAAGAGGGTGATTTTTGAATTTAGAACAATAGTGTAAAAATAGCAGGAAACGGATGTCCGTGCCTGGTCAGCTGGCTTCTCTTCTCAGACACCACTAATCCAGCTGTAGGTGAAGCTTTATCTTTAGGAACCAGGAACCACACAGTTACCGGGTCAACAGTAGGCTGTTTACTTGCCTCCCAAGGGGAGTGTGGCCTCTTTGAAGCGATGGAGGAAAATCAACAAGATACCCAAGTATTCTTTCACCATAGCTGGCCTTATGGTATCTGCAGTTTTGCACTGGGAAATGTCCCACTCTGTGGTGAATAGCATCCTCTTCACAAGCACCCACTCTTTCTTTATGTAATTGGCTGTAAGGCACAAGTGTTCTATTTTTAGAAAATCTTCAGTCCACATGTCACGTGTAATTACGCCGTTACCCAAGTTCTCTCAACTCCGGGACCACCCGCCAGCTGATTTGTTTTTTTGGGGCCGATGCAGGTCTCTATAGTGGTAGAGGAGATGGACTCTCTGACAGAAACATTCACACCTCCCCAATAATTTAGTATAATAGTTTGGCTAAGTGTGGGAATTCCAAAATTTGTGCCACAGTTTAGGCGACTGACCGCAGCATCTATCAGTAATCTGAGCAAGTATAGGAGCGATGTTTTAACCTTCTGAATGAATGGGTTTAACCTTCTGAATGAATGGGTTTAACCTGTTGAATGAATTGGTTTTAACCTTCCAAATGGATGGTTATGGAATGCTACTGAATAGATAACAAGAATGTAAAACATCTGGTGGCATCAAATCAGATTTTATGTCACATGCACATATATTCTGTGGTGCTTCTCTGGGCAACTCATGGCCGCGTTTCCCTTCTGTAATCCGTTCTAGTCTGCTCTGCCACACAGGACGACCATCGGAGCCGGTGTAATAGGATTCCACCTTCTATATTCCCCTTTTATTTGTGTTGTTTGGTGTCTCGTCGAAGTTCGTAGCGGGCTTTCCTGTGTGTCCGTGTCCCATTCATTGAAAGCGGGTAGCTCTGGCCTGTATCCCAGCGCGGGTATTGTCTTTACTTCATGGTTTTTGGTTTGGGTACGTTCTTAATCACTGTGGGGACAACATCGTCGATGCACTTATTGAACTCAACGCTATCGGATGAATCGCGGGAACGTCAAATGTTATGTTCCTTTTGATGGCATAGAAGGAAGGCCCTTCTTGCCTTGTCTCTCAGATCGTTCACAGCTTTGTGGAAGTTACCTGTGGCGCTGATGTTTAGGCCGAGGAATGTATAGTTGTTTTGTGTACTTAAGGCCAACGGTGTCTAGATGGAATTTGTATTTGTTGTCATGGCAACTGGGCCTACTTTGGAACACCATTATTTGTGTCTCACTGAGATTCACTGTCAGGGCCCAGATCTGTGCAGATTCTGGTGCAGCAGCAAACAGTAGACATTTGACTTCAGATCCTAGTAGGGTGAGGTCTGGTGCTGCAGACTGTTCTAGTGCCCTCGCCAATTCTCTCTCGCTCTTTCTCTCTCTCTCGGTCTCTTTTCTGTTTCTACAGGAAAAAACATCTTGGGCAGCACTTTCTTCTCACCTCCAAGCTCTCCAAAACAGGGTGTACTGATTGTCCATTCACTTCCTGGCTTTTGCTCCTGTCTGATAACATGCCAGAGCAGCATTTGCTTGTCCGGTCCATTTTCACAGCACTTGTGCACTTCCCTTCATGGTTTTATAAGGGAAAAGACTGGTGTAGGCAATGCCCATGCTTACACCAGTCCAGTTTTAAGTGGGTGGGGTGGGGAGGAGTGTGTTATTTGGGAGAAAGGACAGAGAATTGGGACTCATTAGAGTGTGAGTATGGGTTAGGTGAGGTCATGATGACTGAGGTGTCTGGGAGGAGTGTGTGTGTGTGTGTGTGTGTGTGTGTGTGTGTGTGTGTGGGTGTGTGTGGGAATGGTGTGTGTGGGTGTGTGGGTGTGTGTGGGAATGGTGTGTGTGTGTGGGAATGGTGTGTGTGTGTGGGAATGGTGTGTGTGTGTGTGGTGTGTGGGAGTGGTGTGTGGGAGTGGTGTGTGTGTGTGTGTGGGAATGGTGTGTGTGTGTGTGGGAAGTGTGTGTGTGTGTGTGTGTGGGGGGGGGAATGGTGTGTGTGTGTGTGTGTGTGTGTGTGTGGGAATGGTGTGTGTGTGTGTGGGAATGGTGTGTGTGTGTGTGGGAATGGTGTGTGTGTGTGTGGGAATGGTGTGTGTGTGTGTGGGAATGGTGTGTGTGTGTGTGTGTGTGTGTGTGTGTGGGAATGGTGTGTGTGTGTGTGTGTGTGTGTGGGGGGGAATGGTGTGTGTGGGGGGGAATGGTGTGTGTGTGGGGGAATGGTGTGTGTGGGAATGGTGTGTGTGTGTGTGGGAATGGTGTGTGTGGGAATGGTGTGTGTGGGAATGGTGTGTGTGTGTGTGTGTGTGGGAATGGTGTGTGTGTGTGTGGGAATGGTGTGTGTGTGTGTGTGTCTGGGAATGGTGTGTGTGTGTGAGAGAGAGACTGGGAATGGAGTGTGTTTGTGAGAGAGAGACTGGGAATGGAGTGTGTTTGTGAGAGAGAGACTGGGAATGGAGTGTGTTTGTGAGAGAGAGACTGTGAATGGAGTGTGTTTGTGAGAGAGAGACTGGGAATGGAGTGTGAGACTGGGAATGGAGAGAGAGACTGGGAATGGAGTGTGAGACTGGGAATGGAGTGTGAGACTGGGAATGGAGTGTGAGACTGGGAATGGTGTGTGAGACTGGGAATGGAGTGTGTTTGTGTGTGAGACTGGGAATGGTGTGTGAGACTGGGAATGGAGTGTGAGACTGGGAATGGAGTGTGAGACTGGGAATGGAGTGTGTTTGTGTGAGACTGGGAATGGTGTGTGAGACTGGGAATGGAGTGTGTTTGTGTGTGAGACTGGGAATGGTGTGTGAGACTGGGAATGGAGTGTGTTTGTGTGTGAGACTGGGAATGGTGTGTGAGACTGGGAATGGTGTGTGAGACTGGGAATGGAGTGTGTTTGTGTGTGAGATTGGGAAGGGTGTGTGAGACTGGGAATGGAGTGTGTTTGTGTGTGAGACTGGGAATGGAGTGTGTTTGTGTGTGAGACTGGGAATGGAGTGTGGGTGTGTGTGAGACTGGGAATGGAGTGTGTTTGTGTGAGACTGGGAAGGGTGTGTGAGACTGGGAATGGAGTGTGTTTGTGTGTGAGACTGGGAATGGTGTGTGAGACTGGGAATGGAGTGTGTTTGTGTGTGAGACTGGGAATGGTGTGTGAGACTGGGAATGGTGTGTGAGACTGGGAATGGAGTGTGTTTGTGTGTGAGATTGGGAAGGGTGTGTGAGACTGGGAATGGAGTGTGTTTGTGTGTGAGACTGGGAATGGAGTGTGTTTGTGTGTGAGACTGGGAATGGTCTGTGAGACTGGGAATGGAGTGTGTTTGTGTGTGAGACTGGGAATGGAGTGTGGGTGTGTGTGAGACTGGGAATGGAGTGTGTTTGTGTGAGACTGGGAATGGTGTGTGAGACTGGGAATGGAGTGTGTTTGTGTGTGAGACTGGGAATGGAGTGTGAGACTGGGAATGGAGTGTGAGACTGGGAATGGTGTGTGAGACTGGGAATGGAGTGTGTTTGTGTGTGAGACTGTGAATGGAGTGTGGGTGTGTGTGAGACTGGGAATGGTGTGTGAGACTGGGAATGGAGTGTGTTTGTGTGTGAGACTGGGAATGGAGTGTGTTTGTGTGTGAGACTGGGAATGGTCTGTGAGACTGGGAATGGAGTGTGTTTGTGTGTGAGACTGGGAATGGAGTGTGAGACTGGGAATGGAGTGTGAGACTGGGAATGGTGTGTGAGACTGGGAATGGAGTGTGTTTGTGTGTGAGACTGTGAATGGAGTGTGGGTGTGTGTGAGACTGGGAATGGTGTGTGAGACTGGGAATGGAGTGTGTTTGTGTGAGACTGGGAATGGTGTGTGAGACTGGGAATGGAGTGTGTTTGTGTGTGAGACTGGGAATGGAGTGTGTTTGTGTGTGAGACTGGGAATGGAGTGTGGGAGTGTGTTTGAGACTGGGAATGGAGTGTGAGACTGGGAATGGAGTGTGTTTGTGTGTGAGACTGGGAATGGAGTGTGTTTGTGTGTGAGACTGGGAATGGAGTGTGTTTGTGTGTGAGACTGGGAATGGAGTGTGAGACTGGGAATGGAGTGTGAGACTGGGAATGGAGTGTGAGACTGGGAATGGAGTGTGAGACTGGGAATGGAGTGTGGGTGTGGGGGGTTGCAGATAGAATGATTGGCTCTCTGCAGGTTTCCATTGACACAGGTTTTTTTTTTTAATAAAAGCAATATGTTATGGAAACGACAGATATAGGAGACATGTTTATCCATTCGACTGGGTCAAACTTTATTTATTGCGACAAATGATGATGAAAACAGTCAATTCCGTAACCGTAAGCTCCACCCCACATTTAATTTGAAATGTTTACTACTTGCAAAATAAAAAAAATACTATAAAAATCATGTTTCTTTGCAGGACAAGGATTGTCCTGACTTTCAAGAAAGCCTTCGCCTTGCAGTTCTGATTGGCTGGCATGTTTCACCATCCAATTATTTCAGATGTACAGGAATGCAAGTTTCACCATGGCGACCATGGACTGTGGCGATTCATTGGCGCATAATAATTATTAGATATGGCAAATATTAGTCAATTATTGCATTGAATCCCGCGAAAAGCCAGCTTGGATAGAATCTTGCAACCTTACGGTTAACTAGTCCAACGCTCTAACCACCTGCCTCTCATTGCACTCCACGAGGAGCCTGCCTGTTACGCAAATGCAGTAAGAAGCCAAGGTAAGTTGCTAGCTAGCATTAAACTTATCTTATAAAAATCAATCAATCATAATCACTAGTTAACTACACACGGTTGATGATATTACTAGTTTATCTAGCGTGTCCTGAGTTGCATATAATCGATGCAACGCTGGGGGATGATTAAACAACTGTACGACTGTACCTAACCATATACACCAATGCCTTTCTTAAAATCAATACACAGAAGTATATATTTTTAAACCTGCATATTTAGCTAAAATACATCCAGGTTGGCAAGCAATATTAACCAGGTGAAATTGTCACTTCTCTTGCGTCCATCGCACACAGAGTCAGCGTATATGCAACCTTTTGGGCCGCCTGGCTCTTTGCGAACCAATTTGCCAGAATTTTACGTAATTATGACATAACATTGAAGGTTGTGCAATGTAACAGGAATATTTAGACTTATGGATGCCACCCGTTAGATAAAATACCGATAGGTTCCGTATTTCACTGAAATAATAAATGTTTTGTTTTCTAAATGATAGTTTACGGATTCGACCATATTAATGACCAAAGGCTCGTATTTCTGTGTGTTATTATATTATAATTAAGTCTATGATTTGATATTTGATAGAGCAGTCTGACTGAGAGGTGGTAGGCAGCAGCAGGCTCGTAAGCATACATTCAAACAGCACTTTAGTGCGTTTTGCCAGCAGCTCTTCGCTGTGCTTCAAGCATTGAGCTGTTTATGACATCAAGCCTATCAACTCCCGAGCTAGTCAGCGGTGTGCGCGCTAATTGTGTTTCAAACGTCACTCGCTCTGAGACTTGGAGTAGTTGTTCCCCTTGCTCTGCAAGGGCTGCGGCTTTTGTGGAGCGATGGGTAACGATGCTTCGAGGGTGGCTGTTGTCGATGTGTTCCTGGTTCGAGCCCAGGTAGGGGCGAGGAGAGGGACGGAAGCTATACTGTTACACTGGCAATACTAAAGTGCCTATAAGAACATCCAATAGTCAAAGGTATATGAAATAGAAATGGTATAGAGAAATGGTCATGTAAATACTACATTAACTACAAGCTCAAATCACTTACCTTGAAATATTGAAGTCTCATGTTAAAAGGAACCACCAGCTTTCATATGGTGGTGGCAGGGTAGCCTAGTGGTTAGAGCGTTGTACTAGTAACCAAACCCCCGAGCAAGTTCAAACCCCCGAGCTGACATGGTACAAATCTGTCGTTCTGCCCCTGAACAGGCAGTTAACCCACTGTTCCTAGGCCATCATTGAAAATAAAAATGTATTGTTAACTGACTTGCCTAGTTAAATAAAGGTAAAATAAATATGTTCTCATGTTGTGAGCAAGGAACTTAAACATTAGCTTTCTTACATGGCACATATTGCACTCTCACTTTCTTCTCCAACACTTTGTTTTTGCATTATTTAAACCAAATTGAACATGTTTCATTATTTATTTGAGACTAAATGGATTTTTATTGATATATAAAGTTTTAAATTCAGGCTGTGACACAACAGAATGTGGAGAAAGTCAAGGGGTGTGAATCATTTCTGAATGCGCTGTAGGTGGGAGGGCATGCAGGCAGTCGGCAATTTATTAATGCACAATTTGCCTAAATGGGTAGTGGAAACACTTCAACCACTACGTTTTTATTCGCCACTGTAGTTTTTAGTGGTTTCTTTACTTTACATTTTAGGTGTGACGCATTACGTCCAGCTATTTTTCTTGACACAAGATAGTTAAATGTAAACACACCTTTAGCAGGCAATTGTCAACAAAAAAATGTTTTGAAAATGTTCCAAAGGTCGACGACAACATCACTGGACAAGTTAATAAAATCATACCTACAGAGGGGAATATTAGAACCAACACTGAAGTTCCTGTTTGGTGTTGGGCATACCTGACCGGCTGCCTCGCAACACTCCACTGTGTCTCTACCCAGTTGAAAAGACTGACTCCCAGTGATCCCCTGTTGCCATGGTCAAAGTTTGGTCGTTATGTGTTCTCTAGTCTGGTAGGTGGGGTCCATGGAAACATACTGTAGCTGGATGATATTTACATGATTCATCTAGCTCTGTTTATACCATACAAGGAGATGTCTGTGTGCGTGTATGGTCTCGTGGAACCAGACAAAATGTGTGTGTGTGACTGATATGAATATAAAGAATCTTAAGAAGTGGAATTTCTTCAACTAAGTTGAGCACATGTTCCTGCATGAGAGTTCTCTCCCTCTCTCAATTCATTTCAATTTAAGGGCTTTATTGATATGGGAAACATATGTTAACATTGCCAATTGCAAGTGAACTAGATAGTAAACAAAAGTAAAATGAACAGTAAACATTACACTCACAAAAGTTCCAAGGGAATAAAGATATTTCAAATGTCATATTATGGCTATAGACAGAGTTGTAACTATGTTCAAATAGTTAAAGTACGAAAGGGAAAATACATAAATATGGGTTGTATTTATAATGGTGTTTGTTCTTCACTGGTTGCACTCTCTTTCTCCCTCTTTCTTTCTCACTCATTCTCTCTCTCACTCTCACACTTTTATGTTACTTGCGGAGAGCCTGAAGTAACATAATAAAGAGAGGAAGTGAAAGAGAGTGAGGGAGAGTGCTGTTGATAATGAGAGAGCTGAGAAACAGCTGAGAATGTCTGAAGTTGCAATCAAGGGAGAAACGGGAAGGAAGGAAGGCTTTTTGGAGTGTGTGTCTTTTTGTATTAAAGGTCAACTTTAGGCACAAACTACTTTCTCAATTTTCAAAAACAAATGAGGTGTGTCTTTTAGTGATTCGTTGATGTCATTCTGGACATCAGTAGCTGAGCTAGCCAGATGTAGCTAGCAATTTCAGTAGCTGAGCTAGCCAGATGTAGTTAGCTAGTTCAGTAGCTGAGCTAACCAGATGTAGCTAGCTAGTTCAGTAGCTGAGCTAACCAGGTGTAGCTAGCTAGTTCAGTAGCTGAGCTAACCAGGTGTAGCTAGCTAGTTCAGTAGCTGAGCTAACCAGGTGTAGCTAGCTAGTTCAGTAGCTGAGCTAACCAGGTGTAGCTAGCTAGTTCAGTAGCTGAGCTAACCAGGTGTAGCTAGCTAGTTCAGTAGCTGAGCTAACCAGGTGTAGCTAGCTAGTTCAGTAGCTGAGCTAACCAGGTGTAGCTAGCTAGTTCAGTAGCTGAGCTAACCAGGTGTAGCTAGCTAGTTCAGTAGCTGAGCTAACCAGGTGTAGCTAGCTAGTTCAGTAGCTGAGCTAGCCAGGTGTAGCTAGCTAGTTCAGTAGCTGAGCTAGCCAGGTGTAGCTAGCTAGTTCAGTAGCTGAGCTAGCCAGGTGTAGCTAGCTAGTTCAGTAGCTGAGCTAGCCAGGTGTAGCTAGCTAGTTCAGTAGCTGAACTAACCAGGTGTAGCTAGCTAGTTCAGTAGCTGAGCTAGCCAGGTGTAGCTAGCTAGTTCAGTAGCTGAGCTAACCAGGTGTAGCTAGCTAGTTCAGTAGCTGAGCTAACCAGGTGTAGCTAGCTAGTTCAGTAGCTGAGCTAACCAGGTGTAGCTAGCCACTAACTCCTCCAGTATGTGTTGACGTCATTTCACAGGATTTGTTTTTGGGCGAAAGCTGTAGAGATCGGTAAGAAAAGGCACTTCTGTAGCATAATATCTTATTAATACATGTTTTTAAGCTTTAAATGACCTAGTATGATGGTGCATTGATCAGTTATACAGTTTAAAGTCGTTATTTTTGCTTTTTTTTGCCCAAAGTTAACTTTTAACAACCGCCTCTTTGCTTGCTTCCCAGGTAGAGGTGTGTCCACAGCAGATGACGGAAGATGTTGGCTATGAACCAAGGAGTGGTGGAGGAATGGCTGTCGGAGTTTAAGGTGAGGTGAGGGGGGTGGGGTGTGTGTGTGTGAGTTAGAGGAGAACTAGTCTCAATGTGTCACCATCAGTATTCACTGCACCACTGTCACAATTTCTCACTCTCAATTCAAAGGGGCTTTATTGGCATGGGAAACATGTGTTTACCAAAGCAAGTGAAATAAACAAATTCAACATCAACAAAAAGCTATTAGAACCTTAAACATTGCTTTTAAAAAGGTTTTAAAAAATCATAAAGATATTTCAAATGTTATATTATCATCTATGTATAGTGTTTTAGGGGTAAGATAAATAAACAGAAGTATTGGTTGTATTTATAATGGTGTTTTGTGTTCCACTGGTTGCCCTGTTCTCATGGCAACGGCCCACCAATCTTGCTGCTGTAATTGGTATTTCGCCTAACAGATATGAGAGAGTAATTTTTAAAATTACTTTTACCCTTCTTCTTTTTTCTCGTAATATCCAATTGGTAGTTAGTCTTGTCCCGTTGCTGCACGTGTCCTCCGAAACACAACCCCGCCAAGCCTCACTGCTTCTTGACACAATGCCCGCTTAACCCGGAAGCCAACCTTAGACTTTGGGAAATAGTTAAAGTGTAAAAGGGAAAATAAATAAACATAAATATGGGTTGTATTTACAATGGTGTTTGTTCTTCACTGGTTGCCCAGGTCACAAATCTTGCTGCTGTGATGACACACTGTGGTATTTCACACAATAGATATGGGAGTTCATCAAAATTGGGTTTGTTTTTTAAATTTTGTGGGTCAGTGTAATCTGAGTGAAATATGTCTCTAATATGGTCATACATTTGTCAGGATGTTAGGAATTGCAGCTCAGTTTCCACCTCATTTTGTGGGCAGTGTGCACATAGCCTGTCTTCCCTTGAGAGCCAGGTCTGCCTACGATGGCCTCTCAATAGCAAGGCTATTCTCACTGAGTCTGTACATAGTCAAAGATTGTCTTAATTTTGAGTCAGTCACTGTGGTCAGGTATTCTACCACTTTGTACTGTTTAGGGACGGACAGCATTCCAATTTGCTGTTTTTTGTTTGATTCTTTCCAGTGTGTCAAGTAATTATCTTTTTGCTTTCTCATAATTTGGTTGGGTCTAGTTGTGTTGCTGTCCTTGGTGGTCTGTTTTGTGTTTGTGAACAGAGCCACAGAACCAGCTGGCTGAGGGAACTTTTATCTAGTTTAATCTGTGGGCATAGCTTCCTTTTAGGTGGCTGTAGAGTTTAACAGTTATTTCCTGGATTTTAATAATTAGTCCTAATTCTGCTCTGCATGCATTGTTTGAGGTTTTGTGTTGAAGGTGAAGGATACTTTTGTAATCAAATCAAATGTTATTTGTCACATACACATGGTTAGCAGATGTTAATGCGAGTGTAGTGAAATGCTTCTAGTTCCGACCATGCCATAATATCCAACGAGTAATCTGACCTAACAATTTCACAACAATTACCTTATACACACACAAGTATAAAGGAATGAATAAGAATATATACATCAAAAAATATATGAAAGAGTGATGGTATAGAACGGCATTGTTTAAAGTGGCTAGTGATACATTTATTACGTCAATTTTTCCATTATTAAAGTGGCTAGAGTTGAGTCAGTATTTTGGCAGCAGCCACTCAATGTCAGAGGTGGCTGTTTAACAGTCTGATGGCCTTGAGATAGAAGCTTGCATAGGCAAGATGCTGTGGATGGTATAGAGTACAGTATGTAGATATGAGATGAGTAATGTAGGGTATGTAAACATATAAAAGTGGCATTGTTTAAAGTGGCTAGTGATACATTACATCAAGATGCAGTAGGTGGTTTAGGGTACAGTATATACATATGAGATGAGTAATGTAGGTTATGTAAACATTATATTAAGTGGCATTGTTTAAAGTGGCTAGTGATACATTTATTACATCAATTTTTCCATTATTAAAGTGGCTGGAGTTGAGTCAGTATGTTGGCAGCAGCCACTCATTGTTAGTGGTGGCTGTTTAACATTCTGATGGCCTTGAGATAGAAGCTGTTTTTCAGGCTCTCGGTCCCTGCTTTGATGCACCTGTACTGACCTCGCCTTCTGGATGATAGCGGGGTGAACAGGCAGTGGCTCGGGTGGTTGTTGTCCTTGATGATCTTTTTGGCCTTCCTGTGACATCGGGTGGTGTAGGTGTCCTGGAGGGCAGGTCGTTTGCCCCCGGTGATGCGTTGTGCAGACCTCACTACCCTCTGGAGAGCCTTACGGTTATGGGCGGAGCAGTTGCCGTACCAGGTGGTGATACAGCCCGACAGGATGCTCTCGATTGTGCATATGTAAAATTTGAGTGTTTTTGGTGTCAAGCCAAATTTCTTCAGCCTCCTGAAGTTGAAGAGGCGCTGCTGCGCCTTCTTCACAACGCTGTCTGTGTGATTGGACCATTTCAGTTTGTCTGTGATGTGTACGCCGAGGAACTTAACTTTCTACCATCTCCACTACTGTCCCGTCGATGTGGATAGGGGGGTGCTTCCTCTGCTGTTTCCTGAAGTCCACAATCATCTCTTTTGTTTTGTTGATGTTGGGTGTGAGGTTATTTTCCTGACACCACACTCCGAGGGCCCTCACCTCCTCCCTGTAGGCCGTCTCGTCGTCGTTAGTAATCAAGCCTACCACTGTAGTGTCGTCTGCAAACTTGATGATTGAGTTGGAGGCATGCATGGCCATGCAGTCGTGGGTGAACAGGGAGTACAGGAGAGGGCTGAGAACGCACCCTTGTGGGGCCCCAGTGTTGACGATCAGCGCGGTGGAGATGTTGTTACCTACCCTCACCACCTGGGGGTGGCCCGTCAGGAAGTCCAGGACCCAGTTGCACAGAGTGGGGTGGAGACCTGGGATCTCGAGCTTGATGACGAGTTTGGAGGGTACTATGGTGTTAAATGCTGAGCTGTAGTCGATGAACAGCACCCTCA
This sequence comes from Oncorhynchus kisutch, assembly GCF_002021735.2. NCBI lineage: Eukaryota > Metazoa > Chordata > Actinopteri > Salmoniformes > Salmonidae > Oncorhynchus > Oncorhynchus kisutch. The sequence goes on from NC_034187.2 coordinate 78,963,213, forward strand.
CATAGGTATTCCTCTTGTCCAGATGGGTTAGGTGATTGCAATTGCGTCGTCTGTGGACCTATTGGGTCGGTAAGCAAATTGGAGTGGGTCTAGGGTGTCAGGTAGGGTGGAGGTGATATGGTCCTTGACTAGTCTCTCAAAGCACTTCATTCCACCCTGCATACCACTGCTGGCTTGCTTCTGAAGCTAAGCAGGGTTGGTCCTGGTCAGTCCCTGGATGGGAGACCAGATGCTGCTGGAAGTGGTGTTGGAGGGCCAGTAGGAGGCACTCTTTCCTCTGGTCTAAAAAAATATCCCAATGCCCCAGGGCAGTGATTGGGGACATTGGCCTGTGTAGGGTGCCGTCTTTCGGATGGGACGTTAAACGGGTGTCCTGACTCTCTGAGGTCATTAAAAAAATCCCATGGCACTTATCGTAAGAGGTGGGGTGGGGTGTTAACCCCGGTGTCCTGGCTAAATTCCCAATCTGACCCTCAAACCATCACGGTCACCTAATAATCCCCAGTTTACAATTGGCTCATTCATCCCCCTCCTCTCCCCTGTAACTATTCCCCAGGTCGTTGCTGCAAATGAGAATGTGTTCTCAGTCAACTTACCTGGTAAAATAACAGATAAATAAAATAAAATAAATAAATGATGACAGAAGTGAGTGCTACAGGGCGGTAGTCATTTAGCTCTGTTACCTTAGCTTTCTTGGGAACAGGAACAATGGTGGCCCTCTTGAAGCATGTGGGGACAGCAGACTGGGATAAGGATTGATTGAATATGTCTGTAAACACACCATCCAGCTGGTCTGCGCATGCTCTGAGGACGCGGCTGGGGATGCCGTCTGGGCCTGCAGCCTTGTGAAGGTTGACATGTTTAAATGTTTTGCTCACGTCGCCTGCAGTGTAAATGGATAGCCCGCAGGTTTTGGTAGCCATATATATATATATATATATATATATATATATATATATATATATATGTATGTATATTATTTTATTTATTTTAAATCCATCATAGAATAAGGCTGTAACTTAACAAAATGTGGAAAAAGTTAAGGGGTCTGAATACTTTCCAAAAGGCACTGTATATTTATTTGTCTGCTCTAAGGCAACTGTGTCTAGATATAATTTGTTGTTGTCCTGGCAACTGGACTTTTTTTGGAACAACATTATTTTGTTCTTAGTGAGATTCACTGTTTGGACCCAGGTCTGACAGGGCCCAGGTCTGACAGGGCCCAGGTCTGTCAGGGCCCAGGTCTGTCAGGGCCCAGGTCTGACAGGGCCCAGGTCTGACAGGGCCCAGGTCTGACAGGGCCCAGGTCTGTCAGGGCCCAGGTCTGTCAGGGCCCAGGTCTGACAGGGCCCAGGTCTGTCAGGGCCCAGGTCTGTCAGGGCCCAGGTCTGTCAGGGCCCAGGTCTGACAGGGCCCAGGTCTGACAGGGCCCAGGTCTGTCAGGGCCCAGGTCTGTCAGGGCCCAGGTCTGACAGGGCCCAGGTCTGTCAGGGCCCAGGTCTGTCAGGGCCCAGGTCTGACAGAATCTGTGCAGAACATCTAGGTGCTGCTGTAGGCTCTCCTTGGTTGGTGACTGAAGCACCAGATCATCAGCAAACAGTAAACATTTGACTTCAGATTCTAGTAGGGTGAGGACAGGTGCTGCAGACTGTTCTAGTGCCCTCGCCAATTCACTGATATATATGTTGAAGAGGGTGGGGCTTAAGCTGCACCCCTGTCTCACACCCCGGCCCTGAGGAATGAAATGTGTGTTTATTGCCAATTTTAACCGCACACTTGTTGTTTGTGTACATGGATTTTATAATGTCGTATGTTTTACCCCCAACACCACTTTCCATCAATGTGTATAGCAGACCCTCATGCCAAATTGAGTCGAAGGCTTTTTTGAAATCAACAAAGCATGAGAGGACTTTGTTATATTTGTTGCTCTCTCACTCACTCATTCTCACACACGCATACACGCATCGTTACCTGTTATTTCAAGGTTACTCCGAGTACAGAGTGTTGATCTGTGTGATTGTGTACAGACCCTTCCTGACAGTGCAGTGTCCAGCTACGCAGCATCTCTGAAGGAGAAAGGCTCCCTGGTCCCAGCGCTCTACAAAGTCATCAGAGAGAACTACAGTGATGTACGTACTACACACACACACACACACACATGGATACAATCGTTTTCCACTAGTAGTGCTACATTCTGGAAAACTAGCCAAGACCTTGTGTTCTTTGCTAAATAACCAGCTAACTTTCTAAAGGGGTTTAGATGAAACAACAACCTAGGTATGTTGAAACTAAAGCTAAAACCCTCAAACCTTCTCCATCTCTCTTCTAGCTGTTGGAACCCGTGTGTCACCAGCTGTTTGAGTTCTACCGTAGCGGGGAGCTTTGGCTACAGCGGTTTGTGCTCCAGTTCCTCCCTGAGCTGCTCTGGTCCCTCCTCCTGGCTCCATCTGCAGCCAGGGACCCACACACCTCAGGCTGTATAGAGGCCCTGCTACTGGGGATATACAACCTGGTGAGAGACACACCAACACACACACACACACACACTCTCTCTGTCTCTCTGTCTCTCTCTCTCTCTCTCAGAATAACAGAGTAGGTCAGCTGTCAGTCGTCATCCTGTCTCAACGATTACTCATCCTGACATTTAGCAGCTCTGACAGTGCCTGACAGGCCTTTGAACACACATTCACACACACACACAACACTCAGACATTGCTTTCTTGGCACGCTCTTTTAACAAATGTTATTTCCTTCAACCTGACATTCCGTCTCTTCTCCCCCCCCCCCCCCCCCCCCCCCCTCTCTATGTAGGAGATCGTAGATAAGGATGGACAGAGTAAAATCCTCTCTTTCACTGTCCCCTCCCTCTCCAAACCCTCAGTCTACCACGAGGTAAGTACATGTCAGTCTTTCTCTATGAACAGTAGTGTATGGATAGAGATGACCAACTGTTCAGTCTTCCCCAGATCAAAGTGTTTCTAATCCAGAGTAATTCATATGAATAAACCCCTCCCCCAGCCCTCCCACATTGGCTCCCTGGCGTTGACTGAAGGGGCTTTAGCCAATCACGGGCTGAGTAGAGTGGTGTACAGCGGGCCTCACCTACAGAGAGAAACCTTCACTGCTCAGAACAGGTCAGAGACGGAGAGCTATGGTTGAGTTGGAACTCGACTGCTGTGTGCTACATTTCAACAGTTCTTGGTTTAATGTTGCATTTTGTGTGTGTGTGTGGTTTTACTATTGTTGTGGGGACCACAAGTCCTTACAAGGATAGTAAAACAAGGTCAATTTGGGCATTTCGCCGGTCCCCACAAGGGAAAAAGCCTGTTTAGGGGTTAGAAATAAAGGTATGGTGTGGAGTTATGGGTTAGTGGTTAGGAAAAATAGGACTTTTAATGGGAATAAATGTTTTGGTCTCGACAAGGATAGTAAAACAAACGTGTGTGTGTGTGTGTGTGTGTAGGTTCGAGGTGCTCACCTTCCTGCTGCTGAGTTACAATGCGTCCCTCAGTTACATGTCCTCCTCCTCTCTGCAGTCCCTCTGCCAGCTCAGCTCCAGGTACCACAGATAATACGTCATGACCCTGCGCTGTTCTGCCATCAGGGAAAGTCCGTTCCCAACACACACACACACACACATTCCCACTCCCCATGCCAGCATCCGCTCAACTGATCCTCTTTAAGACTTGAGCGTGGAACTGAGCCAAGATACTACCACTTCCTAGAGAGGCTAGGACACACAGATCTCTCTCTGAGGACTACTTCATCTGCTGGCAGTGTGTTGAACACTGAGCTAAAGCCACTCAGGGGTGATCTGCTCACTACAGTTCTACTGGATAAGAACATGAATGTTGGCACCACTGTGGCCTTTAGGAACAGGGCTGCTTGAGATCAATACATTTAGACACAAGTAATAGACTTCCTTGTCTTGTTCCAGAAACAATGTTTGCTTGCAAAACCTGCCTAAACATAGCAGTATACCTAGACTGGTATGGATTTTTCAAATCATAGTGCTCTTTTATACAACAAAATACGCTGGCTGACACATTTCTCAAAGAGTGCCTTTGTGTCTCGGTTGGTTGACTCTATTCTCTGTACTGTGATTGGTTGACTGTATTCTTTATACTGTGATTGGTTGACCGATGGTATTCTCTGCCCTGTGATTTGGTTAACAGGGTATGTATCTGTGGTTTCCCACGACAACACTTGAGGAGGTATAAAGGTATCAGCTCTCGTCTGACCGTCACCTCTGAGTTCCTGGTTCAACTCGTCACTGGGATACACTACGCACTGTGAGAACACACACACCAGAGGAGGCTGGTGGGAAGAGCTGTAGGAGGACGGGCTCATTGTAATGGCTGGAATGAAATGGAACGGTATCAAACATGAAAACCACATGTTTGACTCTGTTCCATTCATTCTATTCCAGCCATTACAATGAGCCCATCCTCCTATAGCTCCCCCCACCAGCCTCCTCTGATACACACTAGCCCTAATCTCTGACCCCTGATTTTTAACCTTGACCCGGACCGTGTGTGTGTGTGTGTGTGTGTTCGTTCCAGGTGTAATGGGGAGATGGACCTGGGTTCCAAGGCGCTGGATGATGTTCTGTACCGAGCTCAGCTAGAATTGTTCCCTGAAGCTCTACTGGTGGGTGACATCACACACACACACACACACACACACACACACACACCGGTGTGTGCCAGGACACTGACCTCTCCCATGGTGTGTGTGGGGTGCCAGTAATCCCAGTAGATTATTCAATGTTGAGACGTTGAGATGTTAATCTGTAATCCTGAAGGCTGCTGCTGTGTCACACAGCTTCACAGCAGGCAGCGGTTGTTCTACAGTCCCGTTGTCAATGCCTAACATTGTGTGTTTAGGTGGGTAATGCCATCAAGTCCTCTCAACAGTGTGCAGCGCTAAAGTCTGGCGCTAGTAAAGAAGGAACTCGCATCATTCAGGTGGAGATGACTCCTACTTCCTCTAGGTATGTGATGTATAAACTCTATCGACACAGCTTTCATGTTATCATCTATAGGTATAGTTTCGTAGATTCATCTTTTTTTCTGTGGACATTTTAATATATTGGATTTTAACATTTCATTCCATAACGGTATCATGTGCCAAGCTAGATCAATATTAGTTTTTTGATGGATGATGATTTTAAATGACGTTTCCTGTTTACCTGTTTTCAACTACTAATAATTGCCCCTCTGAATGTGCATTCCGTTCTGTAGGATCTCACGGAACGCAGTCACATCACTCTCTATCAGAGGACATCGCTGGAAACGACATGGTAAGACACACAGGCACACAAACAGGACTGGGTTTAGAAACACTATCCTAGTATCAGTAGGGTATCTGACCTATTCTCTGTAGCTTGTCTAGTGATTAAAGACATTAGTCTGTCTCTGTAGTGGCCTGTCTGTAGGACAATTACTGACTACTAATGAGAGGTTATCAGTTTTAGACCCTTCCCATCCACACAGCTCTACTGACTACTAATGAGAGGTTATCAGTTCCAGACCCTTCCCAACCACACAGCTCTACTGACTACTAATGAGAGGTTATCAGCTTCAGACCCTTCCCAACCACACAGCTCTACTGACTACTAATGAGAGGTTATCAGCTCCAGACCCTTCCCATCCACACAGCTCTACTGACTACTAATGAGAGGTTATCAGCTCCAGACCCTTCCCATCCACACAGCTCTGCTGACTACTAATGAGAGGTTATCAGCTCCAGACCCTTCCCAACCACACAGCTCTACTGACTACTAATGAGAGGTTATCAGCTCCAGACCCTTCCCATCCACACAGCTCTGCTGACTACTAATGAGAGGTTATCAGCTCCAGACCCTTCCCATCCACACAGCTCTGCTGACTACTAATGAGAGGTTATCAGCTCCAGACCCTTCCCAACCACACAGCTCTACTGACTACTAATGAGAGGTTATCAGCTTCAGACCCTTCCCAACCACACAGCTCTACTGACTACTAATGAGAGGTTATCAGCTTCAGACCCTTCCCAACCACACAGCTCTACTGACTACTAATGAGAGGTTATCAGCTCCAGACCCTTCCCATCCACACAGCTCTACTGACTACTAATGAGAGGTTATCAGCTTCAGACCCTTCCCATCCACACAGCTCTACTGACTACTAATGAGAGGTTATCAGCTCCAGGAGGAACTGGAGTTCAGCATGTCATGGGTTCTCCACATCAAGATATTTACTTATCTATGTATTATTCACTACATCACTGCTCATGTGTCTCCATATTGTCCTCTATACATTATCACTGTCAAATCAAATGTTTTTAGTCACATGCCCCGAATACAACAGGTGTAGGTAGACCTTACAGTGAAATGCTGAATACAACAGGTGTAGGTAGACCTTACAGTGAAATGCTGAATACAACAGGTGTGGTAGACCTTACAGTGAAATGCTGAATACAACAGGTGTAGTAGACCTTACAGTGAAATGCTGAATACAACAGGTGTAGACCTTACAATGAAATGCTGAATACAACAGGTGTAGTAGACCTTACAGTGAAATGCTGAATACAACAGGTGTAGACCTTACAGTGAAATGCTGAATACAACAGGTGTAGACCTTACAGTGAAATGCTGAATACAACAGGTGTAGTAGACCTTACAGTGAAATGCTGAATACAACAGGTGTAGTAGACCTTACAGTGAAATGCTGAATACAACAGGTGTAGTAGACCTTACAGTGAAATGCTGAATACAACAGGTGTAGTAGACCTTACAGTGAAATGCTGAATACAACAGGTGTAGTAGACCTTACAGTGAAATGCTGAATACAACAGGTGTAGTAGACCTTACAGTGAAATGCTGAATACAACAGGTGTAGTAGACCTTACAGTGAAATGCTGAATACAACAGGTGTAGTAGACCTTACAGTGAAATGCTGAATACAACAGGTGTAGTAGACCTTACAGTGAAATGCTGAATACAACAGGTGTAGTAGACCTTACAGTGAAATGCTGAATACAACAGGTGTAGTAGACCTTACAGTGAAATGCTGAATACAACAGGTGTAGTAGACCTTACAGTGAAATGCTGAATACAACAGGTGTAGTAGACCTTACAGTGAAATGCTGAATACAACAGGTGTAGACCTAACAGTGAAATGCTGAATACAACAGGTGTAGACCTAACAGTGAAATGCTGAATACAACAGGTGTAGACCTTACAGTGAAATGCTGAATACAACAGGTGTAGACCTAACAGTGAAATGCTGAATACAACAGGTGTAGTAGACCTTACAGTGAAATGCTGAATACAACAGGTGTAGTAGACCTTACAGTGAAATGCTGAATACAACAGGTGTAGACCTTACAGTGAAATGCTGAATACAACAGGTGTAGACCTTACAGTGAAATGCTGAATACAACAGGTGTAGTAGACCTTACAGTGAAATGCTGAATACAAGCCCTTAACCAACAATGCAGTTTCAAAAGAATACAGATAATACATATTACGGATGCATTATCACTACCTATACAGTTGAAGTGGGAAGATTACATACACTTAGGTTGGAGTCAGTAAAACTCATTTTTCAACCACTCCACAAATTTCTTGTTGACAAACTATAGTTTTGGCAAGTCGATTAGGACATCTACTTTGTGCATGACACAAGTATTTTTCCTACAAATGTTTACAGACAGATTATTTCACTTATAATTCACTGTATCACAATTCCAGTGGGTCAGAAGTTTACATACATTAAGTTGACTGTGCCTTTAAACAGCTAGGAAAATTCCAGATAATGATGTCATGGCTTTAGAAGCTTCTGATAGGCTAATTGACATAATTTGAGGCAATTGGAGGTGTACCTGTGGATGTATTTCAAGGCCTACCTTCAAACTCAGTGCCTCTTTGCTTGATATCATGGGAAAATATAAAGAAATCAGCCAAGACCTCAGAAAACAAATTCTAGACCTCCACAAGTCTGGTTCATCCTTGGGAGCAATTTCCAAATTCCTGAAGGTACCACGTTCATCTGTGCAAACAATAGTACGCAAGTATAAACACCATGGGACCATGCAGCCGTCATACCGCTCAGGAAGGAGACGCGTTCTGTCTCCTAGAGATGAACGTACTTTGGTGCGAAAAGTGCGAATCAATCCCAGAACAACAGCAAAGGACCTTGTGAAGAGGCTGGAGGAAACAGGTACAAAAGTATCTATATCCACAGTAAAACGAGTCCTATATCGACATAACCTGAAAGGCCGCCAGCAAGGAAGAAGCACTGCTCCAAAACCGCCATAAAAAAAGCCAGACTACGGTTTGAAACTGCACATGGGGACAAAGATCATACTTTTTGGAGCAATGTCCTCTGGTCTGATGAAACAAAAACAGAACTGTTTGGCCATAATGAGCATCCTTATGTTTGGAGGGGAATTGGGGAGGCTTGCAAGCCGAAGAACACCATCCCAACCGTGAAGCATCATGTTGTGAGGGTGCTTTGCTGCAGGAGGGTCTGGTGCACTTCACAAAATAGATGGCATCATGAATAAATCATTATTTCTACTATTATTCTGACATTTCACATTCTTAAAATAAATTAGAATTTTTACTTGGATTAAATGTCAGGAATTGTGAAAAACTGAGTTTAAATGCAGTTGGCTGAGGTGTATATAAACTTCCGACTTCAACTGTACATATTACTGATGCATTCACTTTATTATTGTCATTCATGACCAACACACAATATTACATCTACGTGGTCACTGTCTATTCATGAGCACTGTCTATACGTGATCACTGTCTATTCATGAGCACTGTCTATACGTGAGCACTGTCTATACATGGTCACTGTCTATACGTGGTCACTGTCTATACATGAGCACTGTCTATACATGGTCACTGTCTATACATGGTCACTGTCTATACATGAGCACTGTCTATACATGAGCACTGTCTATTCATGGTCACTGTCTATTCATGAGCACTGTCTATACATGGTCACTGTCTATTCATGAGCACTGTCTATACATGGTCACTGTCTATTCATGATCACTGTCTATTCATGAGCACTGTCTATTCATGAGCACTGTCTATACATGAGCACTGTCTATTCATGAGCACTGTCTATACATGGTCACTGTCTATACATGAGCACTGTCTATACGTGGTCACTGTCTATTCATGGTCACTGTCTATACATGGTCACTGTCTATTCATGAGCACTGTCTATTCATGAGCACTGTCTATACATGAGCACTGTCTATTCATGAGCACTGTCTATACATGGTCACTGTCTATACATGAGCACTGTCTATACGTGGTCACTGTCTATACATGAGCACTGTCTATTCATGAGCACTGTCTATACATGAGCACTGTCTATTCATGAGCACTGTCTATACATGATCACTGTCTATTCATGAGCACTGTCTATACATGAGCACTGTCTATTCATGAGCACTGTCTATACATGATCACTGTCTATTCATGAGCACTGTCTATACATGGTCACTGTCTATACATGAGCACTGTCTATACATGAGCACTGTCTATACATGAGCACTGTCTATACATGGTCACTGTCTATACATGGTCACTGTCTATACATGAGCACTGTCTATACATGGTCACTGTCTATACATGGTCACTGTCTATACGTGGTCACTGTCTATTCATGGTCACTGTCTATACATGGTCACTGTCTATTCATGAGCACTGTCTATTCATGAGCACTGTCTATACATGAGCACTGTCTATTCATGAGCACTGTCTATACATGGTCACTGTCTATACATGAGCACTGTCTATACGTGGTCACTGTCTATACATGAGCACTGTCTATTCATGAGCACTGTCTATACATGAGCACTGTCTATTCATGAGCACTGTCTATACATGATCACTGTCTATTCATGAGCACTGTCTATACATGAGCACTGTCTATTCATGAGCACTGTCTATACATGATCACTGTCTATTCATGAGCACTGTCTATACATGGTCACTGTCTATACATGAGCACTGTCTATACATGAGCACTGTCTATACATGAGCACTGTCTATACATGGTCACTGTCTATACATGGTCACTGTCTATACATGAGCACTGTCTATACATGGTCACTGTCTATACATGGTCACTGTCTATACATGAGCACTGTCTATACATGGTCACTGTCTATTCATGAGCACTGTCTATACATGGTCACTGTCTATACATGGTCACTGTCTATACATGGTCACTGTCTATACATGGTCACTGTCTATACATGAGCACTGTCTATACATGAGCACTGTCTATTCATGAGCACTGTCTATTCATGAGCACTGTCTATACATGGTCACTGTCTATACATGGTCACTGTCTATACATGAGCACTGTCTATATGTGGTCACTGTCTATACGTGATCACTGTCTATACATGAGCACTGTCTATACATGAGCACTGTCTATACATGAGCACTGTCTATTCATGAGCACTGTCTATACATGAGCACTGTCTATACATGGTCACTGTCTATACATGAGCACTGTCTATACATGAGCACTGTCTATACATGAGCACTGTCTATACATGAGCACTGTCTATTCATGAGCACTGTCTATACATGAGCACTGTCTATACATGGTCACTGTCTATACATGAGCACTGTCTATACATGAGCACTGTCTATACATGAGCACTGTCTATACATGAGCACTGTCTATTCATGAGCACTGTCTATACATGAGCACTGTCTATACGTGGTCACTGTCTATACGTGGTCACTGTCTATACATGGTCACTGTCTATACATGAGCACTGTCTATACGTGGTCACTGTCTATACGTGGTCACTGTCTATACGTGGTCACTGTCTATACATGATCACTGTCTATACATGAGCACTGTCTATTCATGAGCACTGTCTATACATGAGCACTGTCTATACATGGTCACTGTCTATACATGAGCACTGTCTATACATGAGCACTGTCTATACATGAGCACTGTCTATACATGAGCACTGTCTATTCATGAGCACTGTCTATACATGAGCACTGTCTATACGTGGTCACTGTCTATACGTGGTCACTGTCTATACGTGGTCACTGTCTATACATGGTCACTGTCTATACGTGAGCACTGTCTATACGTGAGCACTGTCTATACATGGTCACTGTCTATACATGGTCACTGTCTATACATGGTCACTGTCTATACATGGTCACTGTCTATACATGAGCACTGTCTATACATGAGCACTGTCTATACATGAGCACTGTCTATACATGAGCACTGTCTATACATGAGCACTGTCTATACATGAGCACTGTCTATACATGAGCACTGTCTATACATGAGCACTGTCTATACATGAGCACTGTCTATACATGAGCACTGTCTATACATGAGCACTGTCTATACATGAGCACTGTCTATACATGAGCACTGTCTATACATGAGCACTGTCTATACATGAGCACTGTCTATACATGAGCACTGTCTATACATGAGCACTGTCTATACATGAGCACTGTCTATACATGGTCACTGTCTATACATGAGCACTGTCTATACATGAGCACTGTCTATTCATGAGCACTGTCTATTCATGAGCACTGTCTATTCATGAGCACTGTCTATTCATGAGCACTGTCTATACATGAGCACTGTCTATACATGGTCACTGTCTATACATGAGCACTGTCTATACATGAGCACTGTCTATACATGGTCACTGTCTATTCATGAGCACTGTCTATTCATGAGCACTGTCTATTCATGAGCACTGTCTATACATGAGCACTGTCTATACATGGTCACTGTCTATACATGGTCACTGTCTATACATGGTCACTGTCTATACATGAGCACTGTCTATACATGAGCACTGTCTATACATGAGCACTGTCTATACATGAGCACTGTCTATACGTGGTCACTGTCTATACGTGGTCACTGTATACGTGGTCACTGTCTATACGTGGTCACTGTCTATACGTGGTCACTGTCTATACGTGGTCACTGTCTATACGTGGTCACTGTCTATACGTGGTCACTGTCTATACGTGGTCACTGTCTATACGTGGTCACTGTCTATACATGAGCACTGTCTATACGTGGTCACTGTCTATACGTGGTCACTGTCTATACGTGGTCACTGTCTATACGTGGTCACTGTCTATACGTGGTCACTGTCTATACGTGGTCACTGTCTATACGTGGTCACTGTCTATACGTGGTCACTGTCTATACGTGGTCACTGTCTATACGTGGTCACTGTCTATACGTGGTCACTGTCTATACGTGGTCACTGTCTATACGTGAGCACTGTCTATACGTGGTCACTGTCTATACGTGGTCACTGTCTATACGTGGTCACTGTCTATACATGAGCACTGTCTATACATGAGCACTGTCTATACATGGTCACTGTCTATACATGGTCACTGTCTACATGGTCACTGTCTATACATGAGCACTGTCTATACGTGGTCACTGTCTATACGTGGTCACTGTCTATACGTGGTCACTGTCTATACGTGGTCACTGTCTATACGTGGTCACTGTCTATACGTGGTCACTGTCTATACGTGGTCACTGTCTATACGTGGTCACTGTCTATACGTGGTCACTGTCTATACGTGGTCACTGTCTATACGTGGTCACTGTCTATACGTGGTCACTGTCTATACGTGGTCACTGTCTATACGTGGTCACTGTCTATACGTGGTCACTGTCTATACGTGAGCACTGTCTATACATGGTCACTGTCTATACGTGGTCACTGTCTATACGTGGTCACTGTCTATACGTGGTCACTGTCTATACATGAGCACTGTCTATACATGAGCACTGTCTATACATGAGCACTGTCTATACATGGCCACTGTCTATACATGGTCACTGTCTACATGGTCACTGTCTATACATGAGCACTGTCTATACGTGGTCACTGTCTATACGTGGTCACTGTCTATACATGGTCACTGTCTATATGTGGTCACTGTCTATACATGGTCACTGTCTATATGTGGTCACTGTCTATACATGAGCACTGTCTATACATGGTCACTGTCTATACATGAGCACTGTCTATACATGGTCACTGTCATCTTTTTGCATAGTTGACTGTATTATTATACAGGCGTGTACATTATCACTGTCTGCATGTGCATTATCACTATACTCTGTATACTTTGTGATCATAATTATATATTTTTTTGCCATCGCATTTATTTTACTGTCTGTGTTTGTGTGTCTGTCTCATATCTGTGTCCCCATCTCCATGACCCCAGAGTCCCAGGAGGTCAGTGTAGACAGTGACCTGGCGGCCCCTGGAGGTCAAGGGTCATCCGTCCCAGAGATCAGTGTGACGATGCCCAATGGAGACTCTCTGCGACCCCGTGACCCCCGACCATTAACCCAGCCCGAGCCGGAGCCGCTGGGGTCAGCCTCAGAGGTCAGCCTCACCCACGACCTCAGTCTTAGAGGTCAAGAGGTCAGGAGGCAGAAGTCTGTGAGGCGATTGGTGGATGAGGGTTCTGGGCCCGCCTCCGCAGGGAGGGCCCAGTACTAAGACCCTCCCCATCCCCGGGGTAACCTAGGTAACAGTGTGTGGAGGCATGGTCTTGTCTAAGCATGACGGCTGATTGGTTTGCTGACTAACTTTTGCCGTGCGGCGTTGCCTCTCCTGATATCTACAGTACCAGTCAAAAGTTTGTATTTTTACTATTTTCTACATTGTAGAATAATGAAGACATCAAAACTATGAAATAACACATATGGAATCATGTAGTAACCAAGAAAGTGTAAAACAAATCTAAATGTTTTATATTTGAGATTCTTCAAAGTAGCCACCCTTTGTCTTGATGACAGCTTTGCACACTCTTGGCATTCTCTCAACCAGCTTCATGAGGTAGTCACCTGGAATGCATTTCAATTAATAGGTGTGCCTTGTTAAAAGTTCATTTGTGGAATTTCTTTCCTTAATGCGTTTGAGCCAATCAGTTGTGTTGTGACATGGTAGTGGTGGTATACAGGAGGTAGCCATATTTGGTAAAAGACCAAGTCCATATTATGGCAAGAACAGCTCAAATAAGCAAAGAGACACGACAGTCTATTACTTTAAGACATGAAGGTCAGTCAATCCGTAAAACTATGAAAGTTTCTTCAAGTGCAGTCGCAAAAACCAAGCGCAATGATGAAACTGTTTCTCATGAGGACCACCACAGGAAAGGAAGACCCAGAGTTACCTATGCTGCAGAGGATGTTCATTAGAATTACCAGCCTCAGAAATTGCAGCCCAAATAAATGCTTCAGGGCTCAAGTAACAGACACATCTCAACATCAACTGTTCAGAGGAGACTGCGTGAATCAGGCCTTCATGGTCTAATTGCTGCAAAGAAACCACTACTAAAGGACACCAATAAGAAGAAGAGACTTGCTTGGGCCAAGAAACACGAGCAATGGACATTAGACTGGTGGAAACCTGTCCTTTGGTCTGAGTTCAAATTTTAAATGTTTGGTTCCAACTGCCGTGAAGCATGGACGAGGAGGTGTGATGGTGTGGGGGTGCTTTACTGGTGACACTGTCTGTGATTTATTTAGAATTCAAGGCACACTTAACCAGCATGGCTACCACAGCTTTCTGCAGTGATACGCCATCCCATCTGGTTTGTGCTTAGTGGGACTATCATTTGTTTTTCAACAGGACAATGACCCAACACACCTCCAGGCTGTGTAAGGGCTATTTGACCAGGAAGGAGAGTAATGGGAGTGATGCATCAGATGACCTGGCCTCCACAATCACCCAAACTCAACCCAATTGAGATGTTTTGGGATGAGTTGGACCGCAGAGTGAAGGAAAAGCAGCCAACAAGCATATGTGGGAGCTCCTTTTAAAGACTGTTGGAAAGCATTCCTCATGAAGCTGGTTGAGAGAATGCTAAGAGTGTGCCGAGCTGTCATCAAGGCAAAGTTTTTTTGGGGGGGTTACTACTTGATTCCAAATGTGTTATTTCATAGTTTTGATGTCTTCAGTGATGTTCTACAATGAGGACATTAGTAAAAATAAAGAGAAACCCTAGGTGTTACTGTATGTCCTCCGGTCTCCTTCTTCCTCCTCACTCTCTCCATCCTTTCTCCCTCTGTTCTCCATTCACTGGTGAAGGAAGTTTGCTGTGTGTGTGCGTGTGCGTGCGAGGTATTTTGGTCTCTAAAACGCCTTGCTCCAACACATCACTGGGTTGCCGGGGGTGACAGACTGCTCTCTTCTGATTGGTTAGCTGTAGCAGCTGAGGAGGATAGGCAGCTCTGGATTGGCCATCAGGTCACTGTGCTCATCAAATCAGAAAGGGGTTCTATCTAGTCTGCCCATACTGGCAGTCTCTTGCCCAGATGTTATAAGGTTTTTATTTAGTATTCATTTCAGTTTTTATATCAGTTCAGTTTTATTGAAGGACCTGCCTATCTGTCCGTCTGCTAGTATTAGATAGTAGATAGTAGATGGTAGTCTGTGTGTGTGTGTGTGTGTGTGTGTGTGGTGGGTATGCGTTTTGCTTTCTACTACTCCTGCTGCCCAGACCTCTGCCTGTTGCTGGCCTCTGATAACTGGTGATACCTGATAAGTTAACTGATCACAGTACTAACTGCTATCACACAGTAGTACAGCTGAATGGCAACCAGTGCTTGAAGTGGAATGTAAGAAAGGTGTTCTCTCTCTCCTTCTCTTTCTCGCTCTCTCTCCTTCTCTTTCTCGCTCTCTCTCCTTCTCTTTCTCGCTCTCCCTCCTTCTCTTTCTCGCTCTCCCTCCTTCTCTTTCTCGCTCTCCCTCCTTCTCTTTCTCGCTCTCCCTCCTTCTCTTTCTCGCTCTCCCTCCTTCTCTTTCTCGCTCTCCCTCCTTCTCTTTCTCGCTCTCCCTCCTTCTCTTTCTCGCTCTCCCTCTCCCTCCTTCTCACTCTCCCTCCTTCTCTTTCTCGCTCTCCCTCCTTCTTTCTCGCTCTCCCTCCTCTTTCTCGCTCTCCCTCTCCCTCCTTCTCACTCTCCCTCTCCCTCCTTCTCACTCTCCCTCCTTCTCTTTCTCTCTCTCCCTCCTTCTCTTTCTCGCTCTCTCTCCTTCTCTTTCTCGCTCTCTCTCCTTCTCTTTCTCGCTCTCTCTCCTTCTCTTTCTCGCTCTCTCTCCTTCTCTTTCTCGCTCTCCCTCTCCCTCCTTCTCGCTCTCCCTCCTTCTCGCTCTCCCTCCTTCTCGCTCTCCCTCTCCCTCCTTCTCGCTCTCCCTCTCCCTCCTCTTTCTCGCTCTCTCTGTCCTTCTCTCGCTAGATGCAGTGGATTTGGGTTCCCCGGACGAGTTGATGGATATCTCGGAAGTGGATGAAGGGGTGTGGCCTAAAAGAGGGTCCGGCCCGGACTACCTGACTCCGCCCACCATCACTATCAGCAACAGTATCACCCCTGGGGTGGGAGGGACCAAGACAGGAAGCAGGAAGTGGCATTTAGGTGGACGGTCGCATAAGGAGAAGGAGACTTGTACTCCAGGGGGGCAGGCTTTGATCGAGAACCTGGATCTGTCAATCAAACGTCTGACGCTGACGTCCAGCCAATCGGTGCCCAAGGGGCCGAGCCATAGCGCTCTGAGCAGCCTATCACGTACAGCCAGCACCGTGTTCTCCCGCTCCTTCGAAGGAAACAACACTGGAGGTAATCGTGGTAACCCAGAGGCTGGCCGCTATTCATGCAGTGGCAGTCTACAGGAGGAGGAGCTAGGCTATATAAGCCCCTCCCACACCCAGCGCTCGCCAAGCATCAGGGTGCACTTTAGGAGTGACCTGTGAACCCTGATATTTAACCCTTGACTTCTCACCACCCATCTAAACCCTCTAACCCCATGCCCCTGTACCTTTTGATCTGGACTCCCAGCCTGCCAGTGGGACTGGAACCCAAACTCATTAACACATGCCCTCCCTTCTTTCCTCTCCACACTTCATCTCCCCCACCTCTTCTTCTCCAGTAGGACAGCTTCCCACCTCCAAAGGCCGGCTCCTCTCCTCCCCCTCCTCTCTCCCTAAAGCAAGAGCCTGGTGTGAGAGAGCCGGGACCCTGGGTCCAGCCCTCATCCCTGGAGTTACTGAACCCCCCCCCCCCCCCCCCCGGTGGTAACTAGACAGAACTGCAGACTGGACAGCGTGACTCACTACAACTGTTTTTGTAAAAGGTTTGGAAATTGAGTATTTAAAAAAACTCCTGTTTGTCCTGCTTGACTTTCCATACATCCCTCCTGGTGTGTGTGTGTGTGTGTGTGTGTGTGTGTGTGAGAATGAATAGGAGAGTTTAGAGCCCCCAACCCCTTCCACTCTGCACCCCAATGGTAATCCTGTACTCCTACCCATCATGCATTAGGGTTTGAACAACCCCAACACAACGCCAAGTTCACACTCCTGTTGCCATAGCATCCCACGAAACGATTAAACGACAGATTGCTAAATTGTAGAAACCCCCCCCCCCCAAATGATGAATGTCGTAAATGTCTGAATAGTATTGATTGATGTTATCCTATTAGAAGCAATATTTTCTCACTGATCTCATCAATAAACAAGCTTATTGGGGTTTGTGTGTTTCAGATCAATAAGTTGATTGGGGTGGATTTGTTTTAATGTTTTGATGATGTATGAACTGTTTTTGTAAACTGTGGTATGTTCCAATGACGAAGAGAGAGACTAGGGTTTTTGTAAACTGTGGTATGTTCCAATGACGAAGAGAGAGACTAGGGTTTTTGTAAACTGTGGTATGTTCCAATGACGAAGAGAGAGACTAGGGTTTTTGTAAACTGTGGTATGTTCCAATGACGAAGAGAGAGACTAGGGTTTTTGTAAACTGTGGTATGTTCCAATGACGAAGAGAGAGACTAGGGTTTTTGTAAAGATACACTTGATGGTGGTGTCATATTGCGGAGTGTAACGGTGGATCCCAAACCCTCACCTCAGCCAACTCGCTCCGTTTGTCACATGTTGCTTTCAAAAGAGTGGCGAGCGTGGCGTCCAGAGAATGGCGAGGGATCACTGAACCCATCGACTTCGGGACACGCTCGTGACTTGACCGACGTAATTCATGTTCCACATTTTAAATAAAAAAATGAGCATGACATTTTAAATGAACAAATCCCCCTGTTGTTTTTACAGGATGTATAAACCTCAGTAACAGTTAAATGTTTCATTTGTGAGGTTTTTCAACTGTTACATGTGTCAAATCAGGAAAACAAACAACTGTTACATGTGTCAAATCAGGAAAACAAACAACTGCAAAGGGACTTATAATTGGGCAAGCCTCTCCAGTCTTTTGTTTCAAATTGCAAACATATCACGGTGTGTGTCAGGATAGCACTTCACTCTGCAGCCTTGCTGGCTTGGCCAACGTGGCTCTCCGAGGGTCTAATTAGCTCCTACCCCCTTGATTCATTTTCACTCCCTCAGCTTTGGGACACTTGTGCATACAGTATGGCAGAGGCATGTGTGAACACTCGAATGAAGGGAGTGATTCAGCTTATGTAGTAGCAGGAAGTCACCCCACCGTGTATGCTGATGTCATATTGTAGAGTCAACCTTTTAACTGTGGTGTTCTATGTACAGCAGACCAAGTCCAGTTATAAATGTGGCATTTTCCTACGAGACAGATAGTTGTTGTTTTAGCAGTGTTGAATCCCTTCAGTCTTAAAGCACAAGAAAACCCAACCCTGCACGACCACCATCCCAAACATTCCCTGGGCTTAGGAGGAGTGGCTATAGGGGCTAGGGAGGAGTGGCTATAGGGGCTAGGGAGGAGTGGCTATAGGGGCTAGGGAGGAGTGGCTATAGGGGCTAGGGAGGAGTGGCTATAGGGGCTAGGGAGGAGGGGCTATAGGGGCTAGGGAGGAGTGGCTATAGGGGCTAGGGAGGAGTGGCTATAGGGGCTAGGGAGGAGCGGCTATAGGGGCGTAGGCGTGGCTAGGGAGGAGGGGCTATAGGGGCTAGGGAGGAGGGGCGGCTAGGGAGGAGGGGCTATAGGGGCTAGGGAGGAGTGGCTATAGGGGCTAGGGAGAAGGGGCTATAGGGGCTAGGGAGGAGGGGCTATAGGGGCTAGGGAGGAGGGGCTATAGGGGCTAGGGAGGATGGGCTATAGGGGCTAGGGAGGAGCGGCTATAGGGGCTAGGGAGGAGCGGCTATAGGGGCTAGGGAGGAGCGGCTATAGGGGCTGCTAGGGAGGAGTGGCTATAGGGGTGTAGGAGGAGTGGCTATAGGGGCAGCTAGGGAGGAGCGGCTATAGGGGAAGCTAGGGAGGAGCGGCTATAGGGGCTAGGGAGGAGTGGCTATAGCTGCTAGGGAGGAGTGGCTATAGCTGCTAGGGAGGAGTGGCTATAGCTGCTAGGGAGGATTGGCTATAGCGGCTAGGGAGGAGCGGCTATAGGGGCTAGGGAGGAGCGGCTATAGGGGCTAGGGAGGAGCTGCTATAGCGGCTAGGGAGGAGGGGCTATAGGGGCTAGGGAGGAGTGGCTATAGGGGCGTAGGAGTGGCTATAGGGGCGTAGGAGGAGCGGCTATAGGGGCGTAGGAGTGGCTAGGGAGGAGGGGCGGCTAGGGAGGAGGGGCTATAGGGGCTAGGGAGGAGTGGCTATAGGGGCTAGGGAGAAGGGGCTATAGGGGCTAGGGAGGAGGGGCTATAGGGGCTAGGGAGGAGGGGCTATAGGGGCTAGGGAGGAGGGGCTATAGGGGCTAGGGAGGAGCGGCTATAGGGGCTAGGGAGGAGCGGCTATAGGGGCTAGGGAGGAGCGGCTATAGTGGCTGCTAGGGAGGAGTGGCTATAGGGGTGTAGGAGGAGTGGCTATAGGGGCAGCTAGGGAGGAGCGGCTATAGGGGCAGCTAGGGAGGAGCGGCTATAGGGGCTAGGGAGGAGTGGCTATAGCTGCTAGGGAGGAGTGGCTATAGCTGCTAGGGAGGATTGGCTATTGCGGCTAGGGAGGAGCGGCTATAGGGGCTAGGGAGGAGCGGCTATAGGGGCTAGGGAGGAGCTGCTATAGCGGCTAGGGAGGATCGGCTATAGCGGCTAGGGAGGAGCTGCTATAGCGGCTAGGGAGGATCGGCTATAGCGGCTAGGGAGGAGCTGCTATAGGGGCTAGGGAGGAGCGGCTATAGGGGCGGCTAGGGAGGAGTGGCTATAGGGGCGTTGGAGGAGTGGCTAGGGAATTTGGAGTAGGCCTGATTTGATTGGTCTTTTAATTAATCTGTTCTCTGGTCTATCATAACCTGCTTTATAATGTAATACACACAAATAACACCCTTGAGGAGAGGTGTACTGCTGACTAGCAGAACAAAGTCAAAGTCACATTCTTCTCCATTTTGGTGGCAATAAAGTTCACTGCGGTAAAGATTGAGAGAAGTTTTGGGAGCATAGAAATAGAATGAATTGAAAGACTTGGAAGCTCTAACGCTGGCAATTTGGCTGGTAAACTCATGGATACACTTGCAATGGCTGCCTGGTATTGTAACGCAATCATTTTCAAAGTAATGTAGAATGTTCATTTAAATTGTTAACTATATGGCTCATGCAATGGAATGTATTTTTTTGTAATGTCAGTTGAGTTTAAACAAATCACAGCACATATTGATGTTTACACTTCCTGCTTTTACTTCCTGCTTTTACTTCATGCTTTGCACATATGGGTACACTTGCAATGGCCACTAGTCCATCCATTTTGCCATCATTGACTTGAATGGTGACATCTGTTCTATTCATTCTATTTCTATGATTAGGACTCCGTAGATCAGACAGAACACTGTTTCCTACTGGAGATCTGAATGCAGAATAAAGTATGCCCCTCTGGAACCTTTGTGTTCTAGAACCAGTGTTCTATCAGTCCCAGAGTTCTGTCCGTCAGTGTTCTAGATCTGTTTTATATTCATATGGTGGAACAATAACAATCATGTTTCTGTATTCTGTTTTATGGTATGTCATGAATCTGTACATATTGATGGACTTCAATTGTTTGGGATTTTCTGTCTGAAGATAACTCACTGATAGAGATACTCTCTCTGAGAATAAAGTATTTCTATATTTCTGTTGCTGTTCTTCTACACACACATGCAAGCACAAACACACACTCATCCTCACTCAGGAGATGACATGACGGGCCTAGTTCTCAAACCCAGACATCTTGAGTGAAAGTTTGCAGCCAGTTTGTGTATGTATGTTATCAGCATGCATATTTCAGTATGTATTATGTTAATTTTAAGCTTTGTAATGTTCAGAAGAACATTAGTATGAGGAGTTTGCTTGGAGCTAATCTCACATGGAAAGATGCACGTGTAAAGGGCGAAGTGACCATTTTCGGGAGAACTGGGTAGCGAGATTAGTTTGGAGCAGAAACATTTGCGCCCACAAAGTGGCGCTCGTCACAATTGTGATTGTACCAACTGTCGCAAAAAGCAAAACCTTCTGCCTTGCTTTACGGCCAAGCTTCCTCCATCGACTTCCTCTTTTTCACGTCCTTGAGGGAACCAGTGAACCTGCATAGTATCATGGCGAAGTTCAGCAAGGAGACCAAACAACGCCTGCAGACGGTATTCCAGACCGGACAGTTCGTCATCCGCTGGGGTTTCATCCCCACGGTGCTCTATCTGGGTTAGTACGGGGCTAGCTGATTAGCTTAGCATGCTACCAGTTCGGTTTCCGGGGGCCTAGAATAGGCTTACAATGTGCACCCCAGACCTAGTTTGGGAAACGCTGAGCTGTGGCTCACAGTGGCGTGTTATCATAGTCAGAGGTGTAAATGGGGAAATGAAACCAGAGACCGAGCGACCCTGAATTAACCCAGGTATGCCCCAGCTGTCAAAGGAAACTAGTTCGCAAAACGCACATTGGGCCTCATCGTGTTAAGCCTTAGTTTGTTTAAGTGGGTGCGGTGTGTGCGCGCGCTGGAGTAGCTGCGGTAACAGTGCTGTGGCAGAAGCGTTCGGGGTCAAATGGTCTGCTGTACGATAGTTTTTTTTGTGCGTGTGTGTGCTTGTACGGTGTTATAGGAGAAATCAGATTCATGATCCCCCACGGGAGTATCCAACCTTTTTTTTTTTTTAGCTAGTTTCACTTCCACATTCACGCCCCTAGCTATGATAACTGACCACTGTGAGCCACAGCTCAGAGTTTCCCAAATTCGGTGCTGGGGACCCCATGGTTTGCAAATTTTGGTGTTTTGCCTTAGCACTACACCGTGATGAGTTGATCATTTGAATCAACTGTGTGGTACTAGGGCAAAAAAACTAAATATGCACCCCTTGGAGTCCCCAGGACCGAGTTTGGGAAAAGTCTTAACTAGCTGGTTTAGCTATTATTTCGACAGGAAATCCCTTTGTCAGGCTATGGCCATGAATCTCCATAAATGTGGGCTGCGTGGCTTCGCTAACTGTAAGAGGAAAAACATACTGATCATGCAATTCCAACCGCATGCAGTGGTGGCATAATACAAACGAGCTTCCCCTAACTCGAATTTGTGCATATTAAACAGATGATGAGGAGGAGGAGCCTAACTCAACCTACCACCTCCCTTTCTTATTTGTTGTTGTTGCTACTCTGAAGAATCTCAAATATAAAATATATTTTAATTTAACACTTTTTTGTTTGTTTGTTACAACATGATTCAATATGTGTTATTTAATCGCTTTGATTTCTTCACTATTATTCTACAATGTAGAAAATAAAAGAACAACCCTGGAATGAGTAGGTGTGTACAAACTGTTGACTGGTGCTGTATATGTCATTTTTATTGGTTGCAAGAATGTTGTATAATTTACAAATTCAAAGTTCTGAATCCGGTATCATTTTGTGTATCAGTTCATAAACCATGTGCTATGAAATTGGTACATCAAATCTCTTCCCAACTATTTAGCAATCTATATGGCACAGCAGTCAATTTATTGGTTTTGACATGAAACTGCACCACTCCTTTCCAAGTGTCCCCCTCTCCCCTCTAGGTGCTAGCTGAGGGTTGTGTGGGGGTGCACAATGACTTGTAATTTAGAGAATAGTGCAGAATGCACTTTGCTATTAGGTATCATCGAGTTTGATTCCCACAGTGCATCTCTCATGGCTAATGTTTTGCTACCAGACCAGTGGTTCTGTTTAGGTCCGGAGTGGATACAGCTTCTCTGGGAGCGAGATAGTTACACTGGGGAACCTCTGAGTGTCTGCCACAAGCTAGCATGTCTACACACACACACACTATCCTCAGAGAACTTGATGAGAAACCCGGAATGTTTGCAGTGTCAGGAATGAGAATGGTGATGCAATGTGGCATGAATGAATGGAGTGAATGAATATGGTTGCAGAAATATAGAAATGTAACTTATGATGACACACTGAGTTTCACAAGCTAGCTTGTCCACTCTTAAAACACGGTTACTATTCTCTCATCCCCTCACGACAGTTAGTAACGGGTGTTAGAGACAAAAACATTTTTATGACGGTTGTAGATGTTGATTCTCCACCGTTGGTTCACACCCAGCTAGTGACTGCTTTTAGCCGTTTGTCTTTTAGTTATTAGGGGAGTCAGTTCCAACATTCAGTTTCCTTCCCTGACATCTCCTCTTGTCCACAGGGACAACTGCTGGCCAGGAGGAAAGGGGGAATTGGAAACAGGAGGAAAGCGAGAGATTGGGGTGGAGGAAGGGACAGGAAGTAGGGGAAATCCAGACTCTGCCTGCCCGATGGTCTGGAATGTTATGACGCTTCAAGTGTTGGTTACGCAACACCCATGTTCACCCCTTCTCAGGAACACGCTACTGATGCTAGTAAACTACATGGCCATGTTTGAGTCAGAGGAAATGATGGAGACGGTTTTATTGGAGAACAGCTCAGATAGTACTAGATGTTACGCAGGCTTTGGAAAAACGAAGCTCAGGAATGCAACTAATATCTCTTCAACAATTTGCTTCTCTCCATCTCTGCTCATTGTTTTTGATTGACAGGTTTTGCTCGTGGCGGGGATCCTGGAATGCCTGAGCCAAACATTCTAAGGTATGCTGTGTGTCTGTCTGTGTGTCATTGGGGTTTGGCCTCCTGATATAGGGAATAGTGTTCCATGGTCAAAGTAGGGCACTATATAGGGAATAGGGAGCCGTACCATTCAGACGAAGATGACCTCAGACCTTGTTTTCTCTCTTCCAGTCTGCTGTGGGGCTGAGAACAACCCTGACCTGGCCAATCACCTCATCCAACTGTGGTCATGTGACTCCCAGCTGTCACCACAGAAACGGACGCCATCTTACCCTCACCAATTTCTATATGGCTAATATATTATAGGTTGGATGGAACTTTCATTGTCACGTCGCTCAGGTTACGTCAGAAACATGAAGCTCTGAATGATCCTCTCATTCTGAAATGCCCAATGGCGTGATGGACATCTTATTCTGAAACAGGTCCTTTACTCTCACCAATGTTTCTCTATGGTTTTGTTTCCTCTCTGTTTGGGAACATGTAAAAAACCTTTATCTTGTCATTTGTTCATGGATCTGTGTTTGTCTGTTTTACTTGAAATGATCCTATATAAAAATGTCTGCCTGTTGGTTAAAAGTGGACCTGAGTTTATCTATAAATCACCTTTTGAGAGATGACTGTTTGTGATTCACTGGTTGGTCAATTCACCAACCGATCAGTGGAAATAATGTTTTGTTGTAATGCCAACGTGTGTGTGAATAACCATCTGGTTGAAACTACAGTATCAGTCAAAAGTTTGGACACCTACTCATTCAATACTTTTTATTTTTTACTATTTTCTCATCTCTAATTTGGACTCATCAGACCAAAGGACAGATTTCCACCAGTCTAATGTCCATTACTCGTGTTTCTTGTCCCAAGCAAGTCTCTTCTTCTTATTGGTGTCCTTTAGTAATGGTTTCTTTGCAGCAATTCGATCACGAAGGGCTGATTCACACAGTCTCCTCTGAACAGTTGATGTTGAGATGTGTCTGTTACTTGAACTCTGAAGCCTTTATTTGGGCTGCAATCTGAGGTGCAGTTAACTCTAATGAACTTATCCTCTGCAGCAGAGGTAACTGTCTTCCTTTCCTGTGGCGGTCCTCATGAGAGCCAGTTAACTCTAATGAACTTATCCTCTGCAGCAGAGGTAACTCTGTCTTCCTTTCCTGTGGCGGTCCTCATGAGAGCCAGTTAACTCTAATGAACTTATCCTCTGCAGCAGAGGTAACTCTGTCTTCCTTTCCTGTGGCGGTCCTCATGAGAGAGAGTTTCATCATGGCGCTTGATGGTTTATTGTGACTGCACTTGAAGAAACGTTAAAAGTTCTTGAAATGTTCCTGATTGACTTTCATGTCTTAAAGTATTGATGAACTGTCATGTCTCTGCTTATTTGAGCTGTTCTTGCCATAATATGGACTCGGTCTTTTACCAAATAGGGCTATCTTCTGTATACCACCACTACCATGTCACCACAACTTATTGGCTCAAACACATTAAGAAGGAAAGAAATTCCCCAAATTAACTGTTAACAAGGCACACCTGTAAATTGAAATGCATTACAGGTGACTACCTCATGAAGCTGGTTGAGAGAATGCCAAGAGTGAAAAGCTGTCATCAAGTCTAAGGGTGGCTACTTTGAAGAATCTTAAATATAAATTTGTTTAATTGTTTTTTGGTTACTACATGATTCCATATGTGTTATCTCATGGTTTTGATGTCTTATACTATTATTCTACAATGTATAAAATAGTTTTAAAAATTAAGAAAAACCCCGGATTGAGTAGGTCTGTCCAAACTTTGACTGGTACTGTATGTTCAGTAAATAAACAACACAGGAGCAACACATTTCTATATTATTTGAGACCATGTATTATTCATAGTTGTATCCACAACATCACAGTGTGTCCAACATGTAGTAACTGATGTACTGGTAACGCATTTTGCGATGCATTTAATTCTGTGCTTGAAATCCATCAACAGCATATCATCATTAGAAAAATACATTCAGAGTCCATTTGTATGGAAATAAATAACTCTTTGCTTTAAAAAAAATATATATTTTTTTTAATCTGAGGCACAAAGCTTCTCAAGATCAAATGAATGAATCTGATTAAATTAAATAAATTAATTAAATGCATTTCATCTCAACCATAAATATTTTGATCATTTTCAAGTTCAGTCAAGTATTACATTCAATAAATAAATCAAAAGAAACCGTTGTGTTAGAGAATAAGACACTGCAAGTTTCTGTTCCATGCCTGATATAACACATCTATGCCCATAGCAGTGTTGTCATGGTTACTGGAAGTCTTTGCCCCTCTTTGCCATGCGGCGGAGGGCTCTCTTGGTGTCAACCAGGAAGTTACGTAGTTCCCTAAGGATGGCGTGAACGCTGGTCTTCCTCTCCCACTCTGTCCCCGTAGACACCTCACCCAGAACACGCTTCCTCTCACTGGCAGACAGGTCCTCTACTACCTCAGCAACCTTCATCTTGAGAGAGATACACTACGTTAGGTCAATCTGTGTGCCACAAGACTGCTAAACCTTAGGCATCTGAATTAATCAAATTCTGGGAAATCGGCTTCATGGACCACAATGAAAGTACATTTTTTCTTTTTTTAATGATATTTAAGTAGTATTCCAATATAATATAACACTTTTATATTACATACCTGGTCTTTGACCAGCCCTATCAGGACAGTGGTCTGGTGTGTGACAGAGGGGAGTAGGGTTGATTGAGGGTATTCAGCCTTAACATGCTGAAGAAGAAGCTGGTACACTTGCAGACCCCGACTGATCTCCTGCAGACATGCCTCCTATAGGAGAGAGGACAACAAACACCATTAATCAATTAGTCACATTTTATTTCAACTCCCCGGGGCCTAGATTCTAGAAGGAAGACATCGAGGAACAAGGCTCAGACTGTCAGCCAATAAAGATATCTGCATGTTGCTACCTAGTCCATCTGCTTCTGCCATTTAAATGCCTCTTTTTCAGTTAGGGGATTTTTCATTTGGATCACAAAAGGAATATCTTGGCTTCATTATTTGGACTGAATTCCAGTTACAGGTGAGGGACATTTATTCATTGATCTCCATCTTTACCTTGTTGGAGGTGGAGCAAAGAGTCTTGGAGAGGTGTGGGGGGGTGGATGGGACCTGGTGCTGTGAGAACGATGAAATCTCTTCCACGGGCTTCTGAAACTCCTCCACAAACTACAGAGGTGGAAAAAGTACCCAATTGTCATACTTAAGTAAAAGTAAAGATACCTTAATAGAAAATGACTCAAGTAATACTACTTGAGTAAAAGTCTAATAGTATTTGGTTTTAAATATATTTAAGTATCAAAAGTACAAGTACAAGTATAAATAGTTTAAAATGACTTATATTTAAGCAAACCAGATGGCACAATGTTCTAGTTTCCTTTTATTTTACGGATAGCTAGGGGCACTCTCCAACATTCATAATTTACAAATTAGGCATTTGTGTTGAGATAAGAGGCAGTAGGGATGAACAGGGATGTTCTCTTAAGTGTGAATTGGACAATTGTCCTGTCCTTCTAAGTGTTCAACATGTAACAAGTACTTTTGGGCGTCAGGGAAATTAAATGTATGGAGTAAAAAGTATATGCTTTTCTTTAGGAATGTAGTGAAACAAAAGTTGTCATAAATAGTCAAGTAAAGTACAGATACCCCAAAAAACTACTGAAGTAGTACTTTCACATATTTTTACTTTACACCACTGACAAACTACAACACAAGGACGAATAAAAGTTGTATTTTTCAGATTGGTTTAATTTTTTATGTTCAATGTTAGTAGGCCTGTTGTTGTTTTCAACTATAACGGTCAAAAATGTTAACACATCTAAAACAACTCACCTGTTGGTTCCGCAAGGTGGTTACCTCGTGAACGAGCATCTTGATCATTTTCTCCCACTTCGGGGGCGCGCCCGTTTCACCGTCTGTCCCGAGCTCCTCTCCTGAGGTCCATCCGGAGTTCATGAGCTCAGAGAGCGCGCTGGGCACTGGATTCCCCTTAACTAACACCACGAGCGCCGAGAGGAGTGAGAGATCTGAAAGGAGGGGAAGAGGAGAACAAGTGAGTGATAAAATACAAAAATGCCACCAGGGAGAACGGCAGATTAGTGTGACGTCAGACGTACAGCGTGTAGAAGAATTCATGTTCCAGCTAATTGTTTGTAGGCTCTGGGTCCAGTGATGCTCCTGACTGATGATGAAGTTGGTAGGCTACTTGTTTTGTCAGACTGATGCTTCATGCCCCAGCATTTATATTCTTACACATCACAGGGGTTTCCTCTTCTCCTCCCCCTAGCCCTCCTCCCCCTATTCTGTTCTCTTCTTTAGCATCTTTCCATCATTATCAGTCAGACATGTTGGATACTTCCTGAATGGCACCCTGTTACAGACTAATATCTCTCCATTAGAGACTTCCTGTAGTCATATATTTGTGAATGTGTCCCAAAAGGTACCTATTCTCTACTTTGTGCACTATTTTTGACTGGAGCCCTGGTTAAAAAAAGAGTGTACTATGTAGGGAATAGGTGTCATTTGGGACATAGAGGGACACAGACAAAATAATGACTACAGGAAGTCTCTAATGGAGAGATAGTAGTCCGTTGTCATATAACCTGTCATGTAACGCAGGTCAGTAGGTCTCTCTACTCTGGTCCATGGAACACCTCAAATAGGTATCAGGCCTATCTAGAATGCAGGGTTGGGGGAATTCTCTCAATTCATCACAGATAACAGTTAATTCAGGGTTGGGGAACTTCTCTCAATTCATCACAGATAACAGTTAGTTCAGGGTTGGGGGAATTCTCTCAATTCAGCACAGATAACAGTTAGTTCAGGGTTGGGGGACTTCTCTCAATTCAGCACAGATAACAGTTAGTTCAGGGTTGGGGGACTTCTCTCAATTCAGCACAGATAACAGTTAATTCAGGGTTGGGGGAGTTCTCTCAATTCAGCCCAGATAACAGTTAGTTCAGGGTTGGGGGAGTTCTCTCAATTCAGCCCAGATAACAGTTAGTTCAGGGTTGGGGGAATTCTCTCAATTCATCACATATAACAGTTAGTTCAGGGTTGGGGGAATTCTCTCAATTCATCACAGATAACAGTTAGTTCAGGGTTGGGGGAATTCTCTCAATTCATCCCAGATAACAGTTAGCTCAGGGATGGGGGACTTCTCTCAATTCATCCCAGATAACAGTTAGTTCTGGCCCACATCAGCCAGGGTCGGTTTAACTACCAGACAGATTTTGAGGGGCACACAAACACTCAGATATCTTGAGTGAATCCGACAGATCAGTAGGGATGACAACGCGTGATATTGATAGGTACATAAATTGGACCATATTGCTCAGCTTGGTCTCATTGATGTCCTGCCTGAGCATTTGAAATATAACAAGTTATTTTGGGTGAGAGGGAAAATGTATGGGAGTTAAAAGTACATATTTTCTTAAGGAATGTAGTGAAAAATGTAATAAAAAGTTGTCAAAAATATTTAAAATACTTAAAAAAACGACTTATGTACGACTTAAAGTATTTTTACTTAGTATTTTACACCACTGGGGGAAGTTGTCTTTTCTTCTGTACCAAGTCTTTTGTGTGTTATGTGTGAGGAGTGGGGTTTGTTTCTTTATTCTGTGTCTACCACGATCCATGCATATATATTCAACATAACTCACAAATAAAACTAGGATCTGTGAATATATATACAAATATTTCATAAATAAAACCATAATCCGTAAATATGTTAAAACATTTTAAATTAATCCATTATCCGTGAATATGTAAAGATATTTTACAAATATTCACCATATATCCCAAATAAATCCATGATCTGTAAATATATTAAACATAGCACACAAATAGTATAAAAATGTCAACAAATGTTGAACGATTTGTGAGCAAAATCCCTAACATTTACAACTGTGGAATGTGCATTTGCGCATTTAAAAAGTGCTTACAGATTGTTTAGAAAATTTGTCTGCCTGTAGATGTGTTACAATCTACAAATGTGGCTTCAGATGAAAGTTGGCTCTCTCCATTCATTGGGGATAATCTTTGTGTCACGTAACACGTAGAGTGATGACATCTCAGCATTCTCATTCGGATTTTTCTTCTGTGAACTCTTTCTAGCTAGAAGAATAACTAAACAACAATTTTCTGAAATGTAAGTACAACGTTTATTTATTCAACAAATTATGTTGAAATGTTCCACAAATGGCTTTCATATGAATGTTAAATTCAATCATTGAGGTGTGCAATGCCGAGTGTGTGATTTTGACAGGCCACTAGCAGATGATCTCGTCAGTTGGTTAGACATAAAATAAAATAAACTAACTAGTTAATTGTTAATTCGGGAATGTGTCAATTTTGAAGAACAGCTCTGTTTTATATTTCTGAATTGGTGATTTGGCTAGCCAGCTAATGAGAAATGTTGCAAATAATATTTTTCAATCTGTGATTTGTTTGCATGACCAACCTTTATCTGATTGATATATATATTATAATTTTTTTAATTGACGTGGGACCGCCGAAAAAGATGGCAGCACGTTAGAGAGCTCCTAATACCTGCATGTAAATACGGCATACACTTTCATTTTTGTCTTAAAATATTTGACTTGAAGTACAGTTTAATATAAAAAATAATTTACTTTTTGAAACATCTCGCTAAAGTGGCATTGTTGGAATGTCGACACGCTGAAAACTTCTTCAAGCCTAACACGCGGTATTCACAGAAGCCACGTCGATTAGCAAACAACAGCAAGTCCTCCCGAATACCCCCACCAATACATGGATAAACACGTCAACCCGGAGAAATCTGAAGGATCTATTTGAGCAAACTAATCCCGTGTGTGCAGAAAATTATGGCAGAAGGATTTGGATTTGACGACAGGAACGAATTCGAAATTGAACGAACCCATTGCAGCTTAACCATGCCTGGCGAGAATGGGGCCCCCGAGAACGGTTCTTCTGCGCTTCCAACGATCTACAACCTGGAACAAGGTTCGTAGAAAGCAAAGGGTGGCGTTCAGTGGGAAGGCCGCCGGCTGTCTTTTTTTACCAGACCTGTCCAAGGAACTGTCAATGAAGAGGAAGAAGTTTGCAACTGCGAAGAAACAAAAAGAACTTTACTTGGGAGGGAAAGAAAATAATTTTCGAGGACAACGTGGAGGCAGAGAGATTATTGCCTAGATAAAGAAGACGAGACAAGGTCAAATACACGTTGAATTGTATGCCGTTTGTAATACAAATGAAGGTAGCCTATGTGTGCTAATTTAGCCTTTCAAGCGCCTCACGGATCGTTAGGTATTTTGAGTTGAGACTGCAGGTTCTCTTCTGCAGCGTCAAAGACAGTTCTGTGATGATTGACTCATTGAGAAGAAACGTTTTAATGAGGGAGGTGATAAGAAAGGCAGAATATGCTCTGTTTAGACCAGTTTTAATGAGGGAGGTGAGAAGAAAGGCAGAATATGCTCTGTTTAGACCCGTTTTAATGAGGGAGGTGAGAAGAAGGGCAGAATATGCTCTGTTTAGACCCGTTTTAATGAGGGAGGTGAGAAGAAAGGCAGAATATGCTCTGTTTAGACCCGTTTTAATGAGGGAGGTGAGAAGAAAGGCAGAATATGCTCTGTTTAGACCCGTTTTAATGAGGGAGGTGATAAGAAAGACAGACTATGCTCTGTTTAGACCCGTTTTAATGAGGGAGGTGAGAAGAAAGGCAGAATATGCTCTGTTTAGACCCGTTTTAATGAGGGAGGTGAGAAGGCAGAATATGCTCTGTTTAGATCAGTTTTAATGAGGGAGGTGAGAAGAAAGGCAGAATATGCTCTGTTTAGACCAGTTTTAATGAGGGAGGTGAGAAGAAAGGCAGAATATGCTCTGTTTAGACCCGTTTTAATGAGGGAGGTGAGAAGAAAGGCAGAATGTGCTCTGTTTAGACCAGTTTTAATGAGGGAGGTGAGAAGAAAGGCAGAATGTGCTCTGTTTAGACCAGTTTTAATGAGGGAGGTGAGAAGAAAGGCAGAAGGTGCTCTGTTTAGACCAGTTTTAATTAATGAGGGAGGTGAGAAGAAAGGCAGGCTACTAGCAAGACAACTAAAAATGCAAAACACTTCTAACGTTATCCCAGCAATTAAGAAGGGCAAAGACATAAACCGTGTGTTTCAATGTTTTTATGAAGATTTATATATATTCTCCTGTTCAGCCCCATAGATATGGATACTTTTTTGGTCTGGTATAGAGTTACCTGGATTATCAGAGGACCTGGACTGAACTATAACAAAATAGGAGTTTAGAGCCGCCATTTTATTTATGAAAGCAGGGAAGTCACCTGTATTGTACCTGTGTTGACAGTGGTTTACCAGGAAGCATTAAAAACGTCTCCTTCCAGACACCGGGCGGCAGGGTAGCCTAGCGGTTAGAGTGTAGGGGCGGCAGGGTAGCCTAGTGGTTAGAGCGTAGGGGCGGCAGGGTAGCCTAGTGGTTAGAGTGTAGAGGTGGCAGGGTAGCCTAGTGGTTAGAGGGTAGGGGCGGCAGGGTAGCCTAGTGGTTAGAGTGTAGGGGCGGCAGGGTAGCCTAGTGGTTAGAGTGTAGGGGCGGCAGGGTAGCCTAGTGGTTAGAGTGTAGGGGCGGCAGGGTAGCCTAGTGGTTAGAGTGTGGGGCGGCAGGGTAGCCTAGTGGTTAGAGTGTAGGGACGGCAGGTAGCCTAGTGGTTAGAGTGTAGGGGCGGCAGGGTAGCCTAGTGGTTAGAGTGTAGGGGCGGCAGGGTAGCCTAGTGGTTAGAGTGTAGGGGCGGCAGGGTAGCCTAGTGGTTAGAGTGTAGGGACGGCAGGTAGCCTAGTGGTTAGAGTGTAGGGACGGCAGGTAGCCTAGTGGTTAGAGCGTTGGACTAGTAACCGAAAGGTTTCATGTTCAAATCCCCGAGCTGACAAGGTACAAATCTGTCGTTCTACCCCTGAACAGGCAGTTAACCCACCGTTCCTAGGCCGTCATTGAAAATAAGAATTTGTTCTTAACTGACTTGCCTAGTTAAATAAAGGTAAAATAAAAAAAATAAAAAAATAATGAGGCTTTGATATTGCTGACCCCTAAAAAGGATAGAGATACTACAGAATCTATGAATTTTAGAGCTATCAGCCTCCTAAGCGATACGCTTAGAGAAGGCACTACCTAATATCATACATAGTGACCTAGTAGGACTGATTTAAGAACAGGACCTCAACTGATAATATGAGGAGGCTCCTACATTTCATGTTGTTAAACCGCTCAAATATAGTTCCCACGGATGCTGAAAAGTAATTTGATAGGGTAGAGTGGGCTTTCCTCTTAAGAACCCTAGGAAAATTGGGTTTTGGACCTGACTTTGGTAAAGGGGTAGGGGTCCTCTATTCCAATCCTAAAACAACAGTACTTACCAATGGAATTATGTCTCTTTTTTTTAAAAGTCTTTCTAAACGCACAAGGCAGGGTTGCTCACTCTCCCCTCTCTTGTTTACCATAGTTTTAGAGCCTCTTACGACAATGATAAGAACAGATCCAGAAATCAGGGGTGTACATGAAGGAGGAAAAGAACACAAGCTGCCTATGTATGCAGATGATATTCTACTGCTGATCTCTGATCCTCTTCAGTAAGTACCATTACTTACTTCTATTGAATCCTATTCTAGTATGTCAGGCTACAAAATGAATTGGAATAAGTCGGAAGCAATGCCAATTACTGTCGTATGTCACTCTTACCTCATTTTAATTTAAAATGTGTTCCTACTGGGATGACATATTTGGGTATTAAATTGAGTAAAAATTTGGAGGAAGTGATATGGCAAAAAAAAATTGCCACTACTAGTCGAGATTTTTTTTAAAATGGGAAAATATAAAACTTTATTTTATGGGGAAATATCAACATGATTAAAATGGTTGTGATCCCACAATTTAATTACAGTGCCGTTGGAAAGTATTCAGACCCCTTGACTTTTTCCACATTTTGTTACGTTACAGATGGATTAAAAATGGATTCAATATTTTTTTAAATCCTCAGCAATCTACACACAATAACTGATAATGACAAAGCAAAAACAGGTTTTTATTTTTTTGTGCAAATTTCTTAAAAATAAAAACCAGAGATACCTTATTTACGTCAGTATTCAGACTCTTTGCTATGAGACTCAAAATTGAGCTCAGGTGCATCCTGTTTCCATTGATCATCCTTGAGATGTTTCCACAACTTGATTGGAGTACACCTGTGGTAAATGCAATTGATTGGACATGATTTGGAAAGACACACACCTGTCTATATAAGGTAAGGTCCCACAGTTGACAGTGCATGTCAGAGCAAAAACCAAGCCATGAGGTTGAAGGATTTGGCCTTAGAACTCAGAGACAGGATTGTGTCGAGGCACAGATCTGGGGAAGGGTACCAAAAAATGTCTGCAGCATTGAAGGTCCCCAAGAACACAGTGACCTCCATCATTCTTAAATGGAAGCTGTTTGGAACCCCCAAGACTCTTTCTAGAGCTGGCCTCACAGCCAAACTGAGCAATCGTGGGAGAAGTGCCTTGGTCAGGGAGGTGACCAAGAACCCGATGGTCACTCTGACAGGGCTCCAGAGTTCCTCTGTGGAGATGGGAGAACCTTCCAGAAGGATAACCATCTGTGCAGCACTCCCCCAATCAGGCCTTTATGTTAGAGTGGCCAGACGGAAGACACTCCTCAGTAAAAGGCACATGACAGCGTGTTTGGAGTTTGCCTTAAAGGCAACTAAAGACTCCCAAACCATGAGAAACAAGATTCTCTGGTCTGATGAAACCAAGATTGAACTCTATGGCCTGAATACCAAGCGTCACATCTGGAGGAAACCTGGCACCATCCCTACAGTGAAGCATGTTGGTGGCAGCATCATGCTGTCGGGGTGTTTTTCAGTGGCAGGGACTGGGAGACTAAAGATGAACGGAGAAAGTTCAGAGAGATCCTTGATGAAAACCAGCTCCAGAGAGCTCAGGACCTCTTCCAACAGGACAACGACACTAAGCACACAGCCAAGACAACGCAGGAGTGGCTTTGGGACAAGTCTCTGAATGTCCTTGAGTGGCCCAGCCAGAGCCCGGACTTGAAACCAATCAAACATCTCTGGAAAGACCTGGAAATAGCTGTGCCGCAATGCCCCCCTTCCAACCTGACAGAGCTTGAGAGGATCTCCAGAGAAGAATGGGAGAAACTCCCCAAATACAGGTGTGCCAAGGTTGTAGCGTCATACCCAAGAAGACTCTAGGCTGTAATCGCTGCCAAAGGTGCTTCAACAAAGTACTGAATAAAGGGTCAGAATACTTAGGTAAATGTGATTTTAATAAATTATCAAATTTTTCTAAAAACCTTTTTTCTTTGTCATTATGGGATATTGTATCTAGGTTAATGAGGGGGGGGGGGGGGGGCGATTTAATCCATTTTAAAATAAGGCTGTAACGTAACAAAATGTGGAAAAAGACAAGCAGTCTGAATGCTTTCCAAAGGCACTGTATATTTCTGCAATGTTACCTATGAATATACCAGACTGGTATTTTAAACAATATGATAAATGAATGCTTATTGGACAAAAAACAGGATTAATAGGAAGAAGCTCACCAATGGATGTAGGAGGCTTGGCTTTACCAGATGTTAAATTGTACAAGTTTTCATTTGAAATTGCTGAATTGGTTTAAGCATTGGGTCAAAGGGGATGCTGGCTTGGATTGAATAGAACGGGAACCAAGTTATCCTTTCACCCCTTCACATAGTCTGACAGGGGAGAGGTCTGTTGATTCTCTGTCACATAGTCTGACAGGGGAGAGGTCTGTTGATTCTCTGTCACATAGTCTGACAGGGGAGAGGTCTGTTGATACTCTGTCACGTAGTCTGACAGGGGAGAGGTCTGTTGATTCTCTGTCACATAGTCTGACAGGGGAGAGGTCTGTTGATTCTCTGTCACATAGTCTGACAGGGGAGAGGTCTGCTGATTCTCTGTCACATAGTCTGACAGGGGAGAGGTCTGTTGATTCTCTGTCACATAGTCTGACAGGGGAGAGGTCTGTTGATTCTCTGTCACATAGTCTGACAGGGGAGAGGTCTGTTGATTCTCTGTCACATAGTCTGACAGGGGAGAGGTCTGTTGATTCTCTGTCACATAGTCTGACAGGGGAGAGGTCTGTTGATTCTCTGTCACATAGTCTGACAGGGGAGAGGTCTGTTGATACTCTGTCACATAGTCTGACAGGGGAGAGGTCTGTTGATACTCTGTCACATAGTCTGACAGGGGAGAGGTCTGTTGATACTCTGTCACATAGTCTGACAGGGGAGAGGTCTGTTGATTGATTCTCTGTCACATAGTCTGACAGGGGAGAGGTCTGTTGATTCTCTGTCACATAGTCTGACAGGGGAGAGATCTGTTGATTCTCTGTCACATAGTCTGACAGGGGAGAGGTCTGTTGATTCTCTGTCACATAGTCTGACAGGGGAGAGGTCTGTTGATTGATTCTCTGTCACATAGTCTGACAGGGGAGAGGTCTGTTGATTGATTCTCTGTCGCATAGTCTGACAGGGGAGAGGTCTGTTGATTGATTCTCTGTCACATAGTCTGACAGGGGAGAGGTCTGTTGATTGATTCTCTGTCACATAGTCTGACAGGGGAGAGGTCTGTCAACTCCCAACCCAATTTTCCTACACTCAAAAGAGGTGTGGAGAACAGTACAGAGTATATGTGGAATTTCACATCTAAAACAAGGATACTCATCATTGTGGCACAATCCTAGGCTACGGATAGGAAAGAAGTCTGTATACTGGAGAGAGTGGGTAATGAAAGGAATTCATACTATAGGTGATCTGTATAATGGAGAGGTTTTAATGTCGTACTCAGATCTGGTAATAAAACATGTGGGAGATGAGGGATATTAATGGAAGTATTTACAATGGAGGGAACCAAATCCAGGAAAGAACCCAATAGCGGAGTATTTCGAATTACCCAAACACAAAGCAGCCATTTTGTTTTTACTCAATATATAGTCATCTGCAGAGTAGACTGTAAAAACCTCAGAATAATATGGCAAATGGACCTTAAGTGTGAAATTGAGGATGATGCTTGGTTGAAGATCTTGTCCAGCTCAGAGAGGGGAAGGAAAGGGAAGCCAGGGGGAAACTTACTCAATATAAGATACTACATAGGTTTTATTGGACCCCAACAAGGCTTCATAACAGGGGTCTGACCAACAGTTCTCTGTGTTGGAAATGCCAAAAAAGACCCTGGGACATTTTTACACATAATATGTGAATGTACAGTAGTCCTTTTCTGTTTGGGCGTTTTGAAATATCTGGAGGAATGGTTGGGGTTAACAATTCCAGTTTCACAGAGAATATGTCTCTTGGGTGATAAAACAGAGTTACTTAATGTAAC
The DNA here is from genome assembly GCF_002021735.2 of Oncorhynchus kisutch. Classification (NCBI taxonomy): domain Eukaryota; kingdom Metazoa; phylum Chordata; class Actinopteri; order Salmoniformes; family Salmonidae; genus Oncorhynchus; species Oncorhynchus kisutch. Next base: position 79,000,636 of record NC_034187.2, read on the forward strand.
AAATGAGGAATTTGCACTGATCACTGTTGGTATGGTTATAGCAGTTAGAGTAATCCTTAGAATTTGGAAGTGTCATGCAACTCCTACTCTGAAACAGTGGATAGAATCAATGTTGGAGGTAACATCTTATGAACACATGCTTGCTGGGATCACTGGAAGAAATGACAAGTCTAGAAGTTGGACGTGTTTTATTGGTCATGTTGTTTCTAAGACTGGAAGGTGATGACTTATGCTTGTGAACCCATTTAGTTCTGTACTGGAGCTTGTGAACCCATTTAGTTCTGTACTGGAGCTTGTGAACCCATTTAGTTCTGTACTGGAGCTTGTGAACCCATTTAGTTCTGTACTGGAGCTTGTGAGCTGTGTATGTGTGCTATGTTTGAGGATATGTCTGGATGTGATGCTCAATGTTTTTATGCTGTACAATATTTCATTTATTTTTTGTTTGTTTGTTTATGGGAGAAGAAAAAAAACTTTAATAAATAAATAAATATTTAAATCTTTGCAATTCAGCGAGCTGTTTTCTGCTCCATGTAGGTTTTCAAACCATGCCACAGCTTGTTAGCCACTCCCAATGCTTTGGGCCTGTGCTTTGCCTCTTGAGTGTTCTGATGTCTGACAAATGGTTTACCATGTTATTGTCACTAGAACGTACAACTGTCAACGTGGGGTGAAGTAGCTAGCTAGCCAACCAACAACAGCTGGAATGCCACAATCAGTCTTCAACTGTCAACATGGGGTGAAGTAGCTAGCTAGCCAACCAACAACAGCTGGAATGTCTCAATCAGTCTTCAACTGTCAACGTGGGGTGAAGTAGCTAGCTAGCCAACCAACAACAGCTGGAATGCCACAATCAGTCTTCAACTGTCAACGTGGGGTGAAGTAGCTAGCTAGCCAACCAACAACAGCTGGAATGCCACAATCAGTCTTCAGTGCTGAAGTCCAGTAAACAAACTCACAGATTGCTTCCTGATGTCTAAAACACCTGGACAAGAGGGCATTGAACCATCATTGTTCGGTTTACTACCATTACAGACAAAACAACAGACTATAGCTACTATTACAGACAAAACACAATACTGTTGCGAGTATGCCATTACTGATTACATGCCCCACCCCCTCTCTTTTTGCGCTATTTTCAGTGTAAATACAGATTCCCTGTTGAGATTGTCACTGATAGCATTCTAGATAACACTAACTTATGGAGACCTGCGTGTGTATGTAAACATCTACTGCAAGTTCACAGCTTATTTTGTCAATTACATCGGCGATGTAATTTACAAAATAGCCTCCAGCACTCTACTCAGCAAACTGGATGCAGTCTGTCACAGTTCCATCTGTTTTGTCACCAAAGCCTCATATACCACCCACCATTGCGAATTGTATGCTCTCGTCGGCTGGCCCTCGCTACGTATTCGTCACCAGACCCACTGGCTCCAGGTCATCTACAACTCTGCTAGGTAAAGCTCCCGCCTTACCTCAGCTCACTGGTCAACATAACAACACCCACCCGTAGCACGCGCTCCAGCAGGTATATCTCACTGGTCATCCCCAAAGCCAACACCTATTTTGGCAGCCTCTCCTTCCAGTTCTCAGCTGCCAATGACTGGAATGAACTGCAAAAATCGCTGAAGTTGGAGACTTATATCTCCCTCACTAACTTTAAGCATCAGCTGTCAGAGCAGCTTGTGTACCTGTATCTGAGCAGCTAACCGATTGCTGCTGCTGTACATAACCCATCTGTAAATAGTCCATCCAACTACCTACCTCATCCCTATATTGTTTTTATTTTTTTTAATTCTCTTTTTGTAATTGTCATGACACCGAAAGTCACCAACAGACTGTATTAGAAAGGTTTGCTGAAAGGTTCTCGCGCTCAGCAAAGACTCCTGGGCAGATTTTTGTATTGCACTCTAGGGTTTGTTTCTGGACCAGACCATTGTTTTTCAGCTTGAGTGCCCAGTGTCTGCCTTAAATGATGCAGAATCTTAAAGGTTGGCTGAACATTCTGGTTTGGCCTCCTTTTAGATTTGGTTCATTAAAAAATGCTAGCAGCCATGACTGAGTTCAAACGTGGCCTGGTTTAGGGGTGTGGCCTGGTTTAGGGGTGTGGCCTGGTTTAGGGGTGTGGCTTGATTTCAGGGTGTGGCTTGGTTCAGTGGTTTCGGGGTGTGGCTTGGTTTCGGGGTGTGGCTTGGTTTCGGGGTTTGATTTCGGGGTGTGGCTTGGTTTAGGGGTGTGGTTTGATGTGGGTGTCACGTCAGTTTTTAAAAGTAGAAGAAATGTTTCTGACTAATATCGATGCCACATATGCTGTTTTCTAAAGGAGAAGTTGTTTTTTAGGGGCAGTTGCTTTTTAACATTACATTTCTGTCCTAACCACAGGTTTCCCCTACAAGGAAAATAAGAAGTCCAGTTCCCCATGATGGTAATCTGACTGGCACAGGCTAATAATAACTCCTTTTAATTCACTTTGAGAACATTTTCACTACTTTCTCCCTCCCTGTTTTTGAAGTGACCCATGAACATCATTTGTCACCCAAGCAGGTAGAACGTACAATATCCCAGTGTGCATCTGGCTCCGTCAGACCCACCCCCAGAGCCGGCTGCGGTGCAACGCGTCTCTCTGTCTCCATGGTGATCGACCCCAGTGCTCCTGTGCTGCCTTACCAACGACAGTGTTACAACGTGGTTTTGTTTACTTGTTTGTTTTGATAGTGCTCGGTGAATGCTTTGTATATGTACTGTTTATTATTAAAAGAAGAGAAGTTATAGATTAGCGGTTACTCTAATCTGCTGAAGCTGTGCTGTACTCTAATCTACTGAAGCTGAAGCTGTGCTGTACTCTAATCTACTGAAGCTGAAGCTGTGCTGTACTCTAATCTACTGAAGCTGAAGCTGTGCTGTACTCTAATCTACTGAAGCTGAAGCTGTGCTGTACTCTAATCTACTGAAGCTGTGCTGTACTCTAATCTACTGAAGCTGAAGCTGTGCTGTACTCTAATCTACTGAAGCTGTACTGCGCTGTACTCTAATCTACTGAAGCTGTGCTGTACTGCACTGTACTCTAATCTACTGAAGCTGAAGCTGTGCTGTACTCTAATCTACTGAAGCTGAAGCTGTGCTGTACTCTAATCTACTGAAGCTGAAGCTGTGCTGTACTCTAATCTACTGAAGCTGAAGCTGTGCTGTACTCTAATCTACTGAAGCTGTACTGCGCTGTACTCTAATCTACTGAAGCTGAAGCTGTGCTGTACTCTAATCTACTGAAGCTGAAGCTGTGCTGTACTCTAATCTACTGAAGCTGAAGCTGTGCTGTACTCTAATCTACTGAAGCTGTGCTGCACTGTACTCTAATCTACTGAAGCTGTGCTGTACTGCACTGTACTCTAATCTACTGAAGCTGTGCTGTACTGCGCTGTACTCTAATCTACTGAAGCTGTGCTGTACTGCACTGTACTCTAATCTACTGAAGCTGTGCTGTACTGCGGTGTACTCTAATCTACTGAAGCTGTGCTGTACTCTAATCTACTGAAGCTGTGCTGTGACATGCAAACTTGTGAAACATGAGGAGAATGACATTCATATCCATAATTATGCATTTCTGTGTAGCACAAATTAGGGACCCGTGATATAATTCCGTTACCGTAATTCTGTTACCGCGTGTAAATCCACTTCACTGACTGTAGTTCAAACTCAAGGTGCCATATCATAGTTGACATATACCCCATTCTTTCTGCAGACCTCTTTGACTTTGAATTGGGAGCAGATATTTAAGAGTTAAAGGGTTTTTGGAAAACTTATTTGCATAAAAACATGACATTCTGTTTACTGTAATTCTGTTTACTGTAATTCTGTTACCAAAGTTTTCATCTGCACAGTTCTTCCACTAAATTCGTTTTTGTAACATGTTTAGGGAAAATTGTTAAACGTAGTTTTCATGTGTAGAATTGTATGGTTTGTTAATCTTTGAAATCAATTGATTATTTTAATCAGCTGTGTAGTGCTAGGACATAACCAAAAAGGCACACCGAGGGGATCCCCAGGACAGAGTTTGGGAAACACTGATCTAATATTATCTTACATTTGTTTTACTGTTTCATTTTCTAATCCACTCATGAGATTTAATAATAGAAACTGAGTTTCAATTACACATTTTTCTACCCAATCAAATGTTTATGTAGTTTTTCAAAATTCTATAATTTACCTTGTTGCCACACACACACGTTGAAAAAGTACCCAAATGTCATACTTGAGTAAATTTAAAGATACCTTAATAGAAAGAGACTCCAGTGAAAGTCATCCAGTTAAATACTACTTAAAAGTCTAAGTATTTGGTCAAGTTAAATATACTTAAGTATCAAAAGTAAATGTATATTTCTACATGTGGAACTCTACTTGGCAGTGTTCTAAATTAGAAGCCTTCTGGCATGATGTTTGTGACACCCTGACCTTTTATTATGGAGATCCCTTTCCCACTTGACCCTGGAATGGGTCAAGTGGTTGATGGTTGATGGTTGATTTTGTCACGTTTTATCAAGGTGGGTGGAATCAGGAGCAGAGAGCAGGTTTCAGTGATTCGAACAGTTTATTCTCCGGCGCACAAAAAACACGGTCAACCCAACACACAGGGTGAATAACCCAACACACAGGGTGAATAATCCAACATACAGGGTGAATAACCCAACACACAGGGTGAATAATCCAACACACAGGGTGAATAACCCAACACACAGGGTGAATAATCCAACACACAGGGTGAATAATCCAACACACAGGGTGAATAATCCAACACACAGGGTGAATAACCCAACACACAGGGTGAATAACCCAACACACAGGGTGAATAATCCAACACACAGGGTGGAATAATCCAACACCCCGGGTGAATAATCCAACACACAGGGTGAATAATCCAACACACAGGGTGAATAATCCAACACAGTATCAAAATAGACCGGAGAATAAAACACAAGTACTACACCAAATGACATGAATACAAAAACAATCCCGCACAAAACAAGGGCGGGACAACCTACTACATATAAGGACGTTATTAAACTAAAATACACACAGGTGAAACTAATAAGACAAAACCAACAGACAAACGGAAAAGGGATCGGTGGTGGCTAGTAGGACGGCGACAACGACCGCCGAGCACCGCCCGAATAGGCAGGAGAGCCAACTTCGGCGGAAGTCGTGACAGATTTACCTTTTGTAGTAGTACTTACTTTTGCTGTGTTTTTTATTGTTCTGTTGAATAATTTAAAATATACTGTATATATATTAAAATACAAAGTTAAAGTATAAATAATTTCAAATTCCTTATATTAAGCAAACCAGACGGCACGATGTTCTTGTTTTTTAATATGCAGGGGCACACTCCAACACTCAGTTTGAGTGCAAAGCTGTCGTCAAGGCAAAGAGTGGCTACTTTGAAAAATCTCAAACATGAAAAAAATATATATTTGTTTAACACTTTTTTTGGTTACTACATGATTCCATATGTGTTATTTCATAGTTTTGATGTCTTCACTATTATTCTACAATGTAAAATTTAAGAAAAACCCTGCAATGAATAGGTGTGTCCAAACTTCTGACGAGTACGGTGTACTGAGTGTACAAAACACTAGGAACACCTTCATATCAGAATAGCCTCATTTATTCTACAGGGTGTCGAAAGCATTCCACGGGGATGCTGGCCCATGTTGACTGCTTCCCACAGTTGTGTCAAATTGGCTGGATGTCCTTTGGGTGGTGGACCATTATTGTTACACATGGGAAACTGTTGAGTGTGAAAAACCCAGCAGCGCTGCAGTTCTTGACACACTCAAACCAGTGTACCTTGCACCTACTACAGTGGAGGCTGCTGAAGGGAGGATGGCTCATAATAATGGCTAGAAAGAAGTGAATGGGATGGTACCATGTATTTGATACCATTCCACTGATTCTACTCCAGCCATTACCACGAACCCGTCCTCCCGAATTAAGGTGCCACCGACCTCCTGTGACCTACCATGGTCCTTTGTAGCTCAGTTGGTAGAGCTTGCCGTTTGTAACACCAGGGTAGTGGGTTCGTTTCCTGGGACAATCCATACTTAAAATGTATGCATGCATGACTTTAAGTCGCTTTGGATAAAAGTGTCTGCTAAATGCCATATATTACCATACCCTGTTCAGAGGCACTTAAAACTTTTGTCTGGCCCATTCAACCTCTGATTGGCACACATGCACAATCCTTGTCTCAAGGCTTAAAAATCCTTCTTTAACCTGTCTCCTCCCCTTCATCTACACAGATTTATGTAGCTTTCACCTGGATTCACCTGGTCAGTCTGTCATGGAAATAGTGTGTTTTGTACACTCAGTCTTTTTGGTAACCAACCTTTCTCAGAATCTAAAAAGCATTGTACTTAATGATAATGTACAGAAGTATGTCAAGTACGGGAGACAACTGTGAGAGGGATGGAGAATGGTATGGTGTGAGGGGTGGTACAGTTGAAGTCGGAAGTTTACCTCAGCCAAATACATTTAAACTCAGATTTTCACAATTCCTGACATTTTAATCGTAGTAAAAATTCCCAGTCCTAGGTCAGTTAGGATCACTACTTTATTTTAAGAATGTGAAATGTCAGAATAATAGTAGCGAGAATCATTTATTTCAGCTTTATTTCTTTCATCACATTCCCAGTGGGTCAGAAGTTTACATACACTCAATTAGTATTTGGTAGCATTGCCTTTAAATTGTTTAACTTGGGTCAAAAGTTCAGGGTGGCCTTCCACAAGCTTCCCACAATAAGTTGGGGGAATTTTGGCCCATTCCTTCCGACAGAGCTGGTGTAACTGAGTCAAGTTTGTAGGCATCCTTGCTCGCACACGCTTTTTCAGTTCTGCCCACAAATGTAGGATTGAGGTCAGGGCTTTGTGATGGCCACTCCAATACCTTGACTTTGTTGTCCTTAAGCCATTTTGCCACAACTTTGGAAATATGCTTTGGAAGACCCATTTGTGACCAAGCTTTAACTTCCCAACTGATGTCTTGAGATGTTGCTTCAATATATCCACATCATTTTCCTGCCTCATGATGCCATCTATTTTGTTAAGTGCACCAGTCCCTCCTGCAGCAAAGTACCCCACAACATGATGCTGCCACCCCCGTGCTTCACGGATGGGATGGTGTTCTTCGGCCTGCAAGCCTCCCCCTTTTTCTTCCAAACATAACAATTGTCATTATGGCCAAACAGTTCTATTTTTGTTTCATCAGACCAGAGGACATTTCTCCAAAAAGTACAATCTTTGTCACCATGTCCTGTTGCAAACCATAGTCTGGCTTTTTTATGGCGGTTTTGGAGCAGTGGCTTCTTCCGTGCTGAGCGGCCTTTCAGGTTATGTCAATACAGGACTCGTTTTACTGTGGATATAGATACTTTTGTACCCGTTTCCTCCAGCATCTTCACAAGGTCCTTTGCTGTTGTTCTGGGATTGATTTGCACTTCTCACACCAAAGTACGTTCATCTCTAGGAGACCGAACACGTCTCCTTCCTGAGCGGTATGATAGTTGTGTACTATTGTTTGTACAGATGAACATGGTACCTTCAGGTCTTTGGAAATTGCTCCCAAGGATGAACCAGACTTGTGGAGGTCTACAATTTGTTTCCTGAGGTCTTGGCTGATTTCTTTTGATTTTCCCATGATGTCAAGCAAAGAGGCACTGAGTTTGAAGGTAGGCCTTGAAATACATCCACAGGTATACCTCCAATTGACTCAAATGATGTCAATTAGCCTATCAGAAGCTTCTAAAGCCATGACATTTTCTGGAATTTTCCAAACTGTTTAAAGGCACAGTCAACTTAGTGTATGTAAACTTCTGACCCACTGGAATTGTGATACAGTGAATTATAAGTGAAATAATCTGACTGTAAACATTTGTTGGAAAAAGACGTGTCATGCACCAAGTAGATGTCCTAATCGACTTGCCAAAACTATAGTTTGTTAACAAAACATTTGTGGAGTGGTTGAAAAACGAGTTTTAATGACTCCAACCTAAGTGTATCTAAACTTCCGTCTTCATCTGCATGTGCCAGCTGGTTACTACATGATTATATGTGTTATTTTATAGTTTTGATGTCTTTGATATTATTCTGCAATGTAGAAAAATAGTAAAAATAAAGAAAAGCCCTTCAATGAGTAGATGCCTTTGCCTGTTACTGTATAGACAGAGCATTGTTACTGTATAGACAGAGCATTGTTACTGTATAGACAGAGCATTGTTACTGTATAGACAGAGCATTGTTACTGTATAGACAGAGCATTGTTACTGTATAGACAGAGCATTGTTACTGTATAGACAGAGCATTGTTACTGTATAGACAGAGCATTGTTACTGTATAGACAGAGCATTCGGAAAGTATTCAGACCCTTTTTCTTTCCCCATGTTACGTTACACCGTTATTCTAAAATGGATTGAATAGTTTTTATTCCTCATCAATCTACCCAAAATATCCCATAATGACAAAACTAAAACAGGTTTTCAGATGTTTTTTTTTGCAAATGTATTACAAATAAAAAAAACTTAAATATCACGTTTACATAAGTGTTCAGACCCTTTACTCAGAACTTTGTTGAAGAGATTACAGCCTTAAGTCTTCTTGGGTATAATGCTACCAGCTTGGCACACCTGTATTTGGGGAGTTTCTCCCGTTCTTCTCTGTAGATCCTCTCAAGTTCTGTCAGGTTGGATGGAGAGCATCGCTGCGCAGCCATTTTCAGGTTTCTCCAGAGATGATCGATCGGATTCAAGTCCGGGCTCTGGCTGGACTTGAAAATAAAGTCCTGAGCTGGTTCGAACCCCCAACATTTTCTTTTTTTTTTTACCTTAGTTCGACATGAAATTACCAATCAACATGGATAGAGCAGTTTGCTATGGAGCAGACAAGCTATTGTGTATGCGCGATGGACAGACAGGTGTAGGACACAAGTTGCGACTGAACATTTTGGGGTGGGGAAAGAGCACCAGAGGTTGGATGAGGAGACTTGGCTCGAATCGTTGGGCATCTAGTTATGACATGCATTATATGAATTAGGCCCACATAATTAAACAAGATCAGATGAATTGAGTCTCGCCTACCCTTTTCAGTGACCCGTGATGTGAACTACAAAAATATGCAAACCAATACTTCAGGTCAGTTTGATCAATGAGCATGCCTACTTTGCATGAATGACATCTCTCAAATGAAACAATGCGAAATTCCAATATAAAATCATTTGTCTAGCTGCTTTCTATTCTGTTGCTGCGTGAAATAGCAAACATAACGTGAATTCAGCGATTACATTTGTTGACTTCATTTTTGTTGCTGCCTGATAAAACAGTAATATTCCTTAAAAAATAAAAATACTATTGGTCGCGTATACATATTTATCAGTATATGCAGGTGCAGCAAAATGCTTATGTTACAGGCTCCAACAGTGCAGCAATACTTAATAATGCTAAGCAACAGGCTATACACAACTCCAAAAATAAAATTAAAATAAATTAAGAACTATCAGAATGAGCAATGTCACAACTGTCAGTAAGAGTCTCCATGATTGAGTCTTTGAATGAAGAGATGGGAGATAAAACTGTCCAGTTTGAGTGTTTTTTGCAGGTCGTTCCAGTCGCTAGCTGCAGTGAACTGAAAAGAGGAGCGACCCAGGGATGTGTGTGTGCTTTGGGGACCTTTAACAGAATGTGACTGGCAGAACAGGTGTTGTATGTGGAGGATGAGGGCTGCAGTAGATATCTCAGATAGAGGGAGAGTGAGGCCAAAGAGGATTTTATAAATGAGAATCAAACAGTGGGTCTTGCGATGGGTACACAGAGATGACCAGTTTACAGATCCGTATAGAGTGCAGTGATGTGTCCTATAAGGAGCATTGGTGGCAAGTCTGATGGCCAATGGTAAAGAACATCAGGCCCTTGATCCTGACTAGTCTCCTAGTTCCTGCCGCTGAAAAACATCTCCACAGCATGATGCTGCCACCAACATGCTTCACCGTAGGGATGGTGCCAGGTTTCCTCCAGACGTGATGCTTTGCATTCAGGCCAAAGAGTTCAATCTTGGTTTCATCAGACCAGATAATCTTGTTTCTTATGGCCTAAGAGTCAATTAAGTCCCTTTCGGAAAACTCCCAGCAGGCTGTCATGTACCTTTTACTGAGGAGTGGCTTCCGTCTGGCCACTCTACCAAAAAGGCCTGATTGGTGGAGTGCTGCAGAGATGGTTGTCCTTCTGGAAGGTTCTCCCATCTCAGTTGCAGTTCTGTCAGAGGGATCATCGGGTTCTTGTTCACCTCCCTGACCAAGGCCTTTCTCCCCTGATTGCTAAGTCTAGGAAGAGTCTTGGGGGTTCCAAACTTCTTCCATTTAAGAATGATGGAGGCCACTGTATTCTTGGGAACCTTCAATGCTGCAGACATTTTTTGGTACCCTTCCCCAGATCTGTGCCTCGACACAATCCTGTCTCGGAGCTCTAAGGACAATTCCTTCAACCTCATGGCTTGGTTTTTGTTTTGACATGCACTGTCAACTGTGGGACCTTATATAGACAGGTTTGCCTTTCCAAGTCATCTCCAATCAGTATAATTTAGCTTGCAAGATGTTATTACACATTTGTGAACATTTTGCGAATCGCACTTACAACCACGAATCTCAATGTGCGACCATAAAATTGACTTCACCATCTACCATTATGATACTCCTCATAAGGAACAGCCTCCTAGGAATTCATGGGAATGTACAGTATTTCAGTGTAATGTTTCTGGGAGAAAAATACATGTGTTTAAGTATTTATTTTTGTATTGGGGACTGCATAAGTACTAAAAAAGAACAAAAAAAAATTCCGAAATGTTTCACGTTTTTATGTCACATGCAGCACAGTGAAATGTCTTTCTTCCAAACTCAAAAACCCAAAAGGCAATAATCAATAACAAAAACACACGACAACTAAGAATTTGGAAATATGAGAAATGATTGGCTTCTGTTCAGTTCATACAATACTATGTATTGTTTTAAAAAGTATCTGTAATAAAACAAAGCGTGTGTATCTTCTTAAACCTGTAGCTGTTGAAATCTAGCTCACCACTCTACACTACAAAGCAACACAGTGTTGATTACTATAATGGAGGTTTAAAGCTGGAGATGGTCATGCATGACCCCTTAATAATATGTTTTCAATATGGCTGACCAATTTAAAATGAATCTGGTGTAAAGTTACTTCCCCATGAAGCCAGTAAAAATTGCAGTAGACTCAAGACCAATAAATGTATCTTAGTAATGTCACAACTTCTACCGAAGTCGTTGCCTCTCCTTGTTCGGGCGGTGCTCGGCGTTCGACGTCACTGGTCTTCTAGCCATCATTGATCCATTTTTCATTTTCCATAGGTTTTGTCTTGTCTTCCCACACACATGTTTTCAATCCCATTCATTACCTGTTGTGTATTTAACCCTCTGTTTCCCCTCATGTCTTTGTCAGAGATTGTTTATTGTCAGTGTAGTGTTTTTTGTATAGGTGCGCGACGGGTCTTCCTACCCATATTTGTTTATATTCATTTTTCTATTTAGTGTTATGGAGCATGTACTTGGACATTTATTAAGACTCAATTTTACACTCCGTTTGACTCTCCTGCGCCTGACTTCCCTGCCACCTATACACATATATCTGACAAGTAAGCTACAATGAACCTATTCACTCAGACTGGAAGAAAAACATTGGCTTCACTGGGGCCTTTTCTAGAAATGTCATGTCCTATAAATTAGGTGCTCAGCTGTAGTGGATGGGTCGTTCGCGAACGAGTCGGCTGTAAGAGCCGGCTCTTGTAGGTGAACGTTGGGAGCCGGCTCGCATATCAGAAGAGATATGAATAATCAAAAGATTTAAATTAATAGAATTAACTCATTCACTAATTAACTAATGGGTCGCGCCTACTCCGCAACCCACAGCAACGCAGTCTTCTATGGACCAGATTATGCCAAATTGTCAGCGATTTCCTCCTCTTCTTCCGAAGAGGAGAGGCGAAAAGGATCAGAGGACCAATATGCGGCGTGGTAAGTGTCCATGGTTCTTTTAATACATAAATGTGCACGTGAACAACTGATTACAAAAACAAGAAACGTGTGAAAACCTAAACAGCCCTATCTGGTGCAAAACACAGAGACAGGAACAATCACCCACAAACACACAGTGAAACCCAGGCTACCTAAGTATGATTCTCAATCAGAGACAACTAATGACACCTGCCTCTGATTGAGAACCATACTAGGCCGAAACATAGAAATACCCAAATCATAGAAAAACAAACATAGACTGCCCACCCAACTCACGCCCTGACCATACTAAATAATGACAAAACAAAGGAAATAAAGGTCAGAACGTGACACAAATTCTATGTCTGTGGCAAAACAAGGCCAAATTGATATTGCATTGGCTAAAATTATTGCCACCGATTTCCAGCCATTTTCGATCGTGGAGAACAGAGGTTTTAGAAATTATAGCAATAGTCTAAATCCAGTGTACACAATTCCAAGCAGGAAAACCCTTTCAAAATCACTTATTCCACATCTGTACGAGAGTACACAGGTTTCAGTGCGGGAAAGAATCCAAAAAGCTACTGCAGTTTCCCTTACCACTGACTGCTGGACATCAAGGGTAACCACTCCTTACCACTGACTGCTGGACATCAGGGGTAACCACTTCTTACATGTCGGTTACCTGTCACTTCATCGAAGATTTTTCGATGACAAGCTGACTGCTTTGAGTTCAGCGACAGACACACCTCATGGAAAAGTGGTCTGTTGTGTTAGCGACAATGCAGCTAACATAACCAAAGCCATTCAAATGTTAAAATGGACCCATCATCCATGTCTTGCCCACACAATCAACCTGATTGTAAGAGATGCTCTGAAGGTGATGAAGCCCACTGTGGACAAAGTGAAAGCAGCTGTGGAATACTTCCACAGGAGCACAGTAGGCGCTGAAAAACTAAAGTCTACACAACGCCAGATGGGGCTGCCTGAGCTGAGGCCTAAACAAGACTGCACTACAAGGTGGAATTCAACATTTTATACTGTATTTTGAAGCAGTTTCTTGAGTCAAAGGATGCCATCATCTCTACCCCATCATCTCTACCCTGGCTGTTGTCAATGCACCTGTTGATGCTCTGACCCAAGAGGAACGGGAGGTGGTGGATGAGGTGGTGGAGGAGGTGTGCAGAGTCCTGGAACCCTTTGAGCAGGTCATCAGTGGAGAGAGGTACAGTAAGCAGTTATTACTACATCATTATTTAAACCAGTATTATATATGTATATGAGCAGTAGATGAGAATATAGTATCAGTAGACCAAACATGAACCTGAACTAATAAGTTACTGTTCTCTCTATTCAGCTATGTGACAGCCTCAAAAATGATACTCCTGTGTAAGGGTCTGCAGCCAATCACAGCCAGCCGCCAGAGAGAAACAAATGTAACCACAGGACATGTGACAGAGTTGATGGACACCCTATGTTCATCAATGGACAGAAAGTTCCACAGAATGGAATCTAATTACGTGCTATCAGAAACCGCTGCGCTTGATCCCAGGTTTAAGAAGTTAGCCTTCAGTGATGCCAGAGAGATTGATTAGGCTCTTCAAAGAATAACCTCAGCAGCAGGGAGGGACAGCCCCAGCAGTCAGCTGGCTCAGGCACCAGGGCAGCAGGAAGAAGAGGGATCAGAGGGAGGGATAGCCCCAGCAGTCAGCTGGCTCAGGCACCAGGGCAACAGGAAGAAGAGGGATCAGAGGGAGCAGAAGCACCAGCAGTAGTGCCACAAAGGTCTGCTGTTTGGATGCTGTTTGACGAGAGAGCAACTGCGGATGCAGCACGAAGGAATCCCTCAGCAGATGTCATAATGGAGGTCCGATCCTATTTGGAGGAGCCCCTACTCCAAAGATCCTGCACATCCTCTGAGCTGGTGGAAGAACAATGCCTCTGTCTACCCACGGCTTACTATAGTCATGACAGGGAGACTCTGCATAGTGACCACATCCGTTCCCTCCGAGAGGGTCTTCTCGAAAACGGGACAGATAATTACTGAGAGAAAAAAACGCATCAGCCCCTCGAAAGTGAGGCAGCTTGCATTTCTGAATGCAAATGTCTCATAAAAGCTAAATATAGTCAGCATTGCTGTGTGCTGCTGGTTATAACATGGCAGTAAAGAAGAGAGAGAAAAGAGGGACCAGTTTAATGTTTTAAGTGGGATGCTGCAGTTTTGCACATTGTTATTTTTTTTGTTTTTGATATGGTGCAATATTCTATTATTATGTTGTTCAGATTCTATTCGTTTTGAATTGTTACATTTATAGGCACTTTGTTTATTAAAAAGTTATACTTTAAATGCACATGTTTAATAGCATTTTTTTTCTCAAAACAAACCAATGCATTTTTAAATACATTGTGGTTAAGGTAGAGTATGATTTAATTTAATAATTTAATTCGAATTGTTTTAACACCAATCATAGTCAAACTATCGCAAAACATATATTATTTTTAAAGAGCCGTTTGGGAGCCAAAAGAACCGACTCTTTTTGGTGAGCTGAGCCGAACGAGCCGGTTCATTGAAAATAGACGGAATGCCCATCACTGCTAGGCTGGCTGCTAACGTTAACTACATTCATTGTCAATGCACAATATTTGTTCAACAGTTGTGAAAGGTATATTAGAAAATCCATTAAATTGTACACCTGTATCACCACTTTATCCATGCTTAATAACATCAACAATGAGTTATTGTTTTGTAAGCTAGCTAAACACAACACGGACATTTGCTTACATTCGTTGCTATGGCTACGCCACACCACAAGCTGCCAGGAGCAGTGTGTCCAGGGTGGGGCAGGTCCCCAATCGTACGTCATGCACACACAGGAGGTCCTGTGAAAAATAACGTGCCCGCCTATGAATAGCAAAGGCTGACTGATTCGTTCTGGCTGAATCTGTCTTCAAAATAGACCGAAAAGTACATTTTCTACACTTATAATTCCAGTAATTACATATGAAATGTCTTCCTACATTCCTTGAATTGGTGAAGCACATACTGGCATTGTAAGTTGTCTATATTAATGTGGGGACATGATTTTTACCTGATTCACTCAGATTACTCAGGGCCAGTGCCAGAACTAATCAGTTGGATGAGCACATGATTTTCATAGGGGGACACGTTTATTTCACAGGACATCTTAGGTGTGCATGCAGATGCACGTACACAGTAAAAAAAAAAAAATGGGTGTTATAGTAAACAGACCATAGGCAGCGCATGAGTTTCAAATTTGGGGAAGCTTAAAATTTAGCCTAACATTTCTACCGATCTGCTTGCCAGTTATGATTTTCATATGCACATTTTTATGGAGCAGTTTCATTTCAATAATAATGTTTTCGTTTCTCAAAAGCATTGCAATGTGGTTAATCATAGAAATCTGAATTAAAATGCTACAAAAGTTAAAATTCAACCAATGCCAGAGAGCAACAGCCTCCACATATGGTCCCATTGATACACTGTGATCCCATTGGCGACTAAATAAATGAGGCCATGGAACTCAGCAGTAGGTCTATAGTCAAATAAGCAAAATACATAGGCCTAAAGCCAACAAATAAAAAATATCCTGATGAAAATTCGGATCCTTTCAATCTCATTCATCTCTCTACTCTGCCTGTGTGCCTCCCTTTCTATCTGTCGTGACTTGAACTATAGCTAGTGAAGTGTAACGTTGTATCAAATCAATCAGCTGGGTCAGACCTGAAGCTATCACTTGCGAACTTTGCAACATAGTATTAACTAGCCTATTCCGGGCTCTCAGAGTTTCCCGTGCCAGTGAGTTTAGGACGGACAGCTGTTTTTGTGCAAGAAAAAAGTTTTTCTGGTATTTTATGAAGTTTCCACTGGATGTGATCTTATGTGAGATCATCAGATTGTGATATTTGTCTCGTTGGGTATTATCAAGGCCGGGAGAGTGTCGGAAAGACTTTTCAAAATACAGTATAGGTTTCCATCCAATTGGCGACAGATTTTCATGCGAAGATTTTTCTAATCGGTATCAAGAAAATGTGTGCATTTTCCCACCAGTGGTGTTTCCACCAACTGACTTGTAGCAGATAAAAACCAGTGCGTGGTGATGTAGTTCACACAAAATGTACTTTTTCCGCTTAAGTTTTCATGTACCGAATAAAAGTCGAGCTCAGTTGTGTTCCCATCTCATTTTCAACTCTTACCGATAATTTTGTCACAAAAACTGTTGCGTTATATAGCAATTGTCCCTACTTTGGTCTTAGCACCTGCGCTGTAGCCAACAGCTAGCAGGTACAGTGCAGGTAGGCTGTGCGGGTTGGCTAGTCTACATTATGATATTGTTATGGATAAGTGTCATATATATATATGTAAACATTCATACACATAGCTCATATATTATACAGCGCCATGCCAAACCGCCTGACTCAAATCATCTTACGTACCCCTGCTAAAACAGGAACCAGCTCACTCACCCAGCAATAAAACTACTCCCCTCAGCTCTGTTGTCTTACCACCCCAGGAAACAAAGACATTCCATCGCAAGAACACATACACCCAGCCATAAAACTGACCCCCTCTGTTCTCTTCTTTCACGACCCCCTCTGCTCCCCTGTATCAGATTTCCTGACACACAAATATCTCCTTGTATAAACTCACATCTCACCCCCCTCTACTGGTCGGGTGCTCAGAACAAGACTCTGCTGTGCACCAATGGGGCTCCTGCTCTGGCTAGAAGCAGGTCCGCCTCCAACCCTTCGGGACCAGTCAGAAGACCAACACGACAAGACTCCACCTACATATTCCATGTATAAAATCGACTGTGACCAATGTCTAGGTCCCTTTTTTCACCTGACTCACTTAATGAGTTATATGAACTAGGTCCGTGCACGTAAAACTGCAGGACAAGATATCTTTTGACTCATTAAAATTGCCTTTTGTTACAACTGAAATCCACTCTGTCCAGCGTCCGTGATTTGGTCTCGACTCTCCAGTATTTGAACATCAACAATAAGAGACAATTTTTACTTGTCAAATGGCAATCAAGCGTCGATCATCATGTCACCAGAATAAGACCCTTCATATGTATTGAAAGGAGCATCAAGCTCATCACCGTGCACTTTCACCACCCTGTGAAGTTCATCATAACCTATTTTATCTGTAACCTATTTTATCTGGTTTGTGAGGAACTATTATCATTCTATATTGATTTTTTTTTGTGTGACTTTGTTGACTTACTGTGTAAGGTGAAGAAAAAATTACTGAGAAGCTCCATTTATTAGTGGTGGATGTGGTAAGTTAACCAAAACTTGTTTATCACAAGTGTAGCAGGTTGGAAACTCTGCAAACAACTTCCCACTCTGATAATGAGAACGGTAAATGACCGTAGGCCTAATTAATACATTAATTAAGAAATTAATGTAACCAAATGATGTGGGTTTTACAGTACATTTACTAGGCCTATAAGTAACAAATGTAATGGGAAATTGGTTTTAAAAAACAATCAACGGGCAAACAAGTCACACAATGAAACAATGAATGGGCAAGAATTGGCTGGAGACAGCGTTCTGGAGAGCTGAACAGATGCGTTCTGGAGAGCTGAACAGATGCATTCTGGAGAGCTGAACAGATCAAATCAAATCAAATGTATTTATATAGCCCTTCGTACATCAGCTGATATCTCAAAGTGCTGTACAGAAACCCAGCCTAAAACCCCAAACAGCAAGCAATGCCGGTGTAGAAGCACGGTGGCTAGGAAAAACTCCCTAGAAAGGCCAATACCTAGGAAGAAACCTAGAGAGGAACCAGGCTATGTGGGGTGGCCAGTCCTCTTCTGGCTGTGCCGGGTGGAGATTATAACAGAACATGGCCAAGATGTTCAAATGTTCATAAATGACCAGCATGGTTGAATAATAATAAGGCAGAACAGTTGAAACTGGAGCAGCAGCACAGTCAGGTGGAAGTTGAAACTGGAGCAGCAGCATGGCCAGGTGGACTGGGGACAGCAAGGAGTCATCATGTCAGGTAGTCCTGGGGCATGGTCCTAGGGCTCAGGTCAGTTGAAACTGGAACAGCAGCATGGCCAGGTGGACTGGGGACAGCAAGGAGTCATCATGTCAGGTAGTCCTGGGGCATGGTCCTAGGGCTCAGGTCCTCAGAGAGAGAGAAAGAAAGAGAGAAGGAGAAAATTAGAGAACGCACACTTAGATTCACACAGGACACCGAATAGGACAGGAGAAGTACTCCAGATATAACAAACTGACCCCAGCCCCCCGACACATAAACTACTGCAGCATAAATACTGGAGGCTGAGACAGGAGGGGTCAGGAGACACTGTGGCCCCATCCGAGGACACCCCCGGACAGGGCCAAACAGGAAGGATATAACCCCAGATGCGTTCTGGAGAGCTGAACAGATGCGTTCTGGAGAGCTGAACAATGCATTCTGGAGAGCTGAACGATGCATTCTGGAGAGCTGAACGATGCATTCTGGAGAGCTGAACGATGCATTCTGGAGAGCTGAACGATGCATTCTGGAGAGCTGAACAGATGCGTTCTGGAGAGCTGAACAGATGCCTTCTGGAGAGCTGAACAGATGCATTCTGGAGAGCTGAACAGATGTGTTCTGGAGAGGTGAACGATGCATTCTGGAGAGGTGAACAGATACATTCTGGAGAGCTGAACAGATGCATTCTGGAGAGCTGAACAGATGCATTCTGGAGAGCTGAACAGATGCATTCTGGAGAGGTGAACAGATGCATTCTGGAGAGCTGAACAGATGCATTCTGGAGAGCTGAACGATGCATTCTGGAGAGCTGAACGATGCATTCTGGAGAGCTGAACAGATGCATTCTGGAGCGATGAACAGATGCATTCTGGAGAGGTGAACAGATGCATTCTGGAGAGGTGAACGATGCATTCTGGAGAGCTGAACGATGCATTCTGGAGAGCTGAACGATGCGTTCTGGAGAGCTGAACAGATGCATTCTGGAGAGGTGAACAGATGCATTCTGTAGAGGTGAACAGATGCATTCTGGAGAGGTGAACAGATGCATTTTGGAGAGCTGAACGATGCGTTCTGGAGAGCTGAACAGATGCATTCTGGAGAGGTGAACAGATGCATTCTGTAGAGGTGAACAGATGCATTCTGGAGAGGTGAACAGATGCATTTTGGAGAGCTGAACGATGCATTCTGGAGAGCTGAACGATTCATTCTGGAGAGCTGAACAGATGCATTCTGGAGAGCTGAACAATGCATTCTGGAGAGCTGAACAGATGCGTTCTGGAGAGTTGAACAGATGCATTCTGGAGAGCTGAACGATGCATTCTGGAGAGCTAAACAATGCATTCTGGAGAGCTGAACGATGCATTCTGGAGAGGTGAACAGATGCATTCTGGAGAGCTGAACAGATGCACTCTGGAGAGCTGAACAGATGCACTCTGGAGAGCTGAACAGATGCATTCTAGAGAGCTGAACAGATGCATTCTGGGGAAAGACAAGCCATATCTTAGCCACACACCTCCCCTTCTTCTTGTCTCAACATTTTAAATTATACTCAAGACATTATCTTTGCACATATTTTAGAAGCTTTTCACTGACTGCCACAACTCAATAATCAGCTAAGCCTAAACACTACACTCTGATAAAATTGCTGGCTTCTCAAATAGGCATATTGTAGGACCACATTCTTGTGATTTGAAACAATCCACAGTTATTTAAAAAATAAAGAAGCTAATGATCCTCTATGGCTAAATCATGCTCTCTGGTGAAGTATATCATTTTGGCATAACATCAATTTACCTTAGGGGAAGTGAAGCCAGCATCCGAACAATGCACTGTGCACCTGCCAAGTTTACTTTGCAATTGGCAAGTGGCTGAAACCAGAGATCTCTATATAATTAGGAGATGCTCATGTCTCCCCCATAACAATGGGAGTAGTTGTCCCAAAGGTGGAAAGGTATGCGACAATATTAAGCCCAAAGAAACATATTGGGCTTATTCTGGACAGATTTTGGTGAGAGTGAGCCCTCTCGCTTCACCGCTTCCTCTCTGCTGAAACTATCTCACTGGAGAAATCATTGAATATTATTTTTGTCCAGACAGCGTCAGATACATGGGCTACATACTGTGCTTGACTTGGACAGAAATAGGTGCCGGTTCTCATTTTAGGTGCCGGTACTGTTTATATATATAGGTGCAGGAGCTCCACAATACTTTTGAGCTAATATTCTAGAAGAGGAACAGGAGCTCAAGCAGTAGAACATTTGAGGTTCCGGAACTCAGCCCTGGTGACCTCCTGCCCAAGTCAAGCCCTGGTGACCTCCTGCCCAAGTCAAGCCCTGGTGACCTCCTGCCCAAGTCAAGCCCTGGTGACCTCCTGCCCAAGTCAAGCCCTGGTGACCTCCTGCCCAAGTCAAGCCCTGGTGACCTCCTGCCCAAGTCAAGCCCTGGTGACCTCCTGCCCAAGTCAAGCCCTGGTGACCTCTTGCCCAAGTCAAGCCCTGGTGACCTCTTGCCCAAGTCAAGCCCTGGTGACCTCCTGCCCAAGTTAAGCCCTGGTGACCTCCTTCCCAAGTCAAGCCCGGGTGACCTCCTGCCCAAGACAAGCCCTGGTGACCTCCTGCCCAAGACAAGCCCTGGTGACCTCCTGCCCAAGTCAAGCCCCGGTGACCTCCTGCCCAAGTCAAGCCCTGGTGACCTCCTGCCCAAGACAAGCCCTGGTGACCTCCTGCCCAAGTCAAGCCCTGGTGACCTCCTGCCCAAGACAAGCCCTGGTGACCTCTTGCCCAAGTCAAGCCCTGGTGACCTCCTGCCCAAGTCAAGCCCTGGTGACCTCCTGCCCAAGTCAAGCCCTGGTGACCTCTTGCCCAAGTCAAGCCCTGGTGACCTCCTGCCCAAGTCAAGCCCTGGTGACCTCCTGCCCAAGTCAAGCCCTGGTGACCTCCTGCCCAAGTCAAGCCCTGGTGACCTCTTGCCCAAGTCAAGCCCTGGTGACCTCTTGCCCAAGTCAAGCCCTGGTGACCTCCTGCCCAAGTCAAGCCCTGGTGACCTCCTGCCCAAGTCAAGCCCTGGTGACCTCTTGCCCAAGTCAAGCCCTGGCTACATATAATAACACAGAGGCTATTTCTCTCTGAGGCTTTTTATCTGCCATTGATGCAGGTTTCTGTCAGCGCGTGTTGAGACGGCAAGGAGGTACGGTAGGGCGGCCCAGATCCCCTAAGCCCCGCCCATAAAGGAGGAGTATGGTAATGGAGGCCTGGTGGCTTCAAAGGCTCTTATTGGCCAAGACATA